>NW_011494717.1:3144539-3150009 GCF_000754665.1 Bison bison bison | reverse complement strand
GGTAGCCTCGCTCCAGGGGATGCTTGAGTCTGGAAGGGAGAGGAAGCTGCTCTGTGTGTTGCCAGCTAGCTGCTTGGTGGCCTCTGTCTTGCAGACCTGAGGGTAAGGCAGAAACAGAGCCAGGTCACCCCAAGGCTGCCCACAGAGGCCTGGGGCCCCACTTGCCCCTCTCAAGGCTTCTCCAGCCCACCTAGGTAGCTCTCTTTCCTCCCATTCTCATGGACCCTCCTTCCTTCCTATTACCATCTTGGCATCTGGCCCCCAGCAAAGTTCCACATTCTTGAGTCAAGTGATAGCCCATGACCACTCCCTCAGTCACAGAAACCTAGTCAGGCCTGCGAAAACATGCCCAGCACCCTCCTTGCCTCCCCTGCTCCTTCCCAGCCTTGCTCAGAGGGACCTGAAGCCTTCCAGAGGAGAACTTCCCATTCCAGATGTTAGACCAAGTACAGCCTTATCCCTCCCTTTCCATACCCTGAAATTCCCTTAGAAACATACAACCGTGGACATCCCCGGCCATATGGCCAAGAGTTCATCAGTGGCAAGAGACTGTACTGACTTTCTGGAAAATGGCAAGAAGATTATACTGAACTGAAAGATAAGCCAGAGCAAGGAAGTCATGATCTAAAAATGACTCAGAGGAGGTCAGCAGACACTCTCTATCAGAGGTCTGCCAGGCACCCACTCTCTTCTATGAGCTTTCCAGAAAGAGAAAACCAGTTGTGTAGGTTTTGAGGTCAGGAAAAAATGACCTAGTTTGAAGACATAGATCTTTGGTCTGAAAGGCAGAACTCCTTGGAATATACTTATGAAATTTGAGGAGACCAGTGATAAGATCTTATCTTCCAGAGAGGGAAAAACAGATCACTTACCAAGAAAGAGGATCAAATTAGCCCCAGAATTCATAGCAACAGCTCAGACAGTTAGAATGGGTTCAGAGGGAAAGTGATTTTGAGCCTTTCATCTTGTAACTACATAGACTATCAACTAAATAGCTTTTTAGAAAAGGTTGTTTGAGGGTGTGCTACAAGCAAAATGAAAAAGGAATCTACAAAAGAGGAAGGCGTGGGGTGGGAAAAACAGTGGAAGTAGCCCAGCGTGATGCCCTAAAAAGAAATCTCAGCCGGGGAACGCACCAGACCCAGAAAGCTGATGATCTGATATAGAAACTTCTGGTAAATGATGTGATTAAAAATCAGAGGTAGTGGAGGTTGGAAGGTTATGGAAAAGAAGACAAAGAGTTTGTTTCTTTTTTGAATGAGGGGAAAAAAGGCAGAACAAGAGGCAGTCAGAAAGAAGAAAAGCTGGTCAAGAAGTCTTGGTGCAAATACGTATGCGGCCAGCTGCAACGCAGTGGCTGACTGGTCTGAGACACTGACGCGTGTCAGGGAAGAGCATGCCTACATCCCTCTGATCCAGGCTTCGTGTCTTCTTCAAGCAGCCCCGGTCCTGTGACTAAGGAACACACTACCATCGTAAGGGGCTGGTGATGCAGGTGTCACTGAGTCCTTCTCATGTCACCCTGTAGAAATGACAACTCAGAGACCTGGCACCAAAATGCCGATACTCTGGCAACTGAGATTGCTGTTAGAAATAAACCGTCCTTCATGCCTAATCCAGGAATTTTGTGTTTTCTACCAGCATCCATGACACTGTGGCAGGGAAATCTCTTGCTGGCAAGTAGGAGAAAAATCTCAGACTATTCACAGTTCTTGACATATGTTTGAAAATACGTACGTTTCAGTGAACCTACCTTTGACCACATTTGTATGTATGCGCGAGGATTCGAGGGTTGTGATATCAGTGCGAATGGGTGTTTCAAGTTTGTACATACTGGAAAATCAGCGCTTAGCTGTTTGAGTCTGTAAGAGACAACTGTGAGCCTGTATTGGATACAGGACTGTCCCGGCTCTCCTCTTTGAAGGACGGGAAGGATTTGGGGAACTAAGGGACACGAGACACCAGTGCTTCACTCCCCAACTTACCCACCTACCACCTGGGCTTTATCGAGACCACTGCGGGGTTACTGGGTTTTCTCCTGGAACAACTGTATTGACCACAGGAAGAGGCCTACAGAGGACCATCAGGCGGAGCAAAGTAACTGAACTCTTAGAAGGGGCCCCTGTTGTGTGGGGTAAGACCTTCCCTGCCTCTGTCCCTCCCATTCCCCATTTAACACAATATTCCAAACCTTTACAATATTCCACAATATTCTAAACCTCTGTCAACACTTGGCCCATCCCGGGCCAACTGAGTCAGATCCTGGGGCATATGCCAGAGCACTGGGATTTTAAAACCTCTCTGAAATTTCTTCTCTAGTAGCTTCCCTTGAGAACCTCTCCTCCAAGGAGCCTGTGATCTCTTTCCAGCCAAGAGAATGGAATGGGTCTCCACGAGTTAACCACCATATCGTGATGTTGCAAGAGGAGCCTGGATCCATCCCCACCAAACAGCATTTCAACCATCCTCCTATTTTTCATTATTTTGCTCCCATCTCTGGATCCAGGTGGTTTGGTGGAGAGGGAGGCTGCGTAGAAAAGAAGTAACACTTGAGTATTTACTGCTCTGAGTATGGCATTGAGTGCTTTACCTGAAGTATCTTCTCTGCCTCCTCAAATAGTGCCCCATGATCAATGCTGTTACCCCTCTTTGAGAGGAGAAAGCTGAGGACCAGGAGAGCTTAGCAACTGGTCCAAGCTTATGCAGAGAGGTG
Organism: Bison bison bison; assembly: GCF_000754665.1. Taxonomy (NCBI): domain Eukaryota; kingdom Metazoa; phylum Chordata; class Mammalia; order Artiodactyla; family Bovidae; genus Bison; species Bison bison. Next base: position 3,147,296 of record NW_011494717.1, on the reverse strand, counting down.
GAGCCCAGCAAGGTTTAGAGGAAGAGGGGGTGGGAGCAGGGACAAACAGGAAGCGAGATGAGAAGGTATTGCCTATGTACAGACATAAACTGCAAAGGTACCAAGAAGCCTTTTCGGAGCCAGGTGAAGTACAGGGAATCGGCAGGAGGGGACTAATGAATGTCTGGAAAGGCAGGCTAACTGGAGTCCCCAGCCTGCAGTGGATGGAGGCAGGAGCCCTCCAGGCTGTAGTGAATGACAACTGCATGTTTCTGTTCCTCTGCATCATCTAGGGGTCAAACTGCCCCCGTCCCCATATCCACACCACCCCTGAAATCTGTAGGTGGTCCATCCAGACAGGTCAGCCCGGCAGCCCAGCCACTGGGGAAGTCTCGCAGGCACAACATGGCCTCATTACCTCCTCCTCCTTCTCAGAGCCCCTCATTAACATTCAGACGGCTCCTCACACCATTCATTGAAGGCCACAGAGGAGTTGAGATCTGATCTAGCCAGACTGAGCTGCATTAAAATCAATTAAAAATGAGAGATAAGCCTCCTCTTTCCGATTGAAAAATCCACAGCAGCAAGAGAAAGACACATACAGACCATCGATCATCCAAGTCTCTGCTTTCCTTGGCTTAAAAAAAAAAAAAAATCAGCTGCATTTGAGCTGGCTGAGTTGCGGAAGGTGTTCTTGGGATGAGCCCTGGCATGTGGGTCCCAGGCCCAATATCAGTTGCCAACAGGAGATGCCTACCATCCTGGGGCATTGCTTGCCTTGCCGACCTGACAGTCTGGCAGTCTGTTACCGAAAGGTATGTAGGGTCTGGGATTCACCTCTCAAAAGCCAATAAACAGGCCACGTTGTTGGAAAGGAGAAGTTTCTTTATTTCAGATGCCGGCAACTAGGGTGGGAAGGGAGGGAGTCAGCCTTTGGACAGATGTCCGCCCCGACTGCCCCTCACTCCCAGTTGCCAACATCTGAAATAAAGCAGACTTTCCTTTCCACCAACCTGGCCTGTTTATTGGCTTTTTGGGTGACGAATAGCCAGACCTCCCCCCCACCCCCCACAGATCTTTTGGTAACATGACCTCAGGTGGAGTGAACAGAGAGCAGCCAGGGGAGGGTCGGGAAGCTTGTCCTTAGAGCCATCTTCAGAGTGCCCATTTCATTCCTGGTCCAAAATTTAGCCCTCAGGGAGATCACTTATTCTAGGCTTATCTTGGCTGTCCGTGGAAAGCTGGGTAGAATTACAATTCTCTTTTGTTCTTATCGGAGAATTTTTACTGCCTAATAATGTGAAAGTGCATTTCCTGATTTTCCAAGGAAATTGGTGCGTGTGCGTGTGTGTGTGAGTGTGTGTGTGTGTGTGTGTGTGATGTGCTGGGCCCTGCACCTCACAGTCTAGTGCATTAACAGGTACTAAGTAAACATTTGACAAATGAATGAAAAAAATGAGGTCAAAATGCATCCAACATAGTCAATTAAACAAATAGCATTTGGTGCCAATTTTGGTATTTCTGATCGTAATCGTATCAATTTGATCTCTTTGTTCATTTATTTGTTTAACTGGTGGCCCAGCCTCTTGACACACTGAGAAAGTGTTCGTACAGGCAGAGCCTGCCCCAGTATACTGTCATGACCAGGATGGCAGGCTTCCAGGAGCAGCTAAGGTTTGACCTCAGTCTATACGATGAGTGGACTTGGTTAAGCAAGGCTCAACATGAGAGTATATAAGATCTGAATTGCCAGAAAAAGGAGTACGGACTTGCTCTGTGCGTGGGCAACCCTGCTTATCCTATGGATGCTGCCTCACACTCAGAAGACAATTTTACACTCTCCTCTGGGTCAGGGGTGACCCTAGAGAGCAGATTTAATGGATGATGAAAAAGAGTGTCTTGATCCAGAGCCACTGGGGCTTTATTGAATATTCCAACATGGGGGCAATGATTAGATTGGATTTAGAATACAATTCTTCCCAGCAATTTAGGGAAGGATATTGACTCCAGTGTATAATTGTTTCAAGTAATCGGAGCACTTTGTAATTCATTCAGTGAGGAGCTAAACATGTTCATGCTAAGTAGCTTCAGTGTGTCCGACTCTTTGCAACCCTATGGACTGTAGCCCACCAGGCTTCTCTGTCCATGGGATTCTCCAGGCAAGAATACTGGAGTGGGTTGCTATGCCCTCCTCCAGGGGGTCCTCCTGACCCAGAGATCAAACCGGCACCTCTTACATCTCCTGCATTGGCAGGAGGATTCTTTACCACTAATGCCACCTGGAAGCCTGCTTAACATGTAATGTGAGCTATTAAAATATAACTGCAAAGGTGGTTCAGTTCAGTTTAGTCACTCAGTCGTGTCCGACTCTTTGCGACCCCATGAACCGCAGCACACCAGGCCTCCCTGTCCATCACCAACTCCCAGAGTTCACCCAAACTCAGGTCCATTGAGTCTGTGATGCCATCCAACCATCTCATCCTCTGTCGTGCCCTTCTCTTCCTGCCTTCAATCTTTCCCAACATCAGGGTCTTTTCAAATGAGTCAGCTCTTCGTATCATGTGGCCAAAATATTGGAGTTTCAGCTTCAAGATCAGTCCTTCCAATGAACACCCAGGACTGATTTCCTTTAGGATGGACTGGTTGGACCTCCTTGCAGTCCAAGGGACTCTCAAGAGTCTTCTCCAACACCACAGTTCAAAAGCATCAATTCTTCTGTGCTCAGCTTTCTTTATAGTCCAATTCTCACATCCATACATGACCACTGGAAAAACCATA
>NW_011494717.1:3143974-3144356 GCF_000754665.1 Bison bison bison | reverse complement strand
AGTCCAATTCTCACATCCATACATGACCACTGGAAAAACCATAGCCTTGACTAGACAGACCTTTGTTGACAAAGTAATGTCTCTGTTTTTTAATATGCTATCTAGGTTGGTCATAACTTTCCTTCCAAGGAGTAAGCATCTTTTAATTTCATGGCTGCAATCACCATCTGCAATGATTCTGGAGCCCCAAAAATAAAGTCACCCACTGTTTCCCCATCCATTTGCCATGAAATGATGGGACCAGATACCATGGTCTTAGTTTTCTGAATGTTGAGCTTTAAGATAACTTTTTCACTCTCCTCTTTGACTTTCATCAAGAGGCTCTTTAGTTCTTCTTCACTTTCTGCCATAAGGGTGGTGTCATCTGCATATCTGAGGCTGT
>NW_011494717.1:3132681-3143697 GCF_000754665.1 Bison bison bison | reverse complement strand
GCGTATTGCTGAAGCCTGGCTTGGAGAATTTTGAGCATTATTTTACTAGCATGTGAGATGAGTGCAATTGTGTGGTAGTTTGAGCATTCTTTGGTATTGCCTTTCTTTGGGATTGGAATGAAAACTGACCTTTTCCAGTCCTGGGGCCATTGCTGAGTCTTCCAAATTTGCTGGCATATTGAGTGCAGCACTTTCACAGCATCATCTTTTAGGATTTGAAATAGTTCAACTGGAATTCCATCATCTCCACTAGCTTTGTTCGTAGGGATGCTTTCTAAGGCCCACTTGACTTTACATTCCAGGATGTCTGGCTCTAGGTAATCACACCATCGTGATTATCTTGGTTGTGAAGATCTTTTTTGTACAGTTCTTCTGTGTATTCTTGCCATCTCTTCTTAATATCTTCTGCTTCTGTTAGGTCCCTACCATTTTTGTCCTTTATTGAGCCCATCTTTGCATGAAATGTTCCCTTGGTATCTCTGATTTTCTTAATCCTTGTGTGCCAAGGATGTCACTGACCCAACAAAGAAACCATACTCTGCCTCTTCTTGTAGGACAGGGGTTTTCCTGCTTCTAATGATGTAGGTGTGTGAAAAGCCAGCCTGTTGGGACAAGATTGTCTGCTAAAGGAGCTCAAGCTTTGATTATTCGCTGTTGTATTTTCAGAGAAAACTACCAATGAAAACTACAGATCTCAGGACAGTGCAGGATGTTTCAAAAGCTAGACCGGAGTCATCCCTGGTGGTCCTGTGGCAAAGACTCCGTGCTCCAATGCAGAGGGCCCAAGTTCGATCCCTGGTGAGGGAACTAGATCCCACATGCTGCAACTAAGTGTTCACATGCTGCAACCAAGACCCAGCCCAGCCAAATAAATGATTATTTTTTTTAAGTAGCCAGAACAGTGGCACAAGGGAAGGGCCTGATTCACCGGCTCTGAGATTGGGGGCCCAGAGGGCTAGATTCTTAAGCCAACTCACTTTGTGATTTGAAGGCCAGAGGACTTTGTTCACTTATTCATTCGAGAAATATTTAGTGAGTTCTTTCTTTCAAGGCCTTTGGAAGGGGTAGTCTTGAAAATAATTAGCAACTAGAATGGCATGGGCACCAAGCAACCAGAATGAGAAAATGGCAAATCAGAACGGATACTGCCTGTAAAGGACCAGCACATTCTGATTTGCATGGGTGAGATCTCAGCCCCGGAGCTAAGGATGTGGGGGTGGGGGCACAACATTATAGTGGCCTGGGAAGGGGGGCTCAGTGGTGGTCCCCAGACAACATAGTTCTAAGCTGAATCCTGCAGGACCAGAGGAAGAAACGGAGGAAGCAGGCATTTCAGGCACAAGTGGGATGCAGCTTGGACATCACATAGACAACATCCCATAAACAAGAGAGCCCCTAGGACTTCAGGAATCTTTCTGTATCCAAGTGAGGCTGCTAGGAAGTCTTGTTGCTGGGAGGGACCAGGCCACCAAGGACCTTGCATGATTTAATAAGATTTGGGATTTAATCTCTCAAGTTGGTTTAGAACAGCTAACAGACTTTTAATCAGAGGGGAACAGGACCAAATTGTCTTTCTAGTGTTTTTAGAAAGATCAAATGTCTACATTCTAATTAATAGGTGAGTGTAAGGGGCCAGAAGGAAGGTGACTAGAAACTTCCCTAGTGAAAGAAGACACGCGAGCATTTAGAAAAGAGTTGCTCTTAGGTGCACCTTTGGTGTCTGGGGGAACAGATTCCCTGGAGAAGGGGGCGGCAGAGGATGAGATGGTAGATAGCATCACTGATTCAATGGACATGAGTCTGAGAAAACTCTGAGAGATAGTGAAGGACAGGGAAGCTTGTCGTGCTGCAGTTCGTGGGGTCACAAAGAGTCCAACACAATTTAATGACTGAACAACAGCAACGTTTGCTTAGGCAGGACGTTTTCAGCCTGCAAACAAGAGACAGCCCAGGTGAATGGTTCAGGGTGCAATTTGTGCCCAAAGTACATGTTTCCAGGATTGCTGCTGTACCCCATAGCATCTTTTAATGACACAGCTGCTGATGAAATGCAAGCCTATAAAGGACACAAGGAATTGTAGTCAAGACTTCAGCCTGGGTTGCAGGCATCTGAAGGCTCGACTGGGGTTAGAAGATCCACTTCTGAGATGACCACTGGGCCTCTCCATGGGACTGCCTGAGTGTCCTTCCAACATGGTAGCTGGCTTTCCTCAGAGGACAAGTGATCCAAGAGGGCAAGGCAGATGCTACTACGATTTCATCTCAGACACAATATTCTATTGATTACACAGGTCAATCCAAACAGTGTTGGAAGGGGCTGTGCATGAATACAGGAGGCATTAGTCACTGGGGCCCATCTTGAAGGCAGTCTGCTGCAGCTGGGAGCCCTATCTGCCCTTGCTCAGTGCCTGGCGCATTGTAGATATTCAGATAATGGTTTTTTAATTCAGGAAAGAGGGTTTGACTAGGTTATCCAGTTCAAAGAGTAAGAGAGGATGGGTAAGTGAGCCTGCCCACCCCACCTTAGCATTTCCAGCAAATTTTCAGGGATAGTTAAATCTCAAACCTTGCCTTGCCCCAGTGGTCCCAAAGCATGGGAGGTCTGTGTCTTTCTCAGCAGGGGTCAGAGAACATAGTCTGGCCGCAGCCCCACCCACAGGCAGCTGAGGCCTCAGATATGCCTTTCCTAAGCATGCTCCCTGGACAGCTGACCATTCCACAGACCATTTGGACCAGAGGAGCTGCAATTGAGAGAATCGCAAACGGGTGGTTTCACCTTATCTGCTTGTTCCGTGTCAGCTGCCCTCCGACTAGTCTGTGGCAAGGGTGGGGTGAGCCACACAGAGAACTCTGTCAGGTGCCTATTTTTAGTGGCTCTGGCGGATGACAGAGCTCCATCACCAAGGAACAGGGAAGCAGCTGACACTCCAGCCTGCAATCTGGATTGCAGACGAGCCCTGAAATGTGGCTCCTCAATAATGCATGGGGCTATTAACACCAAGCTGGGGAAGGCTTGCTCTCTCCCAGCGATCAAAGCTGCCGCCTGGGAGCTGAGTTGGCGGTCAGATTTCATGGGTGCCTTAGAACCGCTGCCCCTCCATATGAGATTAGAATGGACTGTTTCATGTCCAAGGATGAAAGCAGCAAGGATTTGGGAGAAAATCCGGCTTCCCAGAGAAATCAAAACACTTCCATTTCATTACAAATAGATGCATGACACAGCTAATAGCCCCTCTGAGCGGGAACGCCGCGGGACCAGCTGTCTACATCAGCGGCTTCTCTCAGATATTGTGTAAAACATGTGGGATGCAAGATCAGGGAAGCTGCTTCATTTCCTTATGTTCAATGCACCTCCCAGAGCATAGATCCCCTGTTTCAGATCCTCAGGAGATTCACCTCCATCCCGCAGCATTAGCAAGTGTTGAAGCAATCTCCTCGGAGGTGATTGGGTGGTGGAAGCAGGGACCACTGAGGAGGAGGTGGCTGCAGCCGGCAGCTGACATCATATTAATAGCTCCTCATTACTGGGCATGATCCTATGTCCAGCACTTTGCATACAGCACCTTTAATCCTTGCAGCAGCTGCCAGTGTATTATTAGCTCTCGCCACAGTGAAGAAACTGAGGATCAGAGAGTTTAAGCAATCTGCCCAAGGCCACCCAGTTAAGAAGTGCTGGAGCTCAGAGAGGAGCCCAGGCTTGAACCTTTGCCCTATTCTAGCTGCTCTCGCAGATTCCCTCCAAAAACAAAGCCAAAGCCCGTAGCAAAACAAAGCCTTGCTGGAGAAGTAGGCCTTTTTACGTGGAATGTGGTGCTTTTAGCCAACATCACTGGGGCAACACCCTGGCCTGAGTTATGTGGCTTTGCACAGCAATACCCCTGCCTTCATCCTAGCCATCTTTTAGTATCTTCTCCAGGGAGCTCTCCTTTCCAGCCCACAGAGCTGGCCTGAGTACAGGATAGCTGAGAAGCTGATTTCTTCTGGCTCTTGGCTCTGAGTCCTGGTGGTCTTTATCTTCTCTGGCTTGGCTTTCATCATCTGTGAGCTGCAGGTAATATCACCTCCATGGTGGCAAGGCAGCACAGGAGACACTTCATCAAGGTAGCTGAATAGGACTCTCTTGGCTTGTCCTGTAGGTGACAGCAGGTGCCCACTATGGTCTGTGTGCCCAACCATGCTTTCCTCTGCAGTAGCTTTCCCTGATCCATCTATATCCCCAACTATAGAAGCTTGGGTCAAATCTCCTTCTCCTTCAAGAAGAACTTCCCCATGTCAACATTCCCACCAGACTGCCACCCAGATGAGCTGGGCCCCCACTCACTGTCTCATCGTCTCTAGTTTTGTGTGATGAGCCTACATGGCACCAGCTTGGCCAGGAACTCCATCTCTTCCTCCTGTCTACCTTGCCTCCCACCCCAAACCCACCTGGGCATCAAGCACAAGGTAGACCCCAAGAGGGTTGATGGCAATTCTGCAGACCTGGCTTCAGAGTGCAGGCAGGCTCTGGGTACAACGACGATCAACGCTGTCAATCTCCCTGGCCCAGTGGACAAAAGGGCGCCTCCCACAGCCTGAGTCAGAGGAGGGCACCCTCGGCACACTTGGAAAATAGGCTGGGCTTCCCTGGCCTGGGCTGGAATGTGTCCCTGTCACTGACCCAGAGGCAAAGAGGACATCTGGGAGGCTCACCCACGTAATCCTCTTTGATGTGTGTGTGCTAAGTTGCTTCAGTCTGTCCAACCCTTTGTGACCCTATGGTCTATAGCCCACCAAGTTCCTCTGTCCGTGGGATTCCCCAGTCAAGAATACCAGAGTGGGTTGCCATTTCCTTCTCCAGGGGATCTTCCTGACCTGAGGATCAAACTGTGTCTCTTGTCTCCCATGTTGGCGGGTGGATTCTTGACCACTAGCACGCCCGGGAAGCCCGGTCCTCTTTGACATGCCTATCTAGTTATTTACTTGTCTCTCCCATCCAACTGGAGCCCCTCGAGGGGTGGACTGTGTCTGGTGCATGTCTGTGTGCCCAGGGCCAGAGCAGCATCTGCACCAAGGAAGCATTCAGAGTTCTGAGCGTTACCCACAGTTGGAGGGCTGGTGAGGGATCTGGGTTGAGGTCTGGAGAAGTGGGAGGGAACTTGGAAGCCCAGAAATGCTGGGGTGATGGGGGCAGAAGGGAACCTCAATGACTGTCTGTCTAAGCCACTTAGGAACAGGTGTTTGCAAATCACAGACCTTGTACAGAGCTCTGGCTGCTGTCAATCCACTTGCCAGACTCAGTCTCATCCAACACTAGCCATCTTTCTGCCTTCTGTGCCACCAGCTCCATGCCCAGGGAGGCATGTTGGTGCACGTGCATCTCCTCCAGCACCTGCTACACTGTGGTGCTCAGCTGGGTTGAAGTGAAGGCAGAGCCGGGAAAGTCCATATGCTCTTGACCCAGCTGCAGGGAGTCTCATTAAACACCCATGTGGCCTTTGATAGCGCTTCCTGCATCCAAACCTGCCTGGCATCTAATCCAAACTCTTCCTGCAGAAATGTAAATAGCTGCTGGTTTCAAAATGCGTCAGAGTCCTTCTGTCCTCAGCATGGCTGGCAGTGGCAGTGCTTTTCCACACTGGGCTGCAGTGCAGGCATCGTCCCTCCCATCTGGCCCTCATCACCCCTCCTCATCGGTCATCAAGGCCGTTTGGTGGCTTCCTCACCCTTCCTCCTGGAGTGCCCTCTCTCTGGCTGCCCCAAAGCTCTGCTCCTTGCCAGCTGATGCTCATTGCATTGGACCAAGAAGTCACCATGTTCACAGACTGTGCCCATGACCCACAGTCCCCAGGGCAGGTGCAGTGCCCCAGGGTGCTGGACACAGGCCATTTCCACTCAGCTCAACAGTCCACCTCCAAGCTGCCCCAGTTCTGTCTTTCAGACCTCTTTGCATACCCAGCTCAGAGGTTTTCTTTTTTTTTAATTATACTTTTTATTTATAGATAGTTGTAGATTCTCATGCAACTGTAAGAGATCCTGTGTACTCCTTACCCCAGTGATAACATCTTGCAAAACCATGGTGCAATACCACAACCAGGATACTGAGATACTGACACAATACAGATACAGAACGTTTCCCACATCACGAGGATCCCACATGCTGCCTTTCAAAGTCACACCCACTTACCTCCCACCCCACCTCCTCCTTAACCCCCCGGCCACGATTAACTAATCCAGTTCAGAGGTTTTCTAAGCAACTCTCTGCTCAGGCCCCAGGCTCTTCTACCCCAGTCCTGGCCCCTGTTGGGTTCTCCCACTCTCCCACGTCATTCTTCCACCCATCTCCAGTCTCTGGCTCACACCTGCAGACAGGGGTTGGTTTGGCGTGAGCTCTGGCCTGACACATCACAAACTCACTGGAGAAACTCAGCAAGCCTGGCCTCTCCCTGGGCCTCAGTTTCCTCCCCCAGAGAGGCGAGTCAGGGTAGATGTTCTCTAGAAGTCCCATCACCACCCACAAGAGTGCCATTGTGAATTCCTCTACGCTGAGCTCCGGTTCACCAACCCCAGACCATAGCTAGGTCATCCCCAGGAGGGCGAGTGGTACCCCATCAGAATTCTCTCCCCACCCCTCCCAGCACCCACCCGCTGAGCTGTCCACCCGCAACCCAGTGAGTCAGGACAAAGACTCCGGTCTGCGGGGAAATAACTCAGTATGCTCTCACCTGTTCTCCGAAACCACCTGCAGATTGAAGGAAAGGTGTGGGCTCAGCTCCCAGAGGCAGCAGAGGCTTCTGTGTTGCCAAAGCAGCACCTCCCCACCAGACCCAGGCCCCGGGCCACTTTGAGGTCTGAAGAGCTCTGACTGAGCAGTTATCTCTGAGTAGAAAATGTGTAAGCAGGTGCCTGTTGACTGAACGTGTTATTCCTCTTGATGGACTTGCTGGCTGGGGTGGCCTCCAGGTGTGATGCAAGAAGGACTCTTTGGCAGGAACCCCAGGGCGAGGCCCTGAGGTGCTCTGTGTGAAGTGGGCACAGGCCTTGGCCTCCTTTCCTGCTGGAGAGCAGCCGGGACGCAGAGCTGGAACCGCAGAGCCTGGGCTGTTGGTTGTGCAGTCCTGGTCACCTGCCCTGGTGACAGGGCCACGGCTCTGACAGAGGACAACATTTATCTCTTCCTAAGGAGTGTTCATTTGATGTCTAATGATTCCCTTCAAACCAGAGACACAGGAGTGTCACCACCTGCCTGGAGCGCCCGCCAGGCCACCACTAGAGTCAGACCGGAGTAAGCCAGACAGGAGCAGCACCCACAGGGTTGGGCGGCTGTTTCACACGTGTTGTTTCAGTATCTTCACAGTCTTTCTTCTCTTCCAGTGAGGAAATATGTTCGGAGGAGAAGGCACCTCCACGTGGTCCATCCTTAGCAATGGGATCCCAACTAGTCTGATCGACACAGTCCAGGTCTCACCTGCTTCACCTCAGCTGCCCCTTCTGTCAGGGACTTCACTCGACCTTGCTTCCCTTTCAACACTCAAGATTTTAAAAAAAAAAAAAAAATCTGGGACCTCCCTGGTAGTCCAGTGGCTAATACTCCTCGCTCCCAATTTAGGAGGCCTGGGTTTGATCCCTGGTCAGGGAACTAGATCCCACATGCCGCAACTCAGAGTTCTCATGCCACAACTAAGACCCGGTGCAGTCAAATAATGAAAAAAAAAAAAAAAAAAAGCTTTCAAATCTCAATCGAATGCCCCTTCCTCCAGGAAGCCCACTTGGTCTGCTTAGCTGTGCCAAATTTCTCTCTTCACCATGTAACCCTTTATCCCCTTCCTGGTCTCTTTTCACACTTATTGCTGAAGAGTTCATTTGTACACTCAACTTTGCCATCTTGAGTTCCTGAGGGGACCCAGACTGCACCTGAGTCTCTCATCCCTAGGCTCCCCTGACCCCTCAAAACACTTCCTTTGAATAAACAAGGGTGGCTGTGATCTGGCTCACACTTCCCCAAAGCCAAAGACAAGGAACTAAGGGTCAGAAAGTTCAAACCATGATACCCATCACCTCCAGGGAGGCCCTAGCAGGGGAACTGCAGGATAAAATTGCTTGAAAAAGAAGGACAGCATATGACACATGTGTGCTTATCAACAAAGGACTCAAAAAGGCAGCTGAAGGCCAGGAGAATGCCCCAGTTCCACGCCAGCCACGGATCCTGAGAACCACCCCGGCTGGCTTCGCTGGACCTGCCCCAGATGCTCTCAGCTCAGGGCAGGGACCTCGGGGCTTGTCACTAGTACCTGTCTTGTCTTCTGCTAGCGTCCTGTTTCCGAGAGTGAGCTTGTCAACCGCTTTCTGGGATTTCTAAGAATAAATGTGGTGGGGGTGGTCACTGCTTTCTAGATCACTCAGTGTTTTACTGGAAACACACTGGTCTTTTCTGCAGAATTATAGCCAGCACCCGCAAGCTGAAATCACAGAACGTTCTGGGCTCATCCTCCTCTCTGGGGAAGTGGAACTCAGAGTTGGAGCTGTGCCCAGAGCAGTGAAATGTACCTGGGCATGGACCAGGGACTTGAGATTTGAGACCTGCCTTTCCAAAAAGAGGCTCATGAGAAGCAGTAGTGTCTGGGTTGGGCTTGGCTCTAGCTGGGATCTCCTACACATGGTTCATCTGTCCATGTCCAAAGTGCCCCAAGTTTGGCCCATACCCTGCTTTCTATTAAGTGCGGAGGACCAGAGGATGTGGTGGCCACTAGGTTCTTCTCTGGGGCCTCATGGTGCTGGTGAGAGCAACCAGCCCAAGGAGACCACCCCCGCGGCTGTGAGTGTGGCACTGACTAATGGTGAGGAAAGTTCACAGAGGCAGGAGCAATCCTGAGTCCACACACAGGGAGTGTCTACAGAGGGATGGGAGGTGTGGGGAGATGGACACAAGGCCTGGAAGGATGGTGAGATCCAGAGGGGGACAGGGGAGGAAGTGTCTGCGTCCAGGGTCTCTTCCGGGATGTGTGTGGTCCCTTCAAGGGCAAAACAGCAACCAGAGGAACCACATCATGGGGTGAGGGCGCTTGGAGTTGGAGGGGATGGGGCAGCATCTTCTGAGAAGGCCTGGGCTCTACCTTAGGTCATGCCGGGACCCTGGGGTCTGTGGTCTCCCCAGTTCCAAGCAGCCCCACAGGTACATAATTCACTAACAGACTCCTGCCCCAAGCCCTGCCCTCTGTCCATAGAAACTTTGACCTTGCAAACATTGGCCCTGCCCCCTTCCAGAGAATGACAGCATCAAGCGTGCCCTCTGTCCTGTCACCTGACGCACCGAAAAGCTCAGCATGTCCTGAAGACTGAACATTATCCCTGGCCTGGGGACCGAGATGGGTCCCATTCCTTCTCTTATCTGGGTCTTCAGGAGAGAAGACAGAATCTGGAGTCCAACAGATATGTGGCATTGATCCCTGCTTCTGACACATAAGAGAAGATGAGCTGACCTCTCAGTCTTAATCTCCTGATCTGTAAAATGGGGATAACCCTGCTTTAGCTTGCGTTGTAGGGAGGTCAAGGAGAGCCACCTGGGAAGCTTGTGGTGCTGTGCCTGGCATGCAGTAGATGCTCAGTAAATGTTAGGTTCTGGTCTTTCTCCTCCCTGTCCTAACCCTTCTTCCTCCAGTGAGTGACTGGGGACAGAAGTCCTGCTCTCAGGACCTCTGCTGGCAGCTGGCCCGCCAGGCACATGGCCAGTGTGGGCTGCATGACCACGGTGTGCTAGAAAAACGCATCTCGGGACAGTGAGGTCCCCCTTCCCAGACCCACAGTGTTAGCAGATTGACTCCACGAGTGAAGCCATTGTAAAGATGGAAACTGAGAAGTCCAGAAGGGGGTGGGGGCCTGCGACAGGCTGTCGGGTAGAAAAACAAACAAACTCAAGATGAGCGTGGTTATCCTGCGGGTGAGGGGTACAGACGGGCTAGTGGCCTTGACTGCTCAACTCAGTGTCCCCGCCCCGACCTTCCCTGAGCAGAGCCTAGCTCTTCTTAACAGTCCAGGTCCTGCTTTTGATATTTTTTTTAAAGCTTCTTATTTTGGAATAATTTTAGATTTAGAGACAAGTTATAAAGACAGTACAGAGTGTTCCCATCACCCAGCTTCCTCTAATGTTAACATCTTACATAACTGTGGAGCATTTGCCACAGCTAGGAAACTAACCCTGGGATGATATTATTAACTGAACCACAAGCTTTACTTGAATTTCATCAGTTTTTCCTTAGTGGACATGAAATGACCTTTTTTCCTGTCCAGGGTCTTGTCTCGGTTACCAGGATGCCTGTGGTGGTCATATTTCCTTAATGTCCTTCCATCTGTGACAGTTTTCTCAGCCTTTTCTTATGTTTCATGACCTTGACAGTTTTTCACTTTTTTTATTGTGATGAAATATGTACATATAATATAAAACTACAATTTTAACCATAAATGGACAATTCAGTGGCAATAATGACATTCAGTGTTGCATATCTCATCACCACTATCTATTCTTCAAACAAGTTCATCATCCAAATGGAAACTCCATGACCGTGAAACAACTCCCCATTCCCTCTCCCAGCTCCCCCTTGAGAGGCTCAGAGGGGCCCCCAACCCCAGCCTCATGTCCAGGAAAGAGGTTTTGTTCTCGCTGACCAGAATCAGTCCTTCTGGACCCCAGAGCTGCACAGAAAGGCCTGTGTGCCTTTTTCATGGTGGCACTCCTCCCGGAGCCTTAGCAAATCGAGTGCTTGCTAAGGACAGAGGTGAGTCAACACCCTGCCTGCCCCTCTTCTCTGGATACGGTCCTGTCTTGGCTTCATAACAAAGGCTGAGATATCTGAGGTACCCCTTCTTTACACCCACTGAGAGCCCTCTGGCTGAAGCCCGGGCAGTCTGTGCTAGCATGTTTCTCCTGAGGGCCGATGTAGGGGTTCTCCTGGCAGAGCAGCCCACGCAGGGGTAAGTACCATCCACCAGCTCCAGCCCTGGTGTCCATCACTTGGCTCTATGGAGGAAGACATCAGTCCTGCA
>NW_011494717.1:3116087-3132581 GCF_000754665.1 Bison bison bison | reverse complement strand
CCTGCAGCCCTAACCTTGGGATGCCCTCCTTGGCAGGCTGACTCCCAGGTATAACTCCACAGCCAAGGGCGTGCTGAACACAGGAAGGCCTAAAAGCCAGGTAGGTGTGCCAAGGGCCCAATGCCATGCACATCACGCTCTGCCACCTTGTAACACGCCAAGAACATCAACATGCCTGGCTTCCTGCCCCAGATCCGGGCACTCAGGACCTGGCTGCCCATTGCCAGACCCCCCTTACCAGGCTGGAGCCACTTCCAAAGTTTGTGCCCTCCGACTGGACATGCCTGCTGCCCACCACACCAACTGGCCTTCCTCCTCTTGCCTGCTCCTCCCCCGCCAACCCATGGCTGGTTCCAGGTGAGGACTCTAAGGGGTGGCCCAAGCTCTCGGGCTTCCCTAGTAACTCAGCCAATAGACAATCCACCTGCAATACAGGAGACCACGATTTGGTTCCTGGGTCAAGCAGATCCACTGGAGAAGGGATAGGCTACCCACTCTAGTATTCTTCGGCTTCCCTGGTGGCTCAGATGATAAAGAATCCGCCTGCAATGTGGGAGACCTGGGTTCAATCCCTGGGTTGGGAAGATCTTCTGGAGAAGGGAATAGACTACCCACTACAGTATTCTGGCCTGGAGAATTCCATGGACTGTATAGTCCATGGGCTCACAAAGAGTCAGACACAACTGAGCAACTTTCACTTTGGGGATCTTTAGTTGCAGCATGCAGCCTCTTAGTTGAGGCCTGCAGTATCTAGTTCCCTTACCAGGGATCGAACTCGGGGCCCGCCTGCATTGGGAGCACAGAGTCTTAGCCACTGGACCACCAGGGAAGTCCCACTTCTTTAACATGTTGTGCTTCCCTTGTAGCTCAATTGGTAAAGAATCTGCCTGCAATGCAGGAGACCTGAGTTCGATTCCTGGGTCGGGAAGATCCCCTGGAGAAGGAAATGGCAACCCACTCCAGTATTCTTGCCTGGAAAATCCCATGGACAGAGGAACCTGGCAGGCTACAGTCCATGGGGTCATGAGTTGGACATGACTGCGACTAAACCTCCACCACATACCCAGCTGTCTGGGAGAAGCAGCTGCCAGATCCCAAGCAGCTTGGGCTTGATCAGGTGAGGGCTGGACCTGGGTCTATTCTTCCTAATCCCTGGAGTGCTCCCTACTCAGCTAGAGAGAACCTCCTGGAGACCAGGGGTTCTCCTTCTGAGCTCTGTGGCCTGCATGCAATGCTGTTGCTCACCACTGGGTGGGGCTGCTGAGTGGTAAAGCCCCTCGGGGGCCCTGTCAGTCACCTCGGGGGCCCACATAGATCCCAATATCCATTCAGCACTGTTCACTGACCCCAGGATGTGCAATGTGGGACACAGAGCTAGGAAGACCAAGCCAGGGGCTGCTTGATGGCTGTCTGTGCCACAGACAGCGGAAACAAAAATCTGTGCAGGCCTGACTTCCAGGAGATTCTGAGGCCCCTCCAGGCAGCCTCAGTTTGGGGGTCACAGTATTCAACCCGCTGGCCTGAAGACCCTCACCCTGAGCAGGTGACTCAGTGCCTCAGAGCACAAGCTTTGGAATCACCAGCTGCTTATTTGCTGTGTGACCTGGGGCAAGTAGCCTAACTTCTCTGACACTGTTTCCTCACTTGCAAAATGGAGATACATATTCCCATCGGTGGAAATCAAGTGGGCTTAATTTGTAGAAGATGCTTTCTTCCCTTCCTCTTACAAAAAAAAAACAAAAAAAACATCTTCTGGAACTCTTCATGGCTTGGAGGACAGAACTGCAAACTTCTGACCTGTATATTTAAAGCCTGTGTCTATTAGAACTCAATTTAACTTTCCCAGTACAACGACCAACTCATCTTAGCTTCCCCAGGACTTTCTTGGCTTTAGACCTGGAAGTCCTGTGTCCTAGGAGGTGCTTCAGTCCCATTAACTCCTCACCTACAAAAACTCTCTCATGAGAGCCCAGGTTTTTCACATCCCTCAACTTGGCTGCCAATGCAGGAGATACAAGAGACCTGGGTTCGATCCCTGGGTGGGGAAGATCCCCTGGAGGAGGAAATGGCAACCCACTCCAGCACTCTTGTGTGGAGGATCCTGTGGACAGAGGAGCCTGGCGGGATATGGTCCACAGGGTCACAAAGAGTCAGACATGGCTGAAGTGACTTAGCACCCACGCATGCAACCTGGCCACCCCTTCTGACATCTGACCGCCACCAGTGCTGTCTCCTCCATCTGAAATGCCCTTCCTCATCTTTGCCTGTCAAGAGTCAACGCAATGATCAAGAACAGCTCCTCCATGAGGGCTTCCAGTGCCCGTGATGGAGTCAGGCCCCCTTCCGCTGTCACCCAGGGCTTCCTCTATGGCTCTGACACAGATCTGGCTTCCTCCGTCACGACAATGAGCAACAGGCAGCAGGCACTGCTGGTGTTACACTCCTGTGCAGAGTAGGTGTTCAATAAATGTTGTGTTTCTGTCACAGCCTCCTCCAGCCGGGTTCATGGCCCTGCCCACCTCATGTGTTTGCCCTTTGGGTGGTGGGCTCAGCAGAACCAGCCCTGGGGGGCGGGGGTTGCTGGGGGCTCAGGAAGAGACACAGCCAGGACAGACCTCGCTCTGGGTGAGGGGACTTGTGCTGCGAGGTGGACCCCACGCTGTCCTGACACCACCCCCAGGGGTAAGAGCCCTAGGCCAGGGCCCACCTGCTCCCAACAACCCGCAGGCATCCAGCTTTTCCTCATTCACAGGAGGCTTAGCAAGCTCTTGGTGAGCGCATGCTAGAAATGAAGGTGTGGGCTGTCCCCCCGCGGGCACTGAGGTCATCCTCGGTTTCCTAGGAGATTAGGTGGTGAGTGTAAACACCGGGGGAGGCCGGGGGAGGGGTCTGGGGAAAACGAGTCCATCTAGCGCCCTGGACACAGAGGTGCAGACACCCGGGGGAAGGTGGTAGCAGGAGGCCCCCACGGCCCCAGGAGGAGCTCTCCTCTCCAGCCGTAAGGGTTGGTCACAGCACAGGGTCAGAGCTCTAAGGCC
Organism: Bison bison bison; assembly: GCF_000754665.1. NCBI lineage: Eukaryota > Metazoa > Chordata > Mammalia > Artiodactyla > Bovidae > Bison > Bison bison. Next base: position 3,129,543 of record NW_011494717.1, on the reverse strand, counting down.
AGTGATAGAAATCTAGGGCTTGCTGAATCTTCCTCCACAAAAGGAATGACCCTGAGGACCGGGTTTCCGGCTCTTCTCGTGACTCTCAGAACCCTCTCGGCTGGTGGGTACAAGAGATCCCTGTCCAGAGCACTTTCCCTGAGGGGTGCCTGCTCCCGCCTCCGAGGCCCCCCGGAGAAACAGCCCCTTTCCCCCCTCCCTCCCTGACCCCGATTCTCAGAAATAAAAGGGAGCAGCGGGGGCGGAGTGGGGGAGACCTTCAGTTGGCAGCCATTCTGAAATCAGTTCTATTTTCTGCTCTTTTCCTGTTCAGAATAGACAGCTACATAAAATGTGAGCCGAAGGATGGGAGTGATTGCCACTTGGGCCCCTCACTCGCTGAGATAAGAAATAATCAATTGCGTGGAATTCAAGAAGGGATTATCCAGGAGCAGAAATCGCTTTCTCACAGAAACGTTCCTCTGCTCTGCCCGGAGATGTCCCCCCTCACTGTGGGCACAGCCCAGCAGTTTCTAGCTGGGTCAAGGGCAGTGCGTGTCAAGGGTGGGGTCTCCGAGGACTTCCACAGGATAGCCGGCCTCTGACCTGCCTCAGAGGTCCCCCACTGGGCGGGGTAGGAGCATCTCCTCCTTCTGGCAACTACTGTCCCACCAGCTCCTTCACTCCACCCACAACCAGAGAGAGCTTCCTCAAAACCCATTTTATCAAGTTCCCTCCAGGCAGCTAAAAGCCCTCAAGATAAAGTTCAGACTCCTTAACATGGCTTAAGAGGCACTTGATGATCTGGGCCCGTTTAGCCTCCAATCTCTGCCCCTGGCTCTTCCTACAGCAGCCGCAGGGGCGGCTTGCAGGCCAAGCCATCTGCCTGGACTGTCCGCAGGCCTGGCCTGCCCTGGAGGTCTCGCCTGGGGCGTTCTCAGGATGCTTGTGCACTTGTCAGTGCCTGGACGTGTAACACACTAGATTGCTGTTGTGAGTGTTCACACTGTTTTCACAGCTGCTGCTCACAAGTGTTCTATTTACCACATGTGGGAGCCTCACGGTTATGTTACAAGAATGATGCCCTTCCGAGCCCACAAGTTTGACTTCTGTGAGGGGAAGGACGTGTCTGCTGCCACTCTGGGTCCCAGGCACCTGGAACAGAGGAGGTACTCAGTGAAAGTTTGTTGACTGAAAAAATGAAAGAATGAATAACAGATTAGCTACTCAGAACATGACTGAAAAACTGAAAGAATGAATGAATGAAAGTCCCACACACTTGAAACATCAGTCCCTACACTTCTTCCCTGGTCAGAGTTAGATTCCTGGGTGGGACGGATTCTGTTTCTTAAGAAGCATTAAAGTATCACTAGACTGTAAAGGCAACAGAGGAAACTATTGGGTTGGCCGAAAAGTTCGTTCGCATTTTCTTGTAACATCTTACAGAAAAAAATCCAAACAAACTTTTTGGCCAACCCAATATATTCAACAGGACTCTTGTAAAGAATAAAATTACATGTGGTAGGAAGGAATACTTCTATGAGCTCACGGGGTAAATTAAATCACAGAAGATGGCTGTTTAGTTGTCCACTAAGGAGGCTGAGCCCACTTAACTGAAACTCATTTTGCGTTGCCAAGTGGAGTCTGCAGGTTTAGTCTTGGAGTTGGAGTGCTCAGGATCACAGAGGAGATACAAGGCCCTTTCCTCCTTTCCCTCATACCGCATAAACTGTCAGACCAAGACACCCCTGCCTTCACCCAGTCCTGCCCCTAGCCAACTCTACTAGGCCATCAAGGGCTGACTCCCAGGCCACCTCCTCTAGGAAGCCTTCCCTGATGCCTAGATGGAAATGTTCAAGTCTCCCTCCTTCAATTCCCTTCTGGCTTATAGACCAGGTTGTGGGTGCCCCATGCCCACGCTGGGCTGGCACTGCTGCAGGGTAGGGCTGTCCCCTTCACTTCTTTATCTGAAGAGGAACACAGCACAGATCTGATGCCAGAGGAAATGAAATTCATATACGATCTGCAGAAGTCTTAATGTGCTAAGTCGCTTCAGTCCTGTCTGACTTTGCGACCCCATGGACTGCAGCCCCCCCAGGCTCCTCCTTCCATGGGATACTCCAGGCAAGAATACTGGAGAGGGTTGCCATTTCCTTCTCCAGGGGATCTTCCTGGAGATCAAACCCATGTCTCCTGCTTGGCCGATGGATTCTTTACTACTGAGTCACCTAGAAAGCCCCAAGTCAAGCTTAATAAGTACCTTTAAAATTGGACTTCTCAAAGCACATGCTGATATAGGTTATGGGTCTCCAGGAGTGGACCAGGATATGTAAGGTTTCTCAAACTTACTTGACTTTGGACCTTTTGGTTCAAGTAATGACTTGTTGCACGGAACATACTTTGGGAAATGTTAGAGAATGCTATTGAATCTAGATATATTTTAACAGCCCCCTCATTTTTTAGAGAAGGAGTCAAGCCCCAGAAATGAACTAGCAGAATCAGGACAGCACACAGGTTGCTTCTTGTCTCACCTTGACCTCAGAAGCATCACCAAGGATGAGAATGAGTCCTGAGCTCCAAGCTGAGGGGATCAAGGCAGCAACATGACCCTGGAAAAGTCTGGGCTCAGTTTGACCTGCCCAGTACCTGGCATCTTCCAGGCAAGGCCAGAGCCACAGTCTGAGTCTTTAAATGGGGGCTACAGAGGTCAGGTGGAGCCTTCGGGAGTCTACTGGTCTTATTAATTTATAGGATGGTGGCAGAAACCTAAATGCTGCTCAGACCATGGTCTCGGCCATCCCAGAAGAGGTAGGAGGGGCCTTAGCCATCCTGAAGGTCTCCTTTTTCCCAGGGATCTTATGAGGCTGCCCAGGGATAGGCTACCTTGTCTTTTCAGTGTCCTGACACCTCCCAACTTTATGGCAGCCTCCTCCACAGAAGTCTCTAGAGTTCATCCTCAGTAAGCTACAAAAGGCAGGAGCTGGCAATGTCAGGCAGCCCAGATGCCCAACAGCGGAGTGTGGTTGAGTTAATCTTAGGTTGATTCATGAACTCCTAGGAATGAGAGGCAGGAGAAAGGGGAGACAGTGGGTACAAAGGAGAAAAGGCAGCCCCTGCCACCAGGGAGCTGAGTGCGGTGGTTGACCACAGAGGTTCTAGCCAACACTTCTAAGCTGTGTGGCTCCAGGCAAATACTAGATCCTTCTGAGCCTTGATTTTTGCATGCATGCAATGGGATGAGATGGTAGTACCCACTCCACAGGGCTGTTAGGAGGATTTAGTTAGTCAGTCCCTCAAAGCAGCATCTGCCATGCTTACCATCTTTAAGAAGCAGCCCCAGGGTGGGGCAGTTCCTTGTTCTGTGTGACATGTACCTGAGTTCCTCAATCTCCCCATTTCACCATTTCCTCAGCTAGAAAATAGAGTCGATATGGCAGCTGTAATGGTTAGATTTAAGCAAGCTAATTCACAAAAAGGACTTGGAAGTGTGGATGCTATGTAATAAACACTCAAACATGCTATTATTTCATCAGTGACACAGGGAAATGAGGATACAAATGTTAAGATGTGGGACTTCCTTGGTGGCCCAGAGGCTAAGACTCTGTGCTCCCAATGCAGGGGTCTGAGTTTGATCCCTGGTCAGGGAACTAGATCCTGAAGGCTACAACTAAGAGTCTGCATGCTGCAACTAAAGATCCTAGGAGCTGCCACTAAGACCCAGCTCAGCCTAAATAAATAAATATTAGAAAAGAAAATATTACCAAGTGGAAAAAAAAAAATCAAGTTGCATAATTTGCCTGGGCTTTGTTTCCCAACTTCAGCAGTTCCCCAGGTTCGGGGGAGGCTGGGCAGGCGGGCAGGTGGTGTATACCCATCCTTACAGGCCTGGAGCCCCTGTCCTCACGAGGCATGTGTCCCAGGATGCACCCCTTAGGGGGCGGGGTGAAGGGGGATGAATTTCCCATCCATCCTGGGACGTGGGGAAGGCTTCTGGTCATGAAAAGATTTCACACCAAAATCCCAGGAGCCCAATAACTGATCCCAAAACCCCTTTGCCGTGTTCCCCAGGGTGCTGAGGGGTCTAGACAGGACCCCTCATTCCCTGCTCAATGTCAGAGTTCCCAGGGAGGATCCAGTTCAGCCCGGGTTCAATTAATTCTTGCTTGACACTCTAATGTGCATATGCTAATTCTAACCTTTCAGAGATGGGCTTCAGTAAAGATGGGCAGTCAGGCTCACACATATTGGTTCTTGTCTTCTGTAAAGTTTTGAAGTAAATAAAAATTTTGAAATAAAACACACACACACAACTTTATGATCTCACATTTTCTCTGTCCCCAGCTGCATATGGAACCTTGACGAACTCCTACTCTCCTTGAATTATGTCTTTAAGGCTCTGACATTTAGCAGAGGTTTTTATGAGCACAGTTATTAGTCATCCTTCAAAGCAACCACATGAAATGGGCCAGGGGCTTATGTTCTTTAGCAGACAGAAAGGTTGAGTCACTCACAAGGTTCAGATATGGTTTAAATGTGTAGGGAGATTATATATATTCATATGTACATATCAGTCAAGCTATACTTATCCCTAATAATGCGGGAGGGGGTATTATTTTTAGATTAAGCTAACTTTTTTGGAAACTTACCATTGTACCAGAGCCTATTCTAACCATTTAATAAACATACCTCTTGTGATTCTCAAGGCAACCATAGGAGGTAGATATTATTACTGAATCTTACCAAAGGAGGAAACCTAACTCAGAAAGGTTAAGTGACTGGCCCAAAGTCCCAGGCAACAGAGGAGTTTTTCTGGCTCTGAAGACATGTATTATCAGTTGTATCGTCCTGCCTTATCATGAAATGGAATCCTTATAAAACCCGTACGCTTTCTTTGAGCAAATAACACGACTGTCTTGGCTATAGGCTTGAGAGACAGTGGAGTCCCCAATGACAAAAGTCAGCCTCTAAGACTCTCCCATAGTATATATTTTTTAATTTATTTTTGGCTACGCTGGGACTTTGTTGCTGCATGTGTGCTTTCTTTAGTTGTGGAGCACAGGCTCCTCACTGCGGTGGCTTTTCATTGCAGAGCACAGCCTCTACATGAGCAGGCTTTAGAAGTTGCAGCATGAAGCCTCAGCAGTTGTGGAGCACAGGCTTTGTTACTAGGTAGCGTGTGGGATCTTCCTGGACTAGGGATCGAACCTGTGCCCTCTGCATTGGCAGGCAGATTCTTAATCCACTGCACCACCAGGGAAGTCTGAATTTCCCATAATATTGACACTTGTCCCAAGGAAAGAGAATGGGCTCTGGGACAGACCGATCTGGACCAAACTCCAGCTCTGCCATTCACTAGCTGCATCTCCCTGGGCTCGCAGGGGCCTTCCCCTGGTGGAGTATTTGGATTCCCGTCTGCTGAGTGACACAGCACCCAGGTATGCCCTGCAGAGGCTTCCTGCACCTGGCTCCCACTCTTCTGAGAGGAGAGGTGATGCTTGTGAGCTTACCTGGGCCTGTGGTTGCCTGGCCCACCTGAATTTGGACTGAGATGTAATTCATGAAGTGGAACTATTGAAGGCAGCCAGAGTCTGATATGTCAGAACACCTTCCTTTAAACAGACCAACATCCCAGTAGGCAGTGCCCATGTGACCAGGTGACCAGGGGCACATCTACAAAGAGCTCTTGCTTCTCCAAGTCCTCAGCCCTGGCGCCTACCCCCACCAAGGAAGGCGGGGACCTCAGACCCATGTGGGGTCCATAGAGAGGCTGCAGGGAGGCAGGGAAACAGAATGTTTCCTTCTCCTGAGGGCCCCCAACCCTCATGTTCTAAATGGAGAACACTGGCTCTATCCTGTGGAAAGTCCCCAAGTGAACGGACTAACAATTGACTCCAGCTGGACCTCTCTGCTAACTCTGGCCACATTTCCCATACTTCCGTTCCCGGAATCCATCCCTTGCCCCTTCTAGATCTGAAAGTGACCCCTGGGCCTCCTGGGGATGCAACTCTCCGCCTGCTGTGGCTCATATCTGGGGCTGCTCCTTCCTGGGGAGGAGTCAGCCAGCTGCCCATTGTCAGTCCCCATGCCCTCCACCTCCGCTGCCTTCCTGTCCCTGGGGTGAGGCCGCCCTGGGGGCTCCCTGAGACTGAAGACAATTGTCTCAAATAAAGAAGCACTGGCCTCCTCCCCTTGTGGCTAAAGTTATCAGAAAGTGAACATGCATTGCTGACCTTAATCCTCCCCCTGCCCTGGTCCCTCTGGGAGCCTGTGCTGCCCCTCACTCAGACCCACAAGCCCTTCCTGGATGAGGCAGCTTCCTTCTAAAAGAGCTACAGTATGGCCCGCTTTCTCCGGCTCCTCATCATGTACACAAAGATCATGGGGTCCAAGGACCAGGGGATGCTAGTGTGTCTCCCAAGAGGTGTGGAAGCTCCATTGTGGTCCCCTCTGCCATTGCCAAGACCACAACCACCATAAGCCTCCGCTCTGTGGATGCACAGCAACCGTCTTTATCCCTCGCCTCCCAACTACTGCACAACGGTCTCCATGCTGGCTTCCTCCTCACTTGCTGATGTTCCTCACTTCCTTGCATCCTTGCTGTTGGATAGATCCCAGCTCCTGTATTATTTCATTGTATCTAAAATGCTTCCAGGAAGGAATGTCAAAGCTTCTTTAAAAAAAAAAAAAAACACCTAGGAAGATGTGCCCAGGGCTAAGTCCCAACAAGAAATATTTGGTGAACATGTTGGTGAAGAACTTGGAAATGCCCCCTGTCATTTGTCCCTTCATCAGGGACACAAGCAGGAGCAGAAACCAGGCATGCCCTGCAGGGCACAAAACCCCTCGTTCACGTCATCAGGCAGAATCTTCTCAAGGCTTCTGTGTGGCAGGGAGGGCAGGGATTTTGCAAGAGGGGTGACCCGAGGCCCCGATCAGGGAGGTGGCTGGCTCTACGCACATGGACCCAGAACTAATTCCCAAGCCCTTGACCTCCGGCTCATCAGCTTTACATCAGCCTTCTTGGGCCCAACTGTCCCAGCTCACAAAAGTTAGGAAAGGAGCAGGGTCGGGGACAGAGGAAGAAAAAGCAACGTGTCCCTCCCAGGGCTCTGCAGGATCCCTCCCTGAAGAGCTCTCCCTGCCTTGGTCCTACCTTTGCCTCTGTCCGCCAAAATGACCCTCCCTGCAGTGTGCTGTCTCTCGGCTGAGTAGTAGAAATATCACAGGTTGTGGCGTCAGGCGGGCTGGGTCGGAATCCCCGTTTGTCAGGGACAGTCGCCGTTCACACCTGTTGTCTTTATAGAAAGATGCCTCAGGGCTCCTTTTCCTCTAAATGTGCCCCCGTCAGGACCGTCTGTGGCATGCCACCTTACTAAGGCAGAAAGCACGGCACGCGGGCAGCTGGAAGTGGCCTGGCTGGGTCCCAGATAGTGCTGTGATTGGAGAAGGAACAGAGAATGAAGTGTCCCTTTGAGGACACTGACAGGGAAGTGGGTGCTGGCTGTAGCCGTGGGAGGTTCTGGGGCCCCAGGAGGAAGCCCTGGCCAGGTCTGGAGATGCAGAGTCTGAACTCCGGGGGCCAGGCCCTGCATCTGGTGACAGAGGCATCTTGGGACAGTGCCACCACCTTGCCCACCTCTGGGGGTGGGGGTGGGGAGGGGCATCACTCACAGCGTGGTCTCAATGAATGATGCCACCTGGAATTGGGCAGGGCACGACCTACCCATCTGTGAAGGGCCGTCTACCTAAAACGCCCACAGAAAAGCAAGTGAGCAGACGTTAGATCACATCAGAGGGCAGGAATAAATAGGCAGCAGAGAAGTTACCAACACAGAAGAAAGGTAAACTCCCAAGAAGGAGAGGAAGCATCCTCGTCAGTCTGGGGAGGAGTTTTAAATCAACCCGACTCATCTCAGTCAACATTGACTAAGCTTCTACAGTGTGCTGAACCCAGGCAGTTACTGGGGTGGGGGAGGGGGTGGGCACTGCCACTGAGGAGCTTCTGGGCCAGGAGGGAAGTGGGCAGGCCACCCCCTGCCGGCCCCACAGGGCAGGGCGGGCTCAGGGAGGTGCAGGGTGGGCCCAGAGCAGAGGAGGAGCTCTGGGGAGGGTGCATCGGGTCAACTCTCCTGGCTTCACGGAGAGTAGAGTCGGGTCACCAAGGTGATGGGGATGCAGGTATGCAGGTTGTCATCTCGGCCATAGAGCCAAGCCTCGGAGAGCTGGATTGACATCCATTCAGGACCCCCAGGGTCCAGGGATTGGGATCCGGCAGCAACCTGAGGTCAGATCTTAAAAGAGTCTTCAATTCCAGGCTGAGGAGTTTGAACTTGATTCTGAAGAAGAAGCCACAAGATGTTTCTTAGTAAAGGGGTGACTCGGTCAGATTCCTTAATAGCCTGGGAGCTGTGGTCCCTGCTTATGCTGTACCCCGCCCCCACCCTGGGATGCCCTGCCAGGGCTTTCTCCTCTGCACCACTCTCTATCAGTGAAGGGGGGCTCACACTAGAAGCAGCTCGAGTCCTGGGCAGCACAAAGGAGGACCGCTGCCAGGAGCAGAGAGCGTTTGGCCCAGGCTGAGGCCCTTCAGTCTGTGGGAAGCACTCTGTCCCTGCAGAAATCGGCTTCCCAAGGGAGATGGCTTGAGGCCACTTGGATTGCTAACCAATGCATCCAGCTAGCCTGGGAGGACCCAAGAGTCCTCATGAACTTTTTCACTGCTGGTTGCTCCAGCAAGTAGATTTTCCATGACCATCTCATACCAGTAAAATGCAATGCCATACACTGCCTGGTGTATGAGTGTCTAGGCCTGCTGTGGCAGATGACCACAAACTGGGTGGCTTAAAACAACAGAACTGTACTCTCGTAGTTCTGGGGGCCAAAAGTCCAAAATCAAGGCGTTGGGAGGGCCATACTCCCTGCAAAGCCTCCAGACGAGAATCCTGCCTCACTCTACCAGCTTCTGGTGGCTCCAGGAGTTCCTTGGTGCGTGGCTGCATCACTCCACACTGGCCTCCTTCCTGCTCCTTGTCTTTGTATCTCCTCCTCTCCCACCTCTTCTAAGGACACTTGTCTTTGAGTTTAGGGCCCACCTGGATAATCCATGGTGATCACATTTCAGGATCCATGACTTAATTACATCTGCAAAGACCCTTTTTAAAAAGTAAGGTCACATTCCCAGATTCGGGGGCTTAGGATGGGGCATGACTTTGGGGGGGCCACCTTTCAACCTATGACACGTGGTCTTTGGATTCAGACAGAGTCAGGAGGAAATCCTGTCTTATAATTACTAGCTAAGCTGGTCTTGGGCAAGTTTAGAAATCTCCTTGAACATCATTCCTTTATCTTTAGGTCATCCCTGTAGCTCAAACGGTAAAGAAGCTACCTGCAATGCAGGAGACCCAGGATCGATCCCTGGGTTGGAAAGATCCTCTGGAGAAGGGAATGGCAACCCTCTCCAGTATTCTTGCCTGGAGAATCCCATGGACAGAGGTGCCTGGTGGGCTACAGTCCGTGGGATCGTGAAGAGTTGGACATGACTGAACAAATAACACTACTATTTGCCAAGCTGGCCTTGGACAAGTTTAGAAATCTCCTTGAACATCATTCCTTTATCTTTAAAACAAGGAAAATATCTATTCATAAGGTTGTTATAAGACTTTCATGAGATGATGGTCACTTAGCGTACAGTCCACAGTACATGGCATGGAAGATGATGATTAAAACAATGATGAACTGACTCAGAGAAGTGGAGGGAGTTGCCCAAGGCCACACAGCTACTTAGGTAGCAGAGCCAGAACTGGAACTCAGATCTCTCTCTTACACCAAAGGACAGCCTCTTGACATATGACTTGTGCTCTAATTACCTGCATTGAAGTTTTGACCCTGCTCTGTTGGCTGGTTCCTCAAGGACATCTCATGCTCCTCTGGTCTATCCCAGAGACTATGGACCCCTTGGCAAGTGGTTGAACAGCATCTCAAAGCAGAGTGAACAGCCAACTACTGGCTCCAAGGAGGTGAGATTAGGATCAGAGTTATTCCACTACAACGAGGGAAATCAGATTTGACCTCCTCTATAAGGAGGAGTCGTGTAAGAAGCAGTTGGTCACAGCATCACCACTGGGGTTGCTGACCATTCACCTTGGGACAGTGATGGGGTGGACTCAGTCCACACACTGTCTCATCAAGCCTTGCCTCTTCCCTGTGGGACAGAAGGAACATCGCATACAGAGTTTAACTCACTTGTGTTGAGAAAACAAGGCTTTTTCTGCATCTGGGGAAGCAAAGGACTCAGTTCAGTTCAGTCCCTCAGTCGTGTCTGACTCTTTGCAACCCCATGGGCCGCAGCACGCCATCACCAACCTGCAGACCTTGCTCAAACTCATGTCTATCGAGTCAGTAATGCCATCCAACCATCTCATCTCCTTCTCCTCCTGCCGTCAATCTTTCTCAGCATCAGGGTTTTCTCCAATGAGTTGGCTATTTGCCTCAGATGGCCAAAGTATTGGAGCTTCAGCATCAGCCCTTCCAATGAATAGTCAGGACTGATTTCCTTTAAGATTGATTTGATCTCCTTGCAGTCCAAGGGACTCTCAAGAGTCTTCTCCAACACCACAGTTCAAAAGCATCAATTCTCTGGTGTTCAACTTTCTTTATGGTCCAACTCTCACATCCATACACGACTACTAGAAAAATCATAACTTGGACTAGACGGACTTTTGTCAACAAAGTAATGTCTCTGCTTTTTAATATGCTTTCTAGGTTGGTCATAGCTTTTCTTCCAAGGAGCAAGCATCTTTTAATTTCGTGGCTGCAGTTATCATCTGCAGTGATTTTGGAGCCCAGGAAAATAAAGTCTGTCACTGTTTTCATTGTTTCCCCATCTGTTTGCCATGAAGTGATGGGATCGGATGCCACGATCTTAGTTTTCTGAATGTTGAGTTTTAAGCCAGCTTTTTCACTCACCTCTAGCAAAGGACTCCTGCTGCTGCTGCTGCTGCTGCTGCTAAGTCACTTCAGCCGTGTCCGACTCTTGCGACCCCATAGACGGCCTCCTACCAGGCTCCTCTGTCCCTGGGATTCTCCAGGCAAGAACACTGGAGTGGGTTGCCATTTCCTCCTCCAATGCATGAAAGTGAAAAGTGAAAGTGAAGTCGCTCAGTCGTGTCCGACTCTTAGCGACCTCATGGACTGCAGCCTACCAGGCTCCTCTGTCCACGGGATTTTGCAGGCAAGAGTACTGGAGTGGGGTGCCATTGCCTTGCGACAACAAAATCAAGGCAGGATTAACTCCTCCCTCTAGGAACTCTTTGAAACCTGATCTCCCTTCCCACCCCACAAAGACATAACTTTGATCTTTAAAGCCACTGTCACTCAGATTTCCCAGACCTGCTGTCTTGGGAGGCACCTGCCAGCTTTCACAGGGGAAACTTCATATTAGTACATTTACTACCTATAGTGACACTGGACTGTTTTGGGCTGTGGGGAGAAAGACATGGGCCTGGGCTTCTGTTGTGGGTGGCAGTGCATGCTTAGTCATTTCCCACTCTTTGTGACCCCATGGACTGTAGACCCCTAAGCTCCTCTGTCCATGGGATTCTCCAGGCAAGAATACTGGAGCAGGTTGCCATTTCCTCCTCCAGGGGATCTTTCCTACCCAGAGATGAGACTTGTGCTTTCTGTGTCTCTTGTGTCTCCTGCACTGCAGGCAGATTCTTTACCTCTGAGTCATCAGAGAAACCCTGAAGTGTCAGTTGCTCAGCCATGTCTGACTCTGCGACCCCATGCACTGTAGTCCGCCAGGCTCCTCTGTCCATGGAATTCTCCAGGCAAGAATACTAGAGTGGGTAGCCAATCCCTTCTCCAGGGGATCTGCCCAACCCAGCCATCAAATCCTGGTCTCCTGCATTGCAGGTAGATTCTTTACCATCTGAGCCACCAGGGAAGCCCTGTCATGGGTGGGATAGAACCAAAGAAGTGCTTGCCTGCGGAGGATGTCAGAGCCTGGACCCCACACCTGGAGAGGGCCTAGGGGTGGAGGCAGGGAAAGGCCTTGGCAGGGTCCTGGCCAGGTCTTTGGGTTGCTGATCAAAGAATAAAGGTATCATCTAAAAAGGAAATTGGTGGGAGGGGCGGGGAGCGGAAAGGACAGGATTATCTCCCTCCTAGTGAAATGGAAAGGTTCTGGCGGCAGGAAAAAGAAAAAAACAAAGGCAAGTGGGTGGCCATCCTGGCAGGAATGGGGACTGGGAGGAAGAGCAGAAGGGCTCTTGGCCAAGTGGTGACTCACAGGCACAAAGCCCTGCAAGCACAGGGCGAGTCCTGAGCTGTGACCCGTGGTCCCAGGAGACCTCAGAGACCCAGGCCTCGGGGTGGGGAAGAGGAAACTGAAAGATTCCACATCCTGCAACGAAGGTCAAAGGCCCCTTGGTGCTTCAGTTAAAATCTGGCCTAGCCAAATAAATTAACTAACAAAATAGAAAGTGAAAGTGAAAGAAAGTGAAGTCGCTCAGTCGTGTCTGACTCTTTGCAACCCCATGGGCTGAAGCCTACCAGGCTCCTCCATCCACGGAATTTTCCAGGCAAGAGTGATGGAGTGGGTTGCCATTTCCTTCTCCAGGGGATCTTCGCAACCCAGGGATCGAACCCAGGTCTCCCGCATTGTAGGCAGACGCTTTACCGTCTGAGCCACCAGGGAAGTCAACTAACAAAATAAGAACAACAACAAAAAACTACCTCATAAGCCACTGCCAACGCTGTCCGCTAATCCACCCGCATGTGGATCCACCCCCATCTCATCTTCCCGGGTGCAGGAGTCCATTCTGGAATCCACTGGCCGTGGGTGCTCCAGAAAGGTGGGTGACCTCCAGAGTCTCTGCTTGATGTTTGGCCTTATTGGGTGGGGTAAGGGCCTAGAAACTGGAGGGACAGGCATGATTAATGACAGAGGGGCCTCCTAAGTAAAGCAGAAGGACCCTCCTCTTCATTCCCTTTAAAGAGCCCCCCACCTGTTTTGCCCTGTGTCCTCACCAGGGCCACAAGGGGAGTTGCTGATTGGTTTCCTTCTCTGGTTCTTCCCGAGCTGAGAAGAATGGATTGGGCTGCAGCAAAAGGGGAGAGAAAGACTGTTTTCATGAAAGATGGCATTGATTCTGTTTTTGAAAAGGACTAAACCCCACTTCTGAAATGAGTCACTGTGGGAATGATTTGAAATGTGACATTTGTCTTTTCATCTCGTCTTTGCCTCCTGAAATTTCAAAGTTGAGTCTGGCAAGGGAAGTGGGGAAAGATTTAACAAAGTAAGTTTGCAAAATGTTTCTTCTTGCTTTTCCCTCTCATTCATTTACTCATTCCCAAGAATCATGTATGGACCTAACAGAAGCAGAAGGTATTAAGAAGAGGTGGCAAAAATACACAGAAGAACTATACAAAAAAGATCTTCATGACCCACATAACCATGATGGTGTGATCACTCACC
>NW_011494717.1:3096114-3115987 GCF_000754665.1 Bison bison bison | reverse complement strand
TGTGAAAGTGCTGCAGTCAATGTGCCAGCAAATTTGGAAAACTCAGCAGTGGCCACAGGACTGGAAAAGGTCAGTTTTCATTCCAATTCCAAAGAAAGGTAATACCAAAGAATGCTCAAACTACCGCACAATTGCACTCATCTCACACGCTAGCAAAGTAATGCTCAAAATTCTCCAAGCCAGGTTTCAACAGTACATGAACCATGAAATTCCAGATGTCCATGTTAGATTTAGAAAATGCAGAGGAACCAGAGATCAAATTGTCAACACTCAGTGGATCATCAAAAAAGCAAGAGAGTTCCGGAAAAAATATATTTCTTCTTTATTGACTATGCCAAAGCCTTTGACTGTGTGGATCATAATAAACTGTGGAAAATTCTTCAAGAGATGGGGAAACCATACCACCTTACCGCCTCCAGAGAAATCTGCACACAGTTCAAAAAGCAACAGTTAGAACAGGACATGGAAAAACAGACTGATTCCAAATCAGAAAAAAAGTACGTCAAGGCTGTATATTGTCACCTTGTTTATTTAACTTATATTCAGAGTACATCATGCGAAATGCTGGGCTGGATGAAGCACAAGCTGGAATCAAGACTGCCAGGAGAAATATCAACAACCTCAGATATGCAGATGACACCACCCTTATGGAAGAAAGCAAAGAGGAACTAAAGAGCCTCTTGATGAAAGTGAAAGAGGAGAGTGGAAAAGCTGGCTTAAAACTCAACATTCAAAAAATGAAGATCATGGCATCTGGTTCCATCACTTCATGGCAAGTAGATGCAGAAAACAATGAAAACAGTGACAGACTTTATTTTCTTGGGCTCCAAAATCACTGCAGATGGTGACTGCAATCATGAAATTAAAAGACTCTTGCTCTTTGGAAGAAAAGCTATGACCAACCTAGACAGCATATTAGAAAGAAGAGAAATTACTTTGCAGACAAAGTTCTGTCTAGTCAAGGCTATGGTTTTTCCAGTAGTCATGTATGGATGTGAGAGTTGGACTATAAAGAAATATGAGCACTGAAGAATTGATGCTTTTGAACTGTGGTGTTGGAGAAGACTCTTGAGAGTCCCTTGGACAGCAAGGAGATCCAACCAGTCCATTATAAAGGAAATCAGTCCTGAATATTCATTGGAAGGACTGATGCTGAAGCTCCAATACTTTGGCCATCTGATGTGAAGAACTGACTCAGTGAGAAAGACCCTGATGCTGAGAAAGATTGAAGGCAGGAGGAGAAGGGGATGACAGAGGATGAGAGGTTTGGATAACATCACCAACTCGATGGACATGAATTTGAGCAAGCTCCAGGAGTTGATTATGGACAGGAAATCTGGCGTGCTGCAGTCTACGGGGTTGCAAAGAGTAGGACATGACTGAGTGACTGAACTAAAGAAGAATGTGGTACAAAGACATGTTAGTGGGATATGAAGCCAGAAGACCTGGATCAGGGTCCCAGGTCAATGCAGCCCAGAGGCTGTCATCCTCCTGCAGACCCCTGCAGGTGTGCCCAATCCTTCCTGCTGCTTCTGACCCAGACTGAGCACAGGCTGTGAACAGAAGGGTAGGATGGCATGGTGAGGATGTCAGCCTGGGCATTAGATCCCACCAGAATGTTTCTCTGAGAAGCCAGTACAGCTGCACAGAACATTCCAACCAGCTGGGGTGGGGGTGGAGGGGGTGGAGAGTGGCCTCTGGCTCCAAGCTGTGTTTGTGGGGGCTGTTTGATCCTTAAATAGGCATTAAATTGAACTTTTTGAAAGATCCCTTATGAAAGTGTTTCCATCTAAAATAGAAACTGCTTGATATTATTTTCAGCTTTCTAAGAATGAGCCCCAGATCCTTGTATGAGCCCCTTAGTTGAGGAAGATAGGGGGAGGTTTGAGAAAGCAGAGACCCAGAAAGCTTGAGGTTATTTGTCTCCTTTTAGAATCACAAACTCCCCAGGTTAGAAGGACCCCCACAGTCATTTCTGACAGTCCTCTGCCTCCAGGCAAGATCATCCTTAGCAATGGAGCAAAAGGGTCCATTCCCTATCCAATATGTCTGTTTCCAATATGTCAGTTAGGTGCCCATGATCTGGGGGCTGCAGCGGCAGGTTATGGGGTGAGAACAGATGCACTCTTGCTGTCTGAGACCCTGCCTCAGGTTCGGGTCCTCCCACTTCACCATCCATGCCTCCTCATTCCTCTGCAGGGACACACTGCCTTTTCTCTGCCCCGCCTCCACCAACCTGCAAACCCACCGTGCCAGGCAGACAGCAGGCACTTGATCACCAAGTGCTGACCTCAGTCACCCCTTGCACCGACCAGCCTGCAGGGTTGCAAAGAAAGGGTCCTCCACCTGGGGACCTGGCTGGAGGGCATGTTTTCAGCTCTCTTGTTGGAGCTCCAGGCAGAGGAAACCTGGGGATACCTTCCCACACTACCTCTCCCTCCCAACCCAGATCCAAGTCCATTCTCACATATATAGAACACCTGCCCAGCCCTTGCCTCCCTTTCAGACAGAGCTGTGCTGGGGGGTCCAGCCCAGTGAGATTCCGGCTGCCACGCTCCCAGTGCTAGGACCACGGTAGTCATATGTCCTGGGGGTGGGTGGGAGGCAGAGAGTATCACAGCCTCTAGAACCATAAGCGGTAAAGAAGAGTCAGGGCTGAGGTCCCCCAGCTACCTTCCCAGCCTAATAGAGTCACTGTGGGCAGCGGTCCCCAGGAGCAGCCTGGTCTCAAGGCAAGTAAAGAATGAAGGGACTCAGGAGTAGGGTGATTGAGTCACTCTAGTGAGAAGTGGCCAGGTCCAGAACACATTTAAGAGCTAAGGTGAAGAGAACTTGCTGATGGACTCGATTTGGGAAATGAGGGATTGTAG
The DNA here is from genome assembly GCF_000754665.1 of Bison bison bison. NCBI lineage: Eukaryota > Metazoa > Chordata > Mammalia > Artiodactyla > Bovidae > Bison > Bison bison. Next base: position 3,113,117 of record NW_011494717.1, on the reverse strand, counting down.
TGGGTTAAATAGCATCCTCCCAAAACTCACGTCTACCAGGAACCTCAGAATGGGACTTTGTTTAGAATAGCATCTTTGAAGGTGTAATTAAAGTGGGGCTATACTTGGTTAGGATAGGCCCTAAGCCCCTGCATGGGCTCCTGGCACCTCTTCCTGGTCTCCTGGCATCTCAAGGCAGAAAGAAGTAGGAAGGAAGAAGAGTCAGGTTAGCCCCATCTGTTGGATGTTTGTTCGTTTGTTTGTGTTTAACCAGGAGAGCTGAAATCCACCCAGGAGCTTCTAACACACTCCCCTTATGTTCACTGGCCAGAACTGCCCCATGTGGCACTCAGGTGCTCCAACCAGAGGCTAAGCTCCCTTCTTAGCTGTGACAGCTGAATACGGCAAGGAGAACAAGGACGAGGACAGTTGGGTCATCCACTCAACAGTCTGCCATGAGGACAATCACGACCTCAACCCTTCTATCTGTCTACGCTGGGCTGCCTTTTAGAATTACCCTCCCACCACCATCCCTTCCCCTCCCCACCTCATGACCCCACCTTGCAAGGTAAGAAGACCAGATATTACTTATTCCTGTTTTACAGGTGAGGAAACTGAGGCCCAGAGCTCACAAGGGATTTGTCCAGAGTCACAAAAAAATCCATGGCTTGAGACCAGCCCTCGAGCTCGATTTCCTGGCTCCCAACTCGGCCCGTAGCACACCCAATAAAATATATGAACCAGATGGTCTTCAGACAGGTCATTGTTTCTGGTGTGCAACCTTGCGGGGAGACTGGCATGACTGTGAGTGAGCTCCTAACTGCCTTTCAACAGACACTCTGCCACAATCCTTCTCCCTTCAACAGAGGATATATAGTCAAGGCATCTCCTTCCGCTTGATGGGCTAATTGCTCAACTGAATTAGTGCAAATTCCTGCTGTCTCTGAGAGTTGAGTTGTCTATAAAATAGGCTCTCTTGGCAGGTCCAAAAGGCCAAGACAGGGGAGGCAGAAGCAAAGAACACGTGTACCCTCTGCCTCGGCTGCTGAAGTCTGGCGCTCAGGTCATGTCAACACTTGTATGTGTTCTTGGATGGCAGGATGGGCCCAAAGTGCGGTCGGTGCCAATACCCAGCTGATCCAAGCTACTCACACATGTTGCTGGGCCAAGACGAGTAAGGAATTCAGAGGCAGATAGGGTGGGCAGAGGGGCGTGGACGTGGCTTCTGTTCAGCCTGCCTGAACCCAGATAGCATCAGGGCCTCATTCTCCCCCATCCAGCCCTCCATCCCAGCCTGACCAGCAAAGCTTCTCTGCCTTAGGACAAGAAAGGCTGCAAGACAAAGAGGACTGGAAATCTGTTCTCTAAATGTCTGCAGGGAACATGGTGCCTCGCGCTGGCTCTAGCAGGAACAAGAAGTGGCTTATTTGTTTGTGGCATTGTGCAAAGACTGGCTGATTTACGCCCTAACAGACCATCCTGAAACTGACTGGGCTTGAGTTCAGGTGAAAAGAAAAATATCCCTGGAGGTGAATTGGACTGCACTGTTAAGTGTTGAGCAGGTCCTGTGTCCTGAGCACACAGTAGGACTACATTATCTACCCTCCTTTGCAGTTAGGTGCAGTCCATGTAACTAAGTTCTGATCAATGGAATAGCGTGTTTACCACTGATATGTGGGGTTGCTTGTTCCAGCAATAAGCTAACAGCAGTGACCCTGACATTTACCCTGCTCTGTGGGAGGCAGCATGTAGTGGAGGCTTGGAAGGAGGTATAGCTGGATTCATTTCTTGATTCTGCCACTTACTAGCTGCTATTCTGCTGCTTACTTACCTCAGGCAAGTTACTTAACCTCTCTGAACCTGTTTTGTTGTTGTTTACTCGTTCAGTCGTGTCCGACTCATGTGACCCCATGGACTGTAGCCTACCAGGCTCCTCTGTCCGTGGGATTTTCCAGGCAAGAATACTGGGGTGGATTGCTATTTCCTTCTTCACTGAACCTGTTAACCCATTTGAAAAGAGAAAATAATCTACCCACTTCCAAAGTGGTTGAAAGAACTTAGGTAATAAATACAAAGTTTTTAGCATAGGACCTAGCCCACAAACAAGCATATGAATGGTAACTGCTGTTATTTTATTGAACTTAAAACAGTTTAAAAGATTATTTTAAAACTTCTGACAATTTAAAATTGTATAATTTCTTTCATAAATACAGTAGCTCTCATCCCCCTTATTCACAGTTTCACTTTCCACAATCTCAGTTACCTGCAGTCAACCATGGTCCAAAAATATTAAATGGAAAATTCCAAAAATAAACAATTCATAAGTTGTCAATTGTGTGCCATTCTGAGTAAAGAATCTGCCTGCAATCCAGAAGATGCCCAAGAGAAGCAGGTTCGATCCCTGGTTTGGAGAGATCCCTGGAGAAGGAAATGGCAACCCACTCTAGTATTCTTGCCTGGAGAATTCCATGGACAGAGAAGCCTGATGACCTACAGTCCATGGGGTTGCAAAGAGTCAGACACGACTGAGCAACTGAGCGCACACAAACAGAGTGGAGTGATGAAATCTCTTCAGTCCCAGCCTGTCTGGCCCAGGAGGTGAATCATCCCTTTGTCTAGCTTATCCTGCCTCTTAATCACTAGCCGCACGGTGGGGTTATCAGATCAGCTGTCAGGGTATCTCAGTGCTGCTGTTTCCGTAACTCTTACTTCACTTAACAATGGCCCCAAAGCACGAGAGTAGTGATGCTGGCAATTCAGATATGCCAAACAGAAGTCATAAGTACTTCCTTTAAGAGAAACGGGGACGTTCTCAACAAAAAAAGAAAAAAAATCGTATGCTGAGGTTGCTAAGATCGATGGGAAGAACGAATCTTCTATCTGTGAAATTGTGAAGAAAGAGAAATTCGTGCTAGTTTTGCTGTCACACTTCAAACTGCAAAAGTTACAGCCTCAGTGTGTGATACGTGCTTAGTAAGGATGGAAAAGTTACAGCCACAGTGTGTGATAAGTGCTTAGTAAGGATGGAAAAGTTACAGCCTCAGTGTGTGATAAGTGCTTAGTAAGGATGGAAAAGTTACACCCTCAGTGTGTGATAAGTGCTTAGTAAGGACGGAAAAGGCATTAAATTTGTACAGTAAGACATTTTGAGAGAAAGTCCACATTCACATCACTCTTACTATTATTGTTGTAAGTATTCTATTTTATTACTATTGCTGTCAACCTCTTACTGTGTGTAATTTATAAATTAAATTTTATCATCAGTATAAGTGTGTAGGAAATATGCAGGTGTGAGTGCACGCTCAGTTGTATCCAACTGTGTGATCCCGTGGACTGTAGCCCACCAGGCTCCCCCGTCCATGGGATTCTCCAGGCAAGAATCCTGGAGTGGGTTGCCATTTCCTTCTCCAGGGGATCTTTCCAAACCAGGGATTGAACCCACATCTCTTGTGCATCTCCTGCATTGCAGGCAGATTATTCACTCAGAATGGCACACAATTTACAACTTATGAATTGTTTATTTTTGGAATTTTCCTCCTCCAAGGGATCTTCTGACCCAGGGATTAAACCTGTGGCTCCTGCATTGACAGGCGGGTTCTTTACCACTGGGCCACCTGGGTAGGGAATATACCCTATAGTATACATAAAGTATACATATAGTATACTTATAGTATACATAGAGTATACATGTAGTATACTTATAGTATACATAGAGTATACATAGAGTTTGATAAAAGCAGGGACTACTGTAGCATGAAAGGAAATTGGGAAACTGAGAGGGAAAAAAGAAAATGGTCACTCCCTTGAAATCCTGGACTAAGTGACCAGTCTGAGAATTAAAAATAAATTGATTTTAGAAACAGCTTGCCCTGAGCTGTCCAGAGAAGCAGAGCAGGGAGCCTGGCTTCTAGCTGGACTGAGAGCAGCCTGACCCCAGCCAGCTCCATGTTGTGGGTGGTGGGGCTGCCAGACATTGCAGTGAGCAGCCAAGGCTGCAGGGACTGGCTCTTCCGGACAGGGGGATGTCCACTCTCTGGACCAAATCCTCCCAATCTTGACTTCAGAACAGCTCTGGTTGGACACCAGGAGACACCTGGCCACTTGGAGAAATGGCTGACTCCAGGTCCAAGGAGAAAAATGTATGAAAGCCTAAAGCTTCTTGGCCATATCAAAACCCCAAACTCCTGAGATCATGTCAGAAGGATCTTGAATCAGCTCCCACCAGGTAAGAAGGGGACAATTTGAACATAGTTGGGAAAATAACCACAGTGGATCAAAGTGCACTCGACAGGCTTAACTCCCCGAGCTGCCATGGCTGGTGTGGGAGTCTTGAGACACCAGGAGCCATGGTTGAGTGCAGGGACCTCCATCATGACCCAGGAATAGAGTCACTTAGATAGATGCTCCATCATCTCTAATCTTCATGATACCAGCAGGAAGATTCCTCACTTTTCCCAGAAAACATTTCCACTAGACTTCTTGTCAGATAACCCTTGTCAGGTTCTTCAGGACTTTGGGGAGTCAGGTGAGCTCCTAGAAGGGGAAGGGAGAGTCTTAAACAAATTGTGGGTCCAGGACTAAAGACAGAGGAGAACAGCACCATCCTCCCCCCCAAATCCTACATCCTCTGCCCAAGCCCTGAGTCTCATCTTCCAGTGCTCCCCTCTCTCCATAGTCACCACCCGCTTCTTTGTCCAGTCCATGATGGCCGCCACCTGGACCACTGTACAGCCTCCAGTGTGTATATTCCATCCCCCGTCCCTCCACCCACAGGCAGACATGCCTCCCGATCTTGTTCTTACCCTGCTCAAAACCTTGCAATGTTTGCTCAGCGCTCACCCTATTACAACAGCACCTTCTTGAAGAAAGATTTATGCTTTAAATGACAAATCCATCCAAACAAGGAACGTGTCCTCCTTTCAGTCCCGTGAACACCAGGCACAATGCCACCTCTGCACTTCTGCTCCTATTGTCCTTCACCTCCTAAGACACCCTCCCCCACTGCACCTGCTCACACCTCGGGCAGGGGGAAGGCTGAATACCCTGTGCCGCAAGCCAGAGACAGCAGTGTGGCCGGGGAGCAGGAGTAGGAGGTGGTCTGCCAGGCTGAAGGAGGGAGAGGCCACAATCAGACCCATTCTGGGCTCTGCAGCTGCTGTCATCCACAACTGTGCCGGTTGCCTGGCCAAGGAATGTCCCCAGAACCCTCCTTCCTCATGCCACCCAGCAAATGGCACACAGAGAGGCAGCGATTCCTATGAGCTCTCAGCCACCTCTCCCCACCACCTCGAGCTGCCCTCTTGAACCATCTCTACCACCCAAAACCTGCTCCAGCAAGTGGGGGATCTAGAAGCCCATACAGTTCCAGAAGGCCAAGACAAATAGTCCCGCTGTAGAAAACAGCATTCCGAATGCAGAAATTGACAGACGCCGTGATCACATTTCAGAGCAATTCAATACTTCCTGAAGTGTAAGCTCCCGTCACCAGAGAAGGGAAGTGTCTGTGCCAGGCATTTGATGAGTTCCCAAGGAAGACACCAAGGGCACAAAGCTGCCTGGCAGCAACCTGCTTCTGAGCCAGGTACCGCCTGAGACATCCTTGAGCTTCCAGGAGACCCCAGAGCAGTGCTTGAGGCCCTGTCTCCCAGTGGGAGCACAGAAAGGCAGCAAGCTTGGTCTGCTCTTTTGGCTACGACCTGAGTGCAGCTAGGCAGCCGCTTCATCTTCATGAAGTTGAACGAGGCTAGGAAGTGAGGGAGAGAGAAGGGCTCAGGGCAGTCTGTCGCCCTGAACACCCCCTCCCCCAACCCTGCTCCATTCCAGAAGGGGCTCACTCATCCCAGAGCCTCGTCTCGCCCTGTGCCTGCAGCTCGGGTCACCAGGGGTATCAGCTGGACAGTAAAGGGATTAGCATGTCCGTCCCAGGGCAGTGAGTTACCAGGCAACAAACAACTAGCTCCTCAACCACAGAACACTAGAGATCAGGAATTACCAGTTGTTCTTGCTCCAGTGAATACCAAAATGCCCCTAGGGGGCTCTCAGAACTCCTCTCTAGAAATAGAAAGTGTATGCTGAGGGCATTTGAGTCTCAGGGCCTGTCTCTTAATACAGTGCAAAGTTAAAGAGCACAAACTCTGGAGTCAGAAGGAGTGGGCTCAGATTCCACTTTTTACATGCTGTGTGACCCTGGATAAGTCACTTGACTTCTCTGTGCTTAGTTTTCCTCATCTGTAAAATGAAGCTATTAATAGTATCTACCTCTTACAACTGCTTCAGAACAATTCACACCGTAATATACTTCAAGTACCTACAACAATACTCAGCACACTGTAAGGATTGCACATGTTGACTAGCTTTGAGGAAGTCGGCATAACAGAAGTCAAGAGCGGGGGTTCTGAAGATCATGGGAATTTGGACCCTGGTTGTCCTTTTCTAGTTGTGTGACTTTGCACCAGTTATTAAATGCTTTGCACTTCAGGTTTCTCATCTGTTAAAGGGGGGTGATACTAGATAAAAGATTACTAGTAAAAGATTAGATGAATCAATGTCTGCAAAATGCTTAGAACAATGCCCAGCACTGTCGTCACTACTATTATTGCTCTGCGTTGACTATTATGATCACTATCGTTTCTCAACTAGGGTTATGGTCATTGTTGCAGATTGAAGGACAGATTTCCCAGGACTTTAGGGCCCAGAAGGTGGTGTCTCCTTTGGTCCTGGGCTTAGGGACAGGCCAACACCCAGCTTGGCTGAAGGGTCCTCATTTGCCTTCGGAGCAGAAGAGGAACCTGCCCACTGCCAGGACCTCCCCCGACACCACACCCCTGGCCAGATTCAAACAGTATAACAGTATTTTGAGTAAAAAGTGGAAGTTTTGTTTTACAATGACTCCCTCCCCCTTCCTTATATCAGAAACTACCATTAATTATTTCTGGTCCCTTTTCTCTACATTTGCAGGTATATCTAAGCATCATTTTACTAATATAGGTCCTACTATATATATTATTTTAAGATATTCAACTTTTGCTTAATAATATGTCCTCATCCACGAGGCTACAGATTATCTATTTGTGTGGATGGACAATTCGTCCATCATCCCCTCTGTTTTTAAGCATCTACATTTTTTGCTCTTATGAACATTTGTGTGTGTCTTCGTGTACAGGTAAGTATTTCTGAGCATGCCATAGAAGAGGAATTCCTATGCCAAAGGGTTGAAAGAGCCACAACTCACCCTCTACCGATCTCTTTACCTGATTCTATTTGTACTGATAAAATTTACCATAAATTACAATGAAGACTTGTTTATTGTCATTTTCCCATTAAAATATAAGCTTCATGGAAACGGGTTTCTGAGCTGTCTGATTCACTGCTGTGCCCCCAACTCTCAACTACATTAGTATCTGGCACGCTGTGGGACTCAGTAAATATTGTTGAATGGAAGAATGGATGAAAAGACTTGTACATTTTCAACGTTGATTGTTGTTGTTTTTATTGCTAAGTAGTGCCTGACTCTTTGCGCCCCTATGGACTGTCACAAAGCAGCCTTCAGGCTCCTCTGTCCATTGGATTTCCCAGGCAAGAATACTGGAGTGGGCTGCGATTTCCTCTTCCAAGGGGATCTCCCCGACCCAGGGATGAAACCTGGGTCTCTTGCATCTCCTGCATTGGCAGGCAGATTCTTTACCACTTTACCACTGGGAAGCCCATTTAATGTTGATAAGTGTTGCCAATTTATTTTCTAAAAGGCTGGCCAGTTTATACTCCACTAAGAGATAGGGAGACTGCTTCCTCATCCCTCGACCACACTGGAGATGATCAACCTTTATACTGATTTTTCTCATCGAGTAGGGGAAAAGCGTTGCCTCCTCCTTTATACTGTTGCTGTACAAGTTCTTCCCGGGCCCTGCCCAGCCTCTCACCATGAGAAGGTGGCAGCTGGTAGACTGTTTTGAGAAGTTCTGTTTGTTCGCAGTGAGCATGCGCAGAGCTACAGGCCTGGCAGCCGCCAGGGAGAGCCGGGTGGAGGTGGGGCTGCAGTCCAAAGCGCCGGCAGGAAGGGGTCTGGACACTGTCACAGCTGCTACAGGGGCAGCTGTGGGTGGATAGCGACAGCTGCTACACAACTGGAGGCAGAAGAGAAGCTGTCTGAGGGGGAGGCCTTTGGGAGCCAAAAGGCGGGGCTGAGCATCCATCAAAGGGGACTGTGTGTGCTTGGGAGGGGAGGCTGCCAGGCCACTCCTCCCAGAGGGATGGGAGGTCCCCGAGTGGCCGATCCTGCCAAACTCTGAGTCATTGACCTTCATCTTCAAAGGTCTTTCCCAGAGATTCAAAGTGATTCTTCCCTCCCAGAGGGATCTGGTATGACAGCGAGTGTCTAAAAGATTCATTGTTGGTCTGCACCATCTTCTCTGGTCCCTTCTGCAGGTCCCAGTGGCTCCCCAGCTTCTCTGTAGTTCTGTCCCTCAGAGCAGAAACAGCTCAGGGACCACAAGGGACCCTGCACCCCTTCAGTGTGCTGCCCTCGGGGGACTCCCCAGGCCCAGGAAGGAAGGAGCTGCACCTCCACCTCGGAACCCACAGGTCAGCAGGCTGAGTGTCACCTGTACAACCGACCTGGCTTCTTCAACCTGCCTATACCCTGGGAAGGGTGGTATAGACTTAGGTTGAAAGAGACTTGAGAGATTTAATTTAATGCAAGGCATGGATCTGGCCTGAATTCTGATTTAAACAACTCACAAAAGGTAGTTCTGTGACCACTGCAGAAATTTTGAATAGGACAGGGTGTTAGACGGTAGTAAGGAATTATTGTTAATTTTGATGGATGTGACAAGGATATTACTAAGTAATAATTCTTTTTTTTTTAGAGATGCAGACTAAAATATTTAGGGGTAAAATGTATGTCAGTAGTTTGCTTTAAAATACTTAAGCAAAAGTGTATGTGAAGCAACTATAGCAAAATGTTAATTATTATATGTAGGTGATGGGTATAATCCATCCTCTCAATTTTTCTGTGTGGTTAACCATTTTCATAATAAAATTTTTAAATAGAAAAAGAAGGGGGGAACAAGGAGGATGGGTAGGGGAAGGAAAAGGGGGAGAGTGTGTGGAGCTTAGCACATAGAGCCTGGGTCAACATTGGTCACTGACCACACAGAAGACCCAGCCAGAGAGCCTTAGACAGTGGTTCTGACACAAGAAAAGCCTTGGGATGAGCCTGCCTGTTTCTCTATGAGTCATGAATAAGCACTTGAAATTTTTTTAATATAATTTTATTTTTTAAATAATTTTATTTATTTATTTATTCACTTTTGGCTGTGCTGGGTCTTCATTGCTGTTTGGGCTTTTCTCTAGTTGCACAAGTGGGGGCTACTCTCTAGCTGAGGTGCTCGGTCTTCTCATTGCAGTGGCATCTCTCGTTGCAGAGCACAGGCCCTAGGGCACATGGGCTTCAGGAGCTGCAGTTCCCAGTCTCTACAGCACAGGCTTAATTGTGGTGCATGGGCTTAGTTGCTCAAAAGCACGTGAGATCTTCTCAGATCAGGGATGGAACCTGAACCTTCTTCTTTGGCAGGAGGATTGTTTACTGCTGAGCCACCAGGGAAGCCCCAGCACTTTGAATTTGGAAGTGGGGGGCCCTCCACAATAGGCCTGTTTCCAGAGCTACAGAGCTGGGTTAAGGCCTCATGTATTTCTAGTAGGGTTAGCCTCCTCCTGGGAACAAGGAAGGACTCCCCAAAGTTTCAAAGCCTTGAAGCTTCCCACTGTAAGGATCAGAGGTCCTCATATTGACAGGCTGTTCCCAATGCAGCCCTGCCTGATGATGGCCCGCCTGGGCTCTCAGAGCTGGTGCCCAGAGGGAATGGAATCAGTCTATGACTTTGTGGGCTTCGTTTTCCAGGAGCCCCAGCCAGGCACCTGATCTGAGACTGTGCTTTAAGAAGTAAATGCCTTGATTCTGGGCAGAAAAGCTGAGGGCCTGGCTCAGCAGGCCCTGCAGGAGCTGGAGCCCACACAGCAGTGCAGCCAAGCAGGAGCTAGCCCGTCTGTGTTTGCAAATATCAAGACAACATGGTCCTTCCCCGAAGTCAGAACTGACCCGTATGAGTGCAGGGGAAGTCATCTGCAGATCCGACAGCAGGTGTGGGCTTACCAAGCTGGGTCTTCACAGGAATAGGGCATCCCTTATCAGGCCACTAGCCAGTCCTCCTGGAGGCAGGATGAGGTGCAGTTCTGTTTGGGGGGCCTTGGCAGGGGATTTCTGATAGACTTTTTTAGAGAAGCTTTAGATTCACAGGAAAATTGAGAGGAAAGTACAGAGTTCTCCTGTATTCTTGCCTCATAGAGGCTTAGTCTCCCTGACCATCACTGTCCCCCACTGGAGGGGAACATTTCTTACAATCGCTGACATGTCATCAGAGCCCATGGTCCATAGTTGACATCAGAGTTCACCCTTACATATTCTTCAGGTTTTGACAGATGTAAAATGACATCCACCTTATAGTATCAAACACTCACTGCCCTAAACATCCTCTGTGCTCCACTTTTCATCACCCCCCAAATCCTGAGATCCTTTTACTATCTCTACAGCTTTGCCTTCTCCACAATGTCATAGAATTGGAGTCGTACAGTATGTAGCCTTTTCAGGTTGTCCTCTTTCACTTGGTAATATGCTTTTTCTCCAGGTCCCTTCACGGTTTGATAGTTTACTTCTTTCTAAGTGTTGAATAACAGTCCTTTGTCTGGATGGACCACAGTTTATGTATCCATTCACCTTGATTAAATCATTGGCCAGATGGATTATTAAACTCAATCTCAAGCCCCTTACCCTTCCTCCAAGGTTGGGGGATGGGACAGAAAGTTCCAAACTTCTAATCACCTGATTGGTACTCCAGGCAACCAGCCCCCATCCTTAGATGGAGATCCCAAAATTGCCTCATTAACATAACAAAAGATATCTTTTTTTTTTTTTTCCAGCTTTCTGCACTGATGAAATTCCAAGGGACGTAGGTGTCAGGCATGGTGAGGAAAACTAAATACATATCTATTTCTTATTATATTAATAAATCACAATATCACAGTCAAGACAGGCTACCAGTGGCTCCTGAGTCTCAACAAGTGTATCTCTCCCTCACACAAAAAGCTGCTGGAGCTCTGGCCTATTCCCGGGGCCCTGTCCTCCATGCAATGTCTTGCTGACCCAGGTAAACTTTGGCCTTGCCGTATCAACACACACTTGGCTGCACCAGTGCTTGAGAGGGAAGAGGAGCACGAGAGAAGATGACTTTTCGGGGCCTCAGAAGTGGGACACACGTTCCTTGTGCTCGTAGTAATATTTCGCAGGCAGAAAGGCCACTTGGCCCTTCCTAACTGCGAGGGTGACGCAGAGTGTGGGATCCTATGGATCCCAGAGGAAAGGAGAGGCTCTGGAATGTGTACATTGAGGACCAGTGTCCTTCCAGGGAGACAGTAGATGTGGAAGAAAGGAAGAAGGCGGAGGAGGCTGCTGTGCTAGAAGAAGATAGATCACTTGAAAAATCTTTTCCACATGTGAAGTTCTATTTTTCTATGATGCTTTAAGTGTTCTGAGAATGCTTTCAATTGCTAAGTGCTTCTGTTTCCATGAGGTTCCATAGCTCCTGGCAGGTATACTCATAATTTAGGCTGTAATGCCACCATGGCAGCCCCCCACAAGTCTCTGGATGCTGGACTTCCAGATAAAGCAGGTGCCTTGGGTGATGCTGGCAGGAAGAGCCTGAGCTCAAACCAGGGGAGGGGCTGGGGCTGCGAGCATTTAGGGCAAGAAACAGCCTTCTTCTCAGGTCAGAGCAAGGCAGAGCAAGGACAGTTACCTCCTTCAGAAAGAAAAAGAAGAACGGATTCAATTCCATACCCCAGACCCATTCCAGCCCATGATTCAGTGATTGTGAAGCAGAGTAGCAGCTGCTACAGCGCCAAATGTCTAGATGCCAATCTGATGCCAACCAAGGCATATTCCCCCCCAACCCCCACCGGACCTCCCTACATCTTCAGGGCACCCTCATAACTGCAGTGAGGGTACAGGACACCAGAGGAGTGAACAGCCCTTGCCAGGGGGCACCCTCCTCCTTGCAGCAGCAACCTAGAAGGAGATTCCAGCGAGCAAGAGAGAGAGAGGTTGAGCCAATCAGCACAGGCTCCTGAAGTGAGCAGCCCCCGCAGCCCTCTCCTTGTGAAAAGGGGGGTCACCCCCTGCCCAGCTCTCAACCCTGGAGGCTCCCAGGTATACCTCCTTCCCTGGCCTGCAGCTCTCCTCTCTCTGAGCCCATTTTAGCTGAGATTTCACCATTAGGGGAGCACCTCGGAGAAGTCCCTAATGGGGTCAGAGTGCTGGCATGGAATGCTGCTTCTTTCTTGTGGGGACAGATGGGATTGATGGCCATTGTTCTCAGGTTAAGTCATTGGGCACTTTGCTGAAAGATAAATTGCATATCTGCCCCGAGGGAGAATGAATCATGTCAGTAATTCCCTTGCTTAAAGCTCATTTATTTAGGATCTTCCTCGAGGCTGTTTTTTAATAGATAGATTAGAGAATAATTTTTTTTAAAAAGACAAAAGGGCATAGTAATTGGGTTTCCCCTTGAATGGCAACCCACTCCAGCATTCTTGCCTGAAGAATTCCATGGACAGAGGAGCCTGGTGGGCTGCAGTCCATGGAGTCGCAGAGTCAGACATGACTGAGCAGCTTTCACTTGGCTTAGAAGTTTCATCCTCAATTGAACTTAGTCATGTTCAACTCTTTGTGACCCCATGGACAACAGTACACCAGGCTTTCCTGTCCTTCACTGTCTCCTGGAGTTTGCTCAAATTCATGTCCATTGAGTTGGTGGTGCCATCCAATGATCTCATTCTCTGTCACCACCTTCTCCTCCTGCCCCTCAGTCTTTCCCAACGTCAGGGGCTAGGGCCCTCCTTGGTTTGTTCAGGCTGCGGCTTAGGGGCATCCTAGGGAGCAGGGTGGAGAGAGAAAATAGAAGGGGTTGGGGAGAGAGAGGGAAAGAGAAGGAGAGAAAGTGATAGAGCGAGCAGTAGCCTGCAGCCCTGCATCAGGTCTTCAGGCATCCACTCAGGCCCTTCACCCAGCAAATGGGTACAATGGTGGGGAAGATGCCCCTTTGGGTGCAAGATGGTTGTCTGTGACAGAGCAGGGGATGAGCCTATTTTCTAAGGTTGCCCAGGCCTCCATCCCCCAACCCTGCTGACCCTTTCACGTTTCAGTGTTTTGCAGGCTGCCTGAGCCTCCACGTCATAGGAGAGCCACAACCCACACTTGAGAGGAGGGACATGGGGAGCAGCATCTGCATGCTTGGACCCAGGCATCAGGCTGAGGCTCTGAGAGGCTGCTGTGAATGCTGAGCCAGCAGTCCCCAGGTCCCCATCCTGCAGTCCTGGAGCCAGGACCAGTCAGACACCCAGGAGGACCCATGGGCATGGAGGAGGGTACATCAGGGCACAACAACCTGGCCTCAACAAGCCCTGCCTCCCGCCCAGGAAGCTCAGGACCCAGGCAGAAGCCCTGGCCTCAGTCCCGCTAAGCTGCACAAGAGACAGAGTGAGGATTAGTGTGGCTAGACCTGCTGGGACTCCTCACCTGGCTGGTAAAAAGCTGCATCGAGCATTTTACAACGCAGCCAAATCTGTCATCACTTCCTGAGCATCTCAGAGGAACAGGCACTCAGATCTGATTAAGCTCATCCTCCCTTACCAGAGGCGGACACCTCCCTTTGGCTGTGCTCCAGCAGGAGCCAAGCAGAGGAGAGGAAGTGTGTGTTTGTAGGGAAGGCTGGCCAGCTGCAGGGTGGAGCAGAGGGACAGAGCGAGACTGCCTTCTGTGGCTGCAGCCCCAGGCCCTATGCCTAAATTCTTAAGTGTCTTTCATTTCCCAAAATGTGCAAGAAAATGGGCCATCCAAACCACCACCTCCAAAGCACAGAACTGAGGGTTCCCAGGTGTCCCCAGCTCCAGGCTTGGGCAGCGCCTTCTCAAATATCTCAAATAGTCTCCCCTTTACTCACCTCCTCTCCTCCGTCCCTGTCCTTCTCCTCAACCCCCACCCCCAGCCGCTCCCCCCAACCTGGTCAGCTGTCCAAGGCAGCTTTAAACAGGCTGCTCAGATCTCTAGGGCCCCAGGAACTGCCTTTAGCATGCAGATATAAGAGGAGTTGGAAATCAGTTTCACTGAGTTCTATTTAAAAGAGGAAGCTCACAGGACACAGAGCTTTCCAGCTGGAAGAAAGCTGCTTGCTGACTTAGGTCAGACATATGGTGGGGTGGTCTCCTGACCAATGCGAGACACCCCCAGGCCCACCACCCACCAGGCTCCTTACGGATGGCCCTGTCCGGAAAAGCGTCCTTCCATGACCCCACACTGGGCACCAAGTCAGTACTCTGTCCAATACTGTATAAAGCCAAAATCCACAGGAGGCCCTGGCCCCAGGCCCTTCACTTAGAAGGTCTCATCAGCCAGAAATTCAGCTGTGTCAGAAATGCAGGCTGGGCTGATCAGGAGACTGTCAGAGGAAGGCCCTGCGGGCAGGTCTGAAGGCTCTATCCACCCAGGAGACCCCATTATTCCTCCTCAACAACTCAGCCCCCCTAGGAGTAAAGCTCTGAGAGGGAGAATTCCCTGTGGAGGGGAGGGGAGGAACCCCAGGTCAGCTGAGACGCTACGTGGCCTGACGCGGCCAGGCCTTTCCACAGACAGAGAGCTGCGTGCCAGGGCGAGCGACCCATTGCCGTTCCTCCTCTAATTACACAGTGAGAGCTAAAGTGCACGTCTGGCCCAGGAATCATGGCTTCATCCAAAGCAGGTTGTCTGAGGAAGTTACCTGTCTCAGGCAGCCCGGGGCAGAATGAGGGCGGCAAGCTGACACGGCCAGACAAGAGTCTGGGTGCGTTCCCAGTCCCACCACCAGCCCGTCTGCTCACAGCGCCCCTCACCCACATGCCCCCATCTCCCCACTGCAGGGAGCTTGTGCCCACAGCAGTCTCAGTTTCCCTCAAAACTCAGATTGTAAGGCCAGGCCTTCAATCTGCCTGCCAGCACAAAATAACCATAGACTGGATAGCTAAGACAACAGACATTTTATTCCTCCCAGTTTCAGAGGCTGGGTGTCAGCACGGTGGGATTCTGGTAAGAAGCCTCTTCCTCGATGGCAGACGACCTTCCACTGTGTCCTCACATGGTAGAGAGAGAGGCAGCTCCAGTCTCTACCTTGCCTTGTTGTTGTTTTTCAGTAGCTCAGTCATATCCAACTCTTTGCGACCCCACAGACTGCAGTACACCAGGCTTCCCTATCCTTCACTGTCTCCTGGAGTTTGCTCAGACTCATGTCCACTGAGTTGGTGATGCCATCCAACCATCTCATTCTTTGCCACTACCTTCTCTTCCTGCCCTCAATCTTTCCCAACATCAGGGACTTTTCCGGTGAGTTAGCTCTTCGCATCAGGTAGCCAAAGTATTGGAGCTTTAGCTACAGCATCAGTTCTTCCAATATTCAGGGTTGATTTCCTTTCCGATTGACTGGTTTGATCTCCTTGCTGTCCAAGGGACTCTCAAGAGTCTTCTCTAGCACCACAAATCAAAAGTATCAATCCTTTGGCACTCTGCTGGACCCCATGGTCCAACTCTCACATCCATACATGACTACTGGAAAACCACAGCTTTGACTATATGGACGTTTGTCAGCAAAGTGATGTCTCTGCTTTTTAATACACTGTCTAGGTTTGTCATAGCTTGACTTCCAAGCAGCAAGTATCTTTTAATTTTGTGGATGCAGTCATGGTCTGCAGTGATTTTGGAGCTCAAGAAAATAAAATCTGCCAACGCTGATCCTATCATAGGGGTCCTGACTTCATGACCTCATCTAAACCTAATGATCTCCCAAAGGCCCCACTTCCAAATACCATCACCCCAGGAGGTAGAGCTTCAGCATATAACTCTGGGGGACACCTGCAGTCAGTCTACATCAGTCTGCGGCTCTTTCTTCCCAAACACACATCTTTATTCTGGACCCTTCTCCTAAGTGCCAGGCCCTCTGCTTGTTCTGCCTGATGGAAGCAGGGAATCCGAAGTAACACCAGGGGTACAGAAAAGGGCAGGGACAGAGCAAGCCCAGATACAGGGCCTGCCTCAGAGCAACACCTCTCCTGGCACTGGCCAAGTTGATGATCCCCTGCTGTACTTCCTGCCAGTCCCACCCTCTAACCATGTCCTCACAGCCTGTCCTTGTATGTTACACGTACAGCTTCATTTTTTGCTCTCATGGTGGGTAGCATGGTCCTCATAGATGGCACTCGGACCTGGTCACGAGGGAGGAGGAGCATCCCTGGCCTCCCTTGGGAATAGATCTCACAGAGTTTGACTCCCTCTGCTTCTTACTTGGCTATAAAAGCGATTGGCTAAGATCGTGTGTGTGTGTGTGTGTGTGTGTGTACCTCACACCGCGCTTGGCCCCTGGAGGTTTTGCTCAGAATGACCATTCATGTCCTCTCTGACTGCTGCTGCCACGTGCCCATCTTCCCAGGTCCTGGGAGAGGCAGGGACAGAAGCAGAACTAGTGGGTTCCTCGGCCTGATCCCTTGGGAACCCCGTCTAGTTTCTCTTCTGCATGAAGGCCAAGTTTCCACGGCTGGCCGGGGCTGGGGTGCTCAGAGCCTCTGACCCCTCATGAGTGAAATATTCCTCCCACCCCTGGGCTTGGGGTTCTCCAGACAAAGTGCCAACAGATATGCCTCAAACTGATGTGCACTTTGGTTTCTCCCTGGCTGTCTTGGGAAGGTGAGGGACTTAACAGAGAGGCCACAACAGCCCCAGAGAATTATGAATGAGGTCCGGGTCTGGGCTTGGTACCCAGGAAGGCAGGAGGCCTTTCAGGAGTGTCAGGAGTCCAGTCCCTGGGCCCTGCTGGGAGTTGGGGGGAGGGATGGTGGGGAGCGTTGTGGTTTCTGCTTTTGCCGAGGCAGCAAGGGCCAAGAAGAAGTTTAGT
>NW_011494717.1:3095892-3096014 GCF_000754665.1 Bison bison bison | reverse complement strand
GATGTGCCAGTTACCAAGACGTGGGTGGGCCATGGGGGCGGGTGGGGTAGTCACCCTGCAGCCTGTGGGCACCGCCTGTGCTGCTGGCTGGTCCAAGGCGGGGTGACCACGTGACAGATTAG
>NW_011494717.1:3088986-3095792 GCF_000754665.1 Bison bison bison | reverse complement strand
CCTTCCCGTGGTGAGTCTGGCAGAGTGTCAGGGCCTCCCGTTTACCAGGACACACCCATGACCTTGGGAGCCAGAAAGAGCAGGGTGTAGTCCTGTGGGCTTCTGTGTCTGCCTTATAAAAATAACAACTGCGACCGCTTCTGACCCGTGTCCCTTAGAAGTCCCGCCCTGTCCCGTGAAGGGCAGGCCTCATATCCTTCGGCGTTGTAGGGGCACCATTCCAGATCTGTTCTCAACTGAAGAAAAGCTCAAGGGCAGTGTGACAAGATAGCTGGACATACACCAGGACACAAACCATACAGAGACAGGCACCCTTTACACACACGGATCACAATTCATTTTTCTTAAAAAAAAAAAAAAAACTGAACTAAATGGACCTCAAATGCGAACAGCCACTAGCAATTTGAAAAACATTTTCTTTCACCTTTTTGGGATCGAGGCCAGGTTACGCCATTCCCGGAGAACCAAGTTAGGGTCACATAAGGCTTTTTTTTTCCCTTTCGATGTATTACTTCCCTTAAAAAGAAAGGAAATTAGATTAACGTACTCTCAACAATGAAGAATGCTCTCTCTTTCCTCCAAAGTGGCTGGCTCCATTCTATTTAATATTTGGGGAAGCCAAATGGGCCAAATCTTCATGAAAACAGGAAAGGAGATGCTTCTCGTTTCTAGCCTGGCCCAATAAATTACAGCGTGGAAGACATGCAGCACTGCTGCCCGAAGGGACATTTCTGGGAATGTCCAAGACTGACCTTTCCAGGTTAGTTCTGGAGAGACGTGAAAACTCCTGAAAGACTGACGGAGCACATCACAATGAAAGGCCAAGGGCAGAATGAAGGGTCATCACAGGATAATGGGGTTTCACTGTACCATGAAAGGATAATGCAAGACATCTCAGAGGTGAGAGGTCATTTCAGGTTGGGATGTCCAGGTAAGACTTTATAGAGGAGATAAAATTCTGGCTGGCCTGAAAGATGTGCACTATTTGGACAGATCAAAAGAAGTGAGGAAAGCATTCCAGGAGAGGGGGCGGCCATGAGCAAAGGCAAGGAGACCAGGACTCTTTGAAGGATCCCCGGAGTTTGAAGTTCAATGAATGGACCAGTTGGACCAAAGAGAAACATTTGGGAGGAAATGACAGGAAGATCCCCTGGAGAAAGGAATTGGCAACCCACTCTAGTATTCTTGCCTGGAGAATTCCAAGGACTGAGAAGCCTGGTGGGCTACAGTCCATGGGGTTGCAATGAGTCAGACACAGCTGAGACACTAACTCTTTCACTTTCACTTTCAATGGTAGAAGAGGTGTTGAACTTTATACCCACTAGGCAATGGGGGTGGAAAGGGACAAAAGAGATACAATTGACTAATATTCTAGGACAATAACTGTTAAGACATCAGCAGGTGACCCAAAGGGGACAAACTCATAAAGCACTTTCACATACAAATCAAGCTAAAGAAGCTTTTCCATTAAGGTTCTGAGCAGCCCCAACACCAGCTTACAGCTGAGGCCTGCCTAGCTAGGGAGAAAGATGAGCATATTCCTAAATCATGCTCTTCTTTGTAAAAGCTGCTGCTGCTGCTAAGTCCCTTCAGTCGTGTCCGACTCTGTGTGACCCCATAGACGGCAGCCCACAAGGCTCCCCTGTCCCTGGGATTCTCCAGGCAAGAACACTAGAGTGGGTTGCCATTTCCTTCTCCAATGCATGAAAGTGAAAAAGTGAAAGTGAAGTCACTCAGTCGAGTCCGACTCTTAGTGACCCCATGGGCTGAAGCCCACCAGGCTCCTCCATCCATGGGATTTTCCAGGCAAGAGTACTGGAGTGGGGTGCCATTGCCTTCTCCGCTTTGTAATAGCGCTAGATGACAATTTCTTATCTGTCTATTCAAAATTTCTATTGACTTAGTATGGAAATACAGCATCCACTTTTTTTTTCATTTAACATTTTAAATGAGATTCTAGATCCTCAAAACTATCATCACTGTATTTTTTAGTATGACAAGTTCAATGTCAACCCTCCTACTAGATGGTGAGCTCCTCCAGATGCAGAAACTCTCACCTCTGTCTCCCAGACCATCCCCTAGAGAGGCTGGCAGAGAGAACTAAATAGCTGCCCAATTTGTGGAATCAGATAATATTATCTTCATTAACACACAGTTGGCTCTGGTCAAGGCATCGTAAATGACTGAGTGTGCTTTGGGCTTTTAAACTATAAAAAAGGATAGCCTTCATTTACCTTAAAAAGAAACTTGAATATGTGGAATCTAAAAGGAAATGGTACAAACGAACTTATTTACAAAACAGATTCACAAACTTAGAGAACGAACTTACAGTTACCAAAGGGGACGGGTGGTTGGAGGGAAGGGATGGTTAGGAGTTTGGGATGGACACTGCTGTATTTAAAATGGATAACCAACAAGGACCTATTATATAGCACAGGGAACTCTGCTCAGTGTTATGTGGCAGCCTGGATGGGAGGGGAGTTTGAAGGAGCCATACATATACAGCCATACATGTATGGCTGAGTCCCTTCGCTGTATCACCTGTACGCTGATATAAAATTTAAAAGTTTAAAAATAAATCAATAAACTTCACTGTCACTCCCTCTAATCTGCAAATTATTTTTTTAAAGAAAAGGCTAACTCTGGACTTTGCTACTAAAAATACGTTTAGCAAATCTTTGTGGCCGAGAACGTCTTTGAAACGGGTAAATGCCTAGAGTCCATCAAATGGACTGCCTTCAGGCCATGTGACTGACGTCAAGGACACAAGAATGCCTGTCATTCCTTCTGGGAACACCACCCCCTGCAGACATTGAAAGTGCTTATAGAAACCAGTGGGTAAACCTGCAAACCCCCAGCTAGTCTTATAAGACATCCTTGTCACAGGAGTGGAGAGGAGTCGGGGGTGAGGGTGTTCCCTGGAATGTATACCCTGGGATGGAAACAGCATGTGGGGTTTCTTAGGGAGCACCTTCAAGATGCCCACCTATGGAGAAGGAAAGAAACAGGATTGGATGGCGGGAGAAGCTGGGCTGACAGCAATCCCAGTAAGACATCAGGTGACCCCATGGGGAACACTGAAGTTGGGGTGGCCTCAGAGCTGTTCCCAGCTGAGGCAAGGGCCTGGCCTGTCTACCTTTCCCCACTGATCAGACGCTGGATATGGGCTGCACCCTAGAAGGGGCACAACCATGAGCAAGGCAGCTGCCTCCAGCAGAGCGCGATTCCCAGAGAGGCTGTCCATCAGCTGCACTCAGGGCAACTGGGGGTTAAGTCCCCCTGTCCTGGGGTGGGAGGTTTGGTGGAGTACATTATCTTCTTGAACGGTCTGTGCAGGTACCCAGGTGAACTAGGACAGCCAGATGCTCAGAGACCAGAGAGGGAAGCCGCAGAGTGCCTGGGGGATCTGACCACATCTTGACTCTGCCATTTACAATCTATCAGCTTACTATCGAACTTGCTGAGTCTCAGTTTCTTCATCCATAAAATGGGAGTAATAATACCTACCTACTAGGGTTTTCTATGAGGATCACAGAAGTATAAGAAATGTTCTGGCACAGTATGACAAATGGTGCTGGTAACCGGTGACCACAGTAACTATTGTTATTTTAGCAGCTGTGGCAGCAAGGAGGATTCCCTGGTATTGGTATCAGATGCCCTCAGGTGGGAGTGCTGCCAAAGTCCAGGTCTAGAGCCTTCAAGCATATGGACCACTGGGCTCTGGGAGGTCTGTGAGGGTGACTAGTCATCTCCTTACATCTCAGTCCAGTGTCCTGCTGGGATCAAAGACACTGCTGCAGAGACATCAGCAGGAACAAAGGACCATACTGGGGAAGGGGTTTTGACTCTCTTTGCCAGCAGAGCACATGGCAGCCTCCATGTGCCAGTTACCAAGACGTGCGTGGGCCATGGGGGCAGGTGGGGTAGTCCCCCTGCAGCCTGTGGGCACCGCCTGTGCTGCTGGCTGGTCCAAGGCGGGGTGACCACGTGACAGATTAGGAGTGTTTGCATTCACCATTTCCTCTTTCAAACAGTCAGCAAGCAGAAAACCACCAAGCTGGGACGATTTCTGAGCACATGGGAAGATCAGAATGTACGACCACAGTCATGGCCACCAGGAACAGATTC
Source organism: Bison bison bison (assembly GCF_000754665.1). Classification (NCBI taxonomy): domain Eukaryota; kingdom Metazoa; phylum Chordata; class Mammalia; order Artiodactyla; family Bovidae; genus Bison; species Bison bison. The sequence continues at coordinate 3,091,664 of NW_011494717.1, read as the reverse complement.
TGGAGCTCTGATCCCCAGTCCTGATTCTGAGCTTCCCCTGGGCTATGACATGGATCTAACTGTAGCTGGTGAAGAAGTCACTCATCGTCGGGGGAGGCGGAGCTGGAAGGCAGTGATATTTTGTGGGTGGCCCAGCAGTGTTTTTGTGCATGCTTAGCCAAAACTGCCAAGTGGTCTTTATGGGTCTGTCTTAGCCTGGCCTCAGGGTGCCCTGTGAGGGGCTGGTATCCTGTAAGCTTGGAACACCGCAGACTGTGAATGAGAGGCCAGCATCCAAATATCAGGGGCTGCTCTGGTTTCGTTTCTCTCCAGGTTACTAAATCTCTCTATGTCAGAGTTTCTCCATCTGCAATATGGGGATAAGAATATCTGCCCAGAGGGTGATTTTGAAGAACAAATAAGATAATATGGAGCTCAGAGCAGGAGCCCACTGTGTGGGTCTCTGTGCTACCCCACTAGAATAGCATATGGCAGCTGCTCAAACACCCATTTTATATAGATTAAGAAACTGAAACAGAAAAGGTGAAAATCAGAAGTGAAACAGCCATCCACCAAGGCTGCAACCGAGATTCCCATTTGGAGTCACGGCCCAGGCCATCAGGGCTGGCACCTGCAGTGAGTATCCTCCAGTGGCAGGTAACTGCAGGGTGATCGATGGATGCAGAGGGTCAGGTTCAGTCCACAGTGGGGCCAGAGCACTGCCCAGGGGAGGAGGGGCGTGGCCACCATGGGACCTGGGCAGCGGTGGTCACCATGGGGACTTGATGCCTGGGTTTTTCTTGGTGGCTTTCACACTGAGCTTAGGGAGAGTGAGCAGCCTCAGACGTGGAATCCAGGGAGTAGCCCAAGAAGATGAGGACAGCCTGACTCTGAGCCAGGGACAGAATCAGAACCAACTGCTTCTGGTTCCCACACATAATCTTGTCTGATAATAGAGTTAATCATAAGTGAGATTTCCAGAATAAAGCCCACCCAGACGGAGTTCCCCAAATTATACCCTCTCCATGGTAATTGCAGAGCTGTTCGGGACCTACATCTGGCTTATAGCGGCAATCCTATGAGGACCAGATAAACTGCCACCTCTCATTTGATGGAACAAAAGGAAAATTATACACTCTGATGGCCCGGCTTCCCCAGCTTGAGGCAATGGAAAGGCATCAGGCAGAGTCACAGGTCAGTGCCGTCTCAGCTGTGTGGATTTGAGAAGGTATTCAGCTTTCATATGCTCAGCTGCAAAATGGGAATAACAAAGTTACCTATTGCCCCAGACTGCTGCCAAGATCAAATGCCATATTCACAGGTGAGTAGATAAAGACCTCTAAAAAGAATTATAGGGGAGGAGCCAAGATGGCGGAGGAGTAGGACGGGGAAAACACTTTCTCCCCCACAAATTCATCAAAAGAGCATTTAAACGTCGAGTAAATTCCACAAAACAACTTCTGAATGCCGGCAGAGGACATCAGGCACCCAGAAAAGCAACCCAACTCTTCGAAAGGAGGTAGGAAAAAATATTAAAGACAATAAAAGAGATAAAAGAGGGAGGGACAGAGTTCCGTCCCGGGAAGGGAGTCTTAAAAAGAGAGAAGTTTCCAAACACCAGGAAACCTTCTCACTGCCGAATCCGTGCCGAGCTTTGGAAGCACAGAGGGCAACATAACAGGGAGAAAAAATAAATAAACAATTAAAACTCACAGATTGCGAGCCCTACGGTAACTCCCCCAGCAGAGAAGCAGCGCAGACGCCTGCATCCGCCATTAGCAAGCGGGGGCTGGGCAGGGAGGCGCGGCGCAGGCTGCATCGCTGAGAGTAAGAATCTGGCCTGAATACCCTAATTTGGGCTAGCAAACCAGACTGTGGGATATCTACCATGCGAAAAGCCAGCCCTAACCTAAGACACCGCCAGCCCGCGCACGGAACAAAGGACTAAACAGAGGTAGCCGGCTGCAGACCTTCCCCCTCCGGTGACAGGCAGCCAGAGCCGGAAGGGGGCAATCGCAGCCCCAGAGAGACATAATCTATAAAACTGGTTTCTTTGCTAACTAAAACTTATTGGGGGTCTGGACGGTCAACATCTGCCTGAGAAGGTGCGCCGGTTTTACACCCAGATAACCGAGTGGCGGGGAGGCGATAAGTCGCAGCATTGGCGCTCGCCAAACACCTCATCACCTGAGCTGCTCGGACCTGGGAAGAGCACAAAACGCAGGCCCAACTGAGTCTGCGCCTCTGAGGACTACCTGAGTGCCTGAACCTGAGCGGCTTGGACCTGGGAGGTGCATGCAACCCAGGGCCAGCCTCGGATTGTTCCCGGCGGAACAACCTAGAGCCTGAGCAGTGTGGGCAGGGAGGCTACACGTGCCGTGAGCGGGGGCAGACCCAGTGTGGCTGAGGCACTGCGAGCGCATGCCAGTGTCATTTGTTTGCAGCATCCCTCCCTCCCTCCCCACAGTGCGACTGAACAAAGAGAAGAAATACAGCTCCACCCACCAGAACACCGACACAAGCTTCCCTAACCAGGAAACTTTGACAAGCCACCTCTACATACCCACACACAGCGAGGAAACGCCACAATAAAGAGAACTCCACAAACTGCCAGAATACAGAAAGGACTCCCAAACTCAGCAATTTAAACAAGATGAAGAGACAGAGGAATACCCAGCAGATAAAGGACAGGATAAATG
>NW_011494717.1:3068192-3088851 GCF_000754665.1 Bison bison bison | reverse complement strand
TCCAACAAATACTAAAAGATATTCTCTAGACAGGAAACACAAAAATGGTGTATAAACTCGAACCCAAAACAATAAAGTAAATGGCAACGGGATCATACTTATCAGTAATTACCTTAAACGTAAATGGGTTGAATGCCCCAACCAAAAGACAAAGACTGGCTGAATGGATACAAAAACAAGACCCCTACATATGTTGTCTACAAGAGACCCACCTCAAAACAGGGGACACATACAGACTGAAAGTGAAGGGCTGGAAAAAGATTTTCCATGCAAATAGGGACTAAAAGAAAGCAGGAGTCACAATACTCGTATCAGATAAATTAGACTTTAAAACAAAGGCTGTGAAAAGAGACAAAGAAGGTCACTATATAATGATCAAAGGATCAATCCAAGAAGAAGATATAACAATTATAAATATATATGCACCCAACATGGGAGCACTGCAGTATGTAAGACAAATGCTAACAAGTATGAAAGGAGAAATAAACAATAACACAATAATAGTGGGAGACTTTAATACCCCACTCACACCTATGGATAGATCAACTAAACAGAAAATTAACAAGGAAAAAAAAAAAAAAGAGGTGTGTAAGGCAACTGGAAATTTAAACATCACTGGATATTTGATGATATTAAGAATTTATTCTTAAAAAAAAAAAAAAAGAAACCAATATTCATTGCAATACTATTTACAATAGCCAAGAAATGAAATCATGAATAAAGAAGATGTGGTACATGTATACAATGAAATATTACTCAACATTAAAAGGAGTGAAATAATGCCATTTGCAGCAACATGGATAGACCTAGAGATGATCATACTAAGTGAACAAAGTCAGAGAAAGACAAATACGTATGATATCACATATGTGAAATCTTAAAAAATGATATAAATGAACTTATTTACAAAACGGACAGACCCAAAGACATAGAAAACAAACTTATGGTTCCCAAAGAGGAAAGAGGGAGAGGGATAAATTAGGGATATTAGATTAATAGATACACTCCTATATATAAATCAGAAAAGCAACAAAGTCCTACTGTATAGCACAGGGAACTCTACTCAGTATTCTGTAATAACCTACAAGGGAAAGAATCTGAAAATAATATGTGTAACTGAATCATTTTGGTGTATACCTGAAACTAAAGAACACTGTGAATCAATTATATTTCAATTAAAAATAAATAAATAAATAAAGAATTATAAAATTTTGAAAATTAAAATGTTTTTTACATAATTATTTTGTTGTTATTGAGCAAATAAAACAGATTTGAAGCAAAAATGAAAAGGTCACATTTTAACGAGAGTGTTCTATGGCGTTATCCTTAATGCTCTTTCACGGTGTTTGCTAATGATGGTTATCTCAGGAATAAGACCCTGCAATTTTACAAGTCACCAAAGAAAATCTTTGATGTCAGAGTAAGTGAGCTCTGCTTCCTGAGGTAGAGAAGTTGTGGTGGTGGTGGTTTAGTTGCTAAGTTGTGTCTGACTCTTTGTGACCCTACAGACTGTAGCCTGCCAGACTCCTCTGTCCATGGGATTTCCTAGACAAGAATGCTGGAATGGGTTGCCATTTCCTTATCTAGGGTATCTTCCTGACCCAGGGATTGAACCTGCATCTTCTACATTGCACTCAGATTCTTTACCAACTGAGCCCCAGAGAAGTTGACTCATTGTGTATTATTTGACAGATCCATTCATGAAAGATGTATGGAGGGTCTGCTTTGTTGTTGTAGCCTCAGTTGTAGGAGCTGCAGATGAAAGTTGGGTAAGAAAGCCACCAAGGGTCCTAGAAACCAACTCCCCAGGCTGCACTGTGACCAAATTTGCTCTGCTCTGGTCCTGACCACCCACAGCGCCTCGCAGGCCAGCAGCTGCCCCAGATCTCTAGCAGGGCCCATCCTCACAGTGGCCAATATCTCTGCTCCTCAAGAAAGAGGCCCGGTGACTGCAGCCTAGGGCCAAGAGTGGCTGGAATCAAGACAAGGCAGTTGCTAGTAAAAGGGTCCCCTGATCATGGCAGGGTCTTCATCCTGAATGAGGCAGAGTCCAAGTTCAGTGAGCTTTTCCTCTTCACACAGACCTGGGGCTGAACAGAGCTCATGCTTAGATCTATGATTCTTTCCAAGAGCAATTCCATATAGCCCCACCCCCTACAGAGTGAATCTCCTTCCCTACTTGAGGGAAGCCCCAGCCATTTCCCTGAGGGGACATAGAGTGTTCTGACCCCAGGCTCATCTGCCCTTCCATTTTCTTTCCATCTGCCCAGTTAAGTAGTCTGGGAGTCACCAAAATCCTTGGCAGTCTACTTCTCAGGCTGAATTATTTAGTGTAACTCTAGCCCAATGCCATTGTTGGCCTGGCAGGATAATTCAAGTCTAGTTGCTGATCAGCAGAATAATTCATGTTGGTCTTTGGGCTTGTGAAAGTGTGAAAGTGTTAATTAGTCACTCAGTCATGTCAGACTCTTTGTGATCCCACGGACTGTAGCCCACCAGGTTGCTCTGTCCAAGGGATTCTCCAGGCAAGAATACTGGGGTAGGTTGCCATTTCCTTCTCCAGGGGATCTTCCCAACCCAAGGATCAAATCCAGGTCTCCTGCATTGCAGGCAGATTCTTTACCATCTGAACCACCCGGGAAACCCCTTTGGGCTTTAGGATCCTATATATGGCTTCCTAGGTGGCACTAATGTTAAAGAACCCGCCTACCAATACAGAAGACAACAGAGACACGGGTTCGATCCCTGGGTCAGGAAGATCCTCTGGAGGAGGAAATGGCAACCCACTCCAGTATTCTTGCCTGGAGAATCCATGAACAGAGGAGCCTGGTGGGCTACAGTCCATGGGGTCGCAAAGAGTTGGACACGACTGAGTGACTAAACAACAAGTGTGTGCATAAGAAATAGGAGCCAAGACAGAGTCATCCACCTGCCCCTCAAACTGACCACTTCATCCCTCAAGACCTTAAAGAAGCTTTTCTGATTTCCCCCTGTACTTGCTAGGTCAGGTCACATTCTTGAGAACGTTTATACTCTTGTCCAAATAACCCCTAGGGGGGTTGCTCATCCTACTAGGCAGGCAATCAAAGAATTGCTTTTGCCAGAACTACTCTGCTGAATATAAATGTTGCTGAGTGGATGAAAGGGAAGGGCCATGTGCCTGGATGAGTTCACTAAGGAACAGTCCAGGAAAACACTGCCCAGTCCTCTAGGGTCACCTCTGGGGCGTCAGGTCACACTCTGTTCTGAGAACTCCCCCAGTGGCACTGCAACCTGGCCCAGTGTTGACCTCCACCTCTTATCCAATACCAGCCAAATGGCTGGAGGTCAAGTCTTACGTGACAGTGAAGCTGGGGTCCCTGTCCCAGCACCCAGATCTCCACTCACTCCCACTGCTCATCTGACCATATGCCCCTGTGACCAGCAGCCCAGAACACAATACCTAGTGAGCCCGGCCCAGGGGCCCTGACTCCCCAAGCCGGAGCCCATAAAACCATGACCAGCAGGCAGCGTGGTGGTCTTTCCTCTGGCTATTTCAAAAACACCTAGAAAACTCTCTACCTCCAGCTAGAATTTATGTTGAGATGGCAGGTCGGAGAGGAATAGAGGTCAGCCCTGGGGTAAGAAGATGCACTTCTGGCAGAGTTTGTAGGGCAAGAGGTAGAAAACCCCAGTGGCTCTATGGCTTCCATGTTCCATGTCACTGAGAAACCTGAGGCCAAGAAGACCACAGCCCTGTTTGTCTCTGCTTTGGTCAGTCTGCGACTGGACTATTTGGCTTTTGATTTTCCAGGAGATCTGGAGCTCGTGCTTTCAGGATCCCCCTGTTCAGAAGAGGCTAGGGTCTCACAACCACATCTGGGAGGGAGAGTCAAGCACTGACCTGCTGATGATTGGCCCAGAGCGTCTTACACACTGAACTCAAACCTCCCCAGGGCAGCAGAGAGCAGAGAGCAGGGTGAGCCCCAGGCTGCAGGGCTGAGACCCCTAGGTCAACATTCCAGGAAAGTGGCCTTTCCCTAGGAAAGCTGGAAACGGTGCTCTTATAAATGAGCAACGCCCTGTCTTTGGAGGAATCTAGGCAGGAGCAGAATTCTCTGGAAGGAACCCATCAGTGGGAACTTGGACTCAGTTGACTTGGACATCTCTCCCACTCAAGGAGCCCTGGGTCCTGAGTCTGTGGATGGGATGAGTTGATTACTGAGGTAGGGTCTGGCAGCAAACCTCCTGCCTCCGCAGGGCATTCCTGAATGGCTTTCATCGCTGGACTTTGATGGGAGAACAATAATCCCATGCTCAGACCAAAACATCCTGTGGTGGGGCCTGTGCTGTGAATACACCCTTCATCCCTCCCTGCCATCCTTCCAGCTCCCCGTAAGGACTCACTGGGCTGGCGGGAGGTGGGGTGGAGGCTTGCCCAGCACCTGCCCCAGCCCCAGCTGGGGTGTCTCAGGCCTCTGTTAGAGGGGGCAGCTGGTATCTGGGACTGTCTAATGTGACTTCCAGTTGCTTGGAATCCTCCCCAATAGCCATGACTTCCGGGGGGTTCTATGAAGGAACCGCAAGAGACCATAGCCACCTTGATGCCTCTCCAAGATGTTAATCTTAGGAGCGATGATGTTTCAGATGAAGTCACTTCTAAGAGAAACCACTTCCCATTTTTTTAGTTCCTGAATAAACGAAAAGTTTAAATGGTTTAAGGAATTCACTAGCTATCTGGATTAACTAATTAACAACTAAGCAAGTGGTTGGGGTCTCAATTTTCTCATCTGATAAAGATCATATAATCCAGAACAGACAGTCTGTGATCCTAGAGCTGGTTCTACATAATGTGTGTGTGTGTGTGTGTGAGAGAGAGAGTGAGTGAGTGTGTGTGTGTGTCTGTGATTTCATGTATGCTCATGTTTAATCATTGGCATGGGCTTCCCAGGTGGCTCAGTGGCAAAGAATCTGCCTGCCAATTCAGGAGACTTAAGAGATGTGGTTTGATCCCTGGGTCAGGGATCCCCTAGAGGAGGAAATGGCAACCTGATCCAGTATTCTTGCTGGGAAAGTCCCATGCACAGAACTGAGCCTGGTGAGTTACAGTCCATGGGGTTGCAAAGAGTCTGCTACAGCTGAGTGACTGAGCACAGGCACAGACAATCATTGGCATAGGTGCCTCCATTAGCCAATGAAACAGCACACTCAGGGCCAGTGAATCCACCTTTGGCTCTGGGCTGGAAATAAAACAGAGAAAGACACCTCTACCTGTTGGGACACTGAGAATGTTAACTCCTCCAACTTCCGAGTCACTGGGCTAAAGCTATCAAACCTAGTTTCTTAACTGGTTGTGTGGAAGGCAAAGTGATCTCTTATAAAAGATACTATGGAGGGGGCTTCTAGCTTGGGGTACATGTCCCTATGTTCATGAACACGCACACATAGAGACATTTCTAGTTACAAGTTGTTTTTGAGGGCACAAACCATATCTGATTCTACTTGATATTTGATTAATAGTACTGACCATAAGACCTGGCACAAAGCATTTGATCAATAAACAATTGGTGATGAATGATGAAATAAAAAAATAATACTGATCCTCCTCTACTTACCATATGTTTATGTCCCAGTAAACCCGTAAGTTGAAAATGCTGTAAGAAGAAAATACGTTTAGTAAACTAACCTACCAAATATCATAGCTTAGCCTAGCCTAACTTAAACACCCTCATACCATTTACATTAACCTATAGTTGGGCAAGATCATCTAAAGCAAAAACTGTTTTATAACAAAGTGTTGTCCATCTCATGTGATTGAACACTGAACTGAAAGACAGAATGGGTCTGGGTAGAGTGGTTGTAACTGTGTTAGTTGTTTACCCTCATGATTGTATGGTTGACTAGGAGCTGCGGCGGCCACTCCACAGTAACGTAAGAGTGTGTCACTGCATATCACTAGCCCTGAAAAAGATCAAAATTCAAAGTATGGTTTCTACTGAATGTGTATCACTTTTACACCATTGTAGAAGTTGAAAAAGCAAAAGTTGAAACGTGCTAAGTCTGGGACCATCTGTACTCATAAAACCCACTGAGGTTTTACTGCCAGTGTACTGAAAACACAGCATACCCTGCTCCAGCTACTGCTGAGCTCTTTAACTGTGACTGTTTAGTTAATAACTAAAATATCTTAAGAACTTTATATTGGAGAGAGAGAAGGGGCCTGAGGCTTGGAGGGGAGCTGAGTTCTTATTTTGCTACTAGTGATCTGAGTGACCTTGGGAAGCACCCCCAGACTCCAGGGACCTCAGTTTTCCATCTTTGTCTTTTTGTTAGTTTTAGTTTTCCATCTTTAAAACAAGGAGCTTGAACTGAATGACATGTGGTCTCCATCCCACTTGTGACAGTATATAGAAATTTAAAACAACAGTGAGCGTGTGCATGCTCAGTCATTCAGTTGTCTGACTCTTTGCGATCCCATGGACCATAGCCCACCAGGCTCCTCTGTCCATGGGATTTTCCAGGCAAGAGTACTGGAGTGGGTTGCCATTTCCTTCTCCAGGGGATCTTCCCAATCCAGAGATCGAACCGAGAACCCCAGAGTCTCCATTATCTCCTGCATTGGCAGGCAGATTCTCTACCACTGAGCCACCTGGGAAGAACAATAGTATTCTACAGAAAAAAAAAAAAAAACAACAACTTAATTCTAATAATGGCATTGACTTTTTAAATTGTGAAAATCTGCCTGCATGATCTTTGTTTTCAATTTATGAACCCGAATTCCCTTTTTTTTTTTTTTGTTATTGTCTAAGCAGCAGTAGGGAATATTTAGACTTACTCAGGGCCAACTTAAAAAGTCTGGCATGCACCTGTCCTGCTACTGAGCCCTGACTTCAGCCAGAAGAGCTCTTGATAAAGCAATGCCAGGGACGCACACCCGTGACTGCTCACAGGACACCCAGAATATATCTGGAAACTAGAGATATATTGAAAGCAGCCTTTCAAGGAGATATTGAGCCCACTGGTTCCATCCCAGCTCTGCTCCAGAGCAGCAGGAAATAGTGGGAGACAGGAGCTGGGCAACATGGGTATGACTTTCAAAGTCCCCTTTCCAAAGCCTGGCCACCCCACCTATCTTGTGTTCCAGAAGTAGAGGGAGGAGGCATTTCTCAGGATGAACTATGACTCTACCAGTGGCCAGCCCACCCCGCCAGACCAGCAAGCATGGGTCCCCGGGATAAGGTATTTTCTCTAGGTGCCTCTGCTACCACATGCCCTACAAGCATGACATTCTGCTGGGCTCCCTAAGGGGAATGAGCAGGGCACTGGGCACTGCAGGAGGGCTCCAGCCCACCAAGATCAAAGACCTTGAACCAGAGGGAGAGAAAAATCACCCCCACCCTGAGATGGTGCTCCAGTTGTCTGTAAACTCATCCTTACCTAGAGGATTCCTTGGATTCATCTCTAAAGAACAGGAAAATGGTTGACATCAGCAAAAGGCACTCTGAGGGTACCCTCAGCGTCCTTCAACCCAGGAGGAAAGATGCCCCAAATTCCTTGAAAAGGGAGGGTGGGGAGATCCTATTAGAACCATACTGGTGAGGCCACTGTTTATGAAGTGTGCCATAAAGTGTCAGACGGGTAGGGAAAAGTCCTCCCCATGGCAGTGACAATACACTGCAGTGACAAGAGGTGTGAGGTCACTGGCTGTGGTGGCTTTGCCACTCCTTGAGGTCACTTCAGGGCAGATGGAACCAAGCAAAGAAGCCGCGACAGACATGGACCAAGGGAGAAAGAGGAGACAGCACCTGGATGGCTGCCCCCACAAGCTGCCCAGGAGTCCACAGGGCAAGTAGGTTTGCCAGGTAGGTGCCCAGAACCAGAGATGCTTCCTTGCTTCTGCTGGCCCACATGGTGGATTGACAGTGTCTCCTTCTGTGGGCAAACTATGTAGCTTGTGAATCCAGGACAAAATGAAAATGCGGGCTCCCCGTTCAAAAATTGAGAATTTCAAAATGGCAAGTGCATTACGTTAAACTTAGGTCAGGGCGCTTCTGAGCACCAGGTTCTGTGTGACTACACAGGTCATCTGCCTTGAAGCCTGCCCCATCAGTAGGGATTTTCCGATTCTGTGTATTTCCTTTTGGAGTTTGCCTTCATAGTTTGAGGACAAGTTAATCAACAACAGCATTTCTCTCTACTTTAAGGAAACAAACTAGAACAACTGAAGTGCCTCCATTCCAGGAATATTTATTGAGCACCTACCTCATGCCAGGCATGCAGCAATAAACAAAGGCCATGCTCTCATGGTCCTCACATTCTAACAGAAGCATCCCTCCTTCCCCAAACTTTCAGACAAGGCCAGTAGGCCAGCAGACCCCAAGCTAGCTTCTTGGTGAAAAGCCATATAGTTCAACACTAATTGTGCCTTATATTCTCTGCACATGTGTTATTTTTGCCTCCCCAGCAGGGCCACAAGCTCTTTGTCTCATGAAAGGTCCTCATTTAGTCTGTCATTCAACAAATGTTTACTCAACACCTGGACCAGGCCCAGGTCTAGATGCCAGGGATACGAGTCATTATAAGACATGGTCCCTATGCTCCAGTAGACTTCATTTTAGATGGAGTCAGATAACAGATGAATGACTACATTGAACAGGGTTGAGAGTGATAAGGAAGGAACAATGTGGGATTTTTTTTCATTAATTTTTTTCCTTTTAAAATTAAAACTATTCTTTGTTTTCATTAATTTCTCTTAATTGAGACTACTTTTTCATTGTAATTTTTCCTTTTTTAATTAAAACTACTCTTCCTTTTCTTTCATTAATTTTTTATTTTTTTAAACTAAAACTACTCTGTTTTTCATTCAATTATTTTTCTTTTCTTTTTTTTAAAACGAAAGAATGTGTTTTCAATACAAGAGGAAAATAGAGGAAGTCAGGAAAGGCAGATGAAGTCTGAGCCTTGCTTTGAAGATTTAGTGGGAACAAAACTCAGGCTTGTGTCTTCAGGGGGACCTGTCCAAGGAGCACCCTTAGCTAGCTCCCTCTGTCTTCCCCTCCTCCTGTTCTTCTCCAGCACCTGGGAGCACCATCAGCGGTTCTCGCCTTCTGAGAGCTCCACCACCTGATGCTTGAATTCCCTCCACTACATTTTGAACTGGGGTCAACCAGCAGCAGCACAGACATGTTCATGGACGCAGGACTCATGACCTTTGACTCATGTTCTGACCGCTGTAGTAGCCTGTATGATGGCAGACCATACTAATTAGCAAGGATCAGGTGTCCAGACATGAGCTGCATCAAATCCCACATGGAGATTTTTAGCCTGTCTGTCCTTGAGATGGAGCCCCCAGATTTTTTCACCAGGGCCTAAATCCATACCTGGTAGCCCTAATCCATTGAGTTTCTCTCTCTCTGGTTCCTGAACTACCAGGATCTGATGGGCTAATCCCATCCGACGGCCTATTCTACTGGCCTCCAGAAAGCAAATTCAGATCTAATGCAAGTCCTACCTCCTTGAGCTCAAATGGCATGTTAGCCCTTGCCCTATTGACCAAGGCTAGGAAGCAGGGGCTCAGAAATCTTAGTGTGGTTTGAAGAGGATGAACCAAAAGTCAGCTCATCCCAGTGTCCATTTCCAGCCCAATCTCTGAAACTAGCCCTTGCTTCCAAAAATGATAAGGCAAGTGGCCATCCCTGACCTCGCCTTCCACCACTGACTGCCAGAGTACAACCTCCCCAGGCCTGGAGGTCACCAGGCCACCAACCCCCAGATTTGGCTTAGAGTCCTCAGATCTTGGAACTTGGCACAGTTGACTTAAGTATCTGTTTCCCAGTCACTTGGAGAAAACCTGCCAAAGTGAGATGGGAACAGCCAAGTCTCTGATCGGTAGCTGGCCCTCCCCAGGACACTGACCCAGATCCAGTCAAGGTCAGGCATTACCAGGAACTCAAGTTCAAGGTCAGCTATCTGAAAAAGCCAAAATATGGAGAGGGTGCACAGGGAGAGGTTCACCTTTGAATGGGAGCTTCCATACCACACCCCTCTCCCTGTGCTCTGTCCCTGATGATTCCATTTTTCTGCTCTTATTCAACGAGAATGTAAAAAATGACAAACAAAATTGGAGCCAACTCTGAACAAAGACCTCTGCTCCGGTCTAATCCTGCAGTTTAATTAAGCTCAGCTCCTACCTCTGTGCCAGGAGAACCAGTCGGCCCAGCTCACTTGCGGGAAGTTTGGTAAACTTCTGCAGAAATAAAGCTCTGGGCTCTTGCTCTCAGAGGTGCTGTGGTCAGGTGATCAAGTCTCCTCATTTCTTTGTTTTCCCTTTCATGGTGGGTGTGCAGTCTGCTTGTTTTGCTAAGCAGCATAATAGGCAGGGACTTAACTTGCTCAGGTTACAAACATAGCAGCTGAGCCCTGGGTCTTGCACACCCAGGACTAATGGCTAGAGCTTTCTAGCATACATTTCCCTATCACTTATGAGTTGTCAGCATTTTTCCTGGTATTCCTGTCATCTGGAGAAGTTACCGATTTTTCTTCACTCTGTGGCCATGTCAGAGAGGAGGGCAGGCAAGGTCTCCCTGGCTCTGTGTGCTGCCCACCTGCTCTTCGTTATGTGTTATTCATCAACAGACGGATATGGGGTCTGACCAGCCTCTGCTGAGGACTCATGAGCACCATGCTCCTAGGAAGAAAGCCTTCTGGTCCCCCATAGTTTCCTCTTGGCATTCAAATGGCTCAGCTTCTGCCACCACATCCTGTGGGACCCAAGCAGTGGGTACTCCTTCCTTCCCCAAGTGCCAAATTCATCCTGTGTAACCAGATCACTGCAGATGGTGACTGGAGCCATGAAATTAAAAGACACTTACTCTTTAGAAGGAAAGTTATGACCAACCTAGACAACATATTAAAAAGTAGAGAGATTACTTTGCCAACAAAGGTCAGTCTAGTCAAGGTTATGGTTTTTCCAGAAGTCATGTATGGATGTGAGAATTGGACTATAAAGAAAGCTGAGCACCGAAGAATTGATGCTTTTGAACTGTGGTGTTGCAGAAGACTCTTGAGAGTCCTTTGGACTGCAAGGAGATCCAACCAGTCCATCCTAAAGGAGATCAGTCCTGAGTGTTCATTGGAAGGACTGATGCTGAAGCTGAAACTCCAATACTTTGGCCACCTGACGTGAAGAAGCAACTCATTTGAAAAGACCTTGATGCTGGGAAAGATTGAAGGCAGGAGGAGAAGGGGATGACAGAGGATGAGGTGGTTGGATGGCATCACGGATTCAATGGACATGAGTTTGAGTAAACTCCAGGAGTTGGATGATGGACAGGGAGGCCTGGCGTGCTGCAGTCCATGGGCTCGCAAAGAGTTGGACACGACTGAGCAACTGAACTGAACTGAACCCTGAGAAATCTCCAGATTATCAAGGACCCTCTGAACTGAGATATTATTCAGTAACTTAGCAGTTACTAAGCAACTACTACATGCCCAACCTCTAGCTGGATGCTGAGGTTGCAAAAATGAGGATGATGTGATATCCTGAGGAGCTTATCGTTGAAAACGTCCTTGACAAACAAATGAGTGGTTATTATTACACACTCATTTATCCAGCAAGATTTATCCCACTCCTACTTGTGCTTAAGGTGCTAAGATGTATCCACGAGAGGGAGGGTTAATCAAGATTTACTGGGACTTAGAATGCGCTGGGCTCTGTGCTGAGTACTTGGTTTGATCTTGTTTAATCTCCAAAATTATTTCCATTCTACAAAGAAAGAACCTGAGGCAGAAGAAGGTAAAAGTAATTGGTCCAATAATGCTCAGATCGTGAAGGACAGAGCGGGGGCTTTTGCCTATAAGCCTCAACTTTCCCACCAAGCAGCCTGACTTCCCTGCAGGTGAAAAAGATGGGCAATACAGAAGGAGAAGTGACGTGACAGAGCGGGGGCCCACACCTGCACTGCATCGCTCCTGCCCTCTTTCTTGAGGTTCCTGGCAAACTCCCTGAGCTACCATCTCTTCCCACTCCAGCTAAGGATAAGAGGGTTACAGGTGCCCAGAATTGGTCCATGGTCCCCGCTGTTTCTGGGCCCTGCTCTGCACCCCACCCCACCCCTCAGCCCATATCATACCCCATGATGATGCTGGGCCTTCTGAATTCCCCTGGCTAACTGGTGAGCCTTCTTACTAGTTGGTCACTAGGTCATGGATGGAGGTTGGATCATATCAGTCTACTGGAGAACTCATGGCATTTTATGCCTGATTAGTAGTCTTTTTCCTTTTTGCCTTCATGGCATTTCATCTTCATGCGTTTAGATTTGGCAGGCAACCAATGATACAGTCTGTAATTTCTGCCATTACCCATGAAGTAAAAACTTTGAACAATTCTCTGTTGGCACAGCTACACACACCTTCAGAGATCCCAGACTGGCTCGTTTATGCTGGTGTTATCTTGTACATGTAGCTTGGATCTCCATTTGGTCTACAATTCTAGACTTTCTGGGAGGAAATCTGGAGCCACAGAATTGCTCAGCTGAGAGGAAGGGAGTAGATGGACTGATCTCCCTATTTACAGAGTCAGCCTGGTTATGCGACCAGATATCATGCTTTGCCATATTTGGCTGTTACGGACGAGTGTGTATTTTACAAGTGACTGTTTTTAGCACTCATATAAATAATACTTTTTATTCTGTCAGAGTCCCATTTATAATCTCTCTATCATTAAATAGCACACACATTCCTGCATTCCTTTTAGGTGCCTCCAGAAGGTTTCAACTGCTTACCCAAAGGTTAAACAAGTCCTGGAATCAAATGAAATCAATCATTAACAAAGGGATGAGAAACTTGCTTCTGGGAAGATTTGTTTCTTCCCTTTTCAAGATTGAAGGGAGAAGAAAAATAGCTCCAAATGACAGCCAGAGGACAGAGGTCACACAGAGTCATTAAAACGCAAGGCCTGGTTGCATACCCCCTTAGAATTGTGCTTTCAGATCATGGTTTCTAAAATGAAAAGCATGGCCAGTCATGCCAAGCTCCCAACCCGGAAACCAAAACTGCCCACCTCCCTCTGATGCTTGAAGCTCAGCCCACAGCAGAGACCAACCACTGAGGACTCCCAGACCCCCAGGTGGTCCTGTGGAGGGTGGCCCGCGGCCCAAGAAATGTGCTTCCACCACCTGCTCATCTTGGGGTCTCTAGGAGGACCTCCCCAGAAATCTCACCGGGCCAAGAGCATGTCGTGATTCCTGAGAGGTGGGGTACAGAGAAGGCCTTCCCTAGTTGCTGTTGGCACCCAAGGCCTGGCCTCACAGGAGCACTTTCTTAACTTCCCTAGACTCGGCCTCTGCAGCAAAAACAGTTGGATACTTGTCACTGCTATGGCATACATAACTCCTGTCAGAACAGAGTGATTTATCTGCTTGATTCCGAGTATCCAGTATCTGTGGATTGTGTGACCCTTCGTACAGTCCTGTCATTTTTTAACTGACCTTTCTCTCATGCTGCGGAGCAGGTGTTCTCAGCCTTTGTCACTTCCTTGGGTCTCTTAGAAGTGGGTGCTCCCTAAATTTTTGTCCTTTGCTTAATCAATGCATTCACTCTCTTGCTACTTATTGAGGTCCTCGTATGGGTCAACACCTACTGGCCAGTAGAGGCACAGCACTGATGGAGCAGACACGGCCTTTGTGCTCACTGTGGGGGTTCATTTCACTTCAGTCACTCAGTCATGTCCAACACTTTGTGACCCCATGGACTGCAGCATGCCAGGCCCCCTGTCCATCACCAGCTTCCGGAGTTTACTTAAACTTATGTCCATTGAGTCGGTCATGCCATCCAACCATCTCTGTCATTCCCTTCTCCTCCCTCCTTCAATCTTGCCCAACATCAGGGTCTTTACAAATGAGTCAGTTCTTCGCATAAGGTGGCCAAAGTATTAGAGTTTCAGCTTCAGCATCAGTCCTTCCAATGAATATTCAGGACTGATTTTCTTTAGGATGGACTGGTTGGATCTCCTTGCAGTCCAAAGGACTCTCAAGAGTCTTCTCCAACACCACAGTTCAAAAGGATCAATTCTTCGGTGCTCAGCTTTCTTTATAGTCCAATTCTCACATCCATACATGACTATTGGAAAAATCAGCTTTGAATAGATGGATCTTTGTTGGGAAAGTAATGTCTCTGCTTTTTAATATGCTGTCTAGGTTGGTCATAACTTTTCTTCCAAGGAGCAAGCATCTTTTAATTTCATGGCTGCTCTCACCATCTGCAGTGATTTTGGAGCCCCCCAAAATAAAGTCTGTCACTCTTTCCACTGTTTCCCCATCTATTTGTCATGAAGTGATGGGACCAGATGCCATGATCTTAGTTTTCTGAATGTTGAGTTTTAAGCCAACTTTTTCACTGTGGAAGTTAGGACCTGACCTGCAATCCCCTGTCACTCCACAAACTCTTCCTGGATCATCTCATTTCTTCTCCAAGGATTTCCATTGCCACTTGTGCCCTAATGACTCCCTCTTGGTTCAGCTGACCCACTTGTCAGCTCACCCAGTTCTGTGCCAGATAATGCCTGTAGGCATCCTGACTTGTGGTTGGCAATGAGGAAACCAATCTCCATGTAAAGCAGGATGGCTGAGCATCACAACCACGACTCTTATCCCACAATGCCTTTACTTGGTGATACTTTCTCTAATCCCAGCTCAAAGCACCGTGGCGGAAAACCTCAGAAGTGCTGCTTCTTTTTCCCACCTGCCCAGACGTGGATAATATTCTTCCCAGTTGGAGCAGAAATTTCCCTCCCTCCCCACACCCCATTGCTGCTGCTGTTGCTGCTGCTAAGTCGCTTCAGTCGTGTCCGACTCAGTGTGACCCCATAGATGGCAGCCCACCAGGCTCCCCCGTCCCTGGGATTCTCCAGGCAAGAACACTGGCGTGGGTTGCCATTTCCTTCTCCAAAGGATGAAAGTGAAAAGTGAAAGTGAAGTCGCTCAGTCATGTCCGACTCTTAGCGACCCCATGGACTGCAGCCTACCAGGCTCCTCCGTCCACTGGATTTTCCAGGCAAGAGTACTGGAGTGGGGTGCCATTGCCTTCTCCATTATCACCCAGCAATACCTTAAATTCACCTAGAGTAGGGCCTCAGAAAGACAAAGGAATTCCCTTTCCTTGTTGCCTAAGGTCTAATTTCTAAGACCACAGTTCCTATCCCCTCCTCCAAGGGATCTTCCCAACCCAGGGATCAAATCTGCATCTCTTATGTCTCTTGCATTGGCAGACGGGTTCTCTATCATTAGTACCACCTGGGAAGCCCAATACAGACATAAAATAGAACAAATAAAGAGCTTAGAACAGGGCCTGATGCCTAGTCAATAAATAGTAGCTATTGTCATCATCATTGTTATTATTACTTGTACAGATATAGAGATTGAAATCTCTATGTGGGGAGGGAGCGTGCCTGCCTATTTGTCTACTGAGTTCCAAGCTCCTAGCCCAGTACCAGGCACAGTGTCCTTTAGTCAACAATAAATATTCAGAAGCAATGAACCAGGGTCCTCCAGACTCTTACACCTCTCAGGCCAGGAAAGGGGCTGCAAGAATTGAATGAAAGAGCAGCCTGAGTACCCACTCTCTCTCTCCAGCCAGAAGATGTACCAAGTAAAGTGGTTAAGAGTCTGTCCCACAACAGGCTGGAGTACCAGGTCCCTTTGGGGTGTTGCTATGTCCTTGAGCCCAGGCTACGTGTTTCTAGGAGTACAGTTCTCACAAAGCTAGCCCTTGTGTTTGCCCTGCATCCCTGGGAGGCACAGAGAAAACAATGAAACCATCATCACCAACTTCCATTCCTAGTCTGTGTGTGGACAGGGAGGGCTGGGGAGAGGCTGTGTTTGATTTGGCTGGGGAATATCATTTTTCTTTACTGAAGAAATGCATGCCAGAGGGGCTAAAAGTAGAAGGTAGTTCTCACCCAAGAGAGCTGTATTCTCCAGAGGCCAGGCTCACAGTAATATAAAGAAGCTGTATCTTCCATCTGCACATCACCCACTCCTGCTTTAAGATTCAGTTCAAACGTTTCCTTCTCCGTGAAGCCCTTCCCACCTTCCCCTTGGCTCCTAGTGTGCCCTGGGCCTGCTGTCTCCATCTGAGCATGCTCAGTGGATGCCTTCCTGGAACTGCCTCACCCACCAGGGCAAGGACTGTGTCTTATTTGCTTTTGCAACTCTGTCTTAGCAGAGTAGAGTGCTGCTGCATTCTGAACCCAGGAATGGCAGAAAGAAATCTTTTGAAGGGCATTAAACCCCCTGTTGTTCCAGAGTGTGAAGAAGAGAAGGCTGGGGTTATGTGTGGGTCCTCGTAAGAGGAAAGTTCGCTGAAAACTTCCCTGAACTTCTCTGGGAACTTCTCTGAAAGCTAGTGCTGTGCTCCCTAAGGTAGGGCAGTCAGGGCTACAGGCCACTGCACTATCAGCCTCAGGAATGTGACTCCCTTTACTGCTGAAACGACCTCCCTCCCTGGTATAATGACCAGAACGCTCCCTTATTCCAAGCCAGGGGTTCTCAAAGTGTGGTCCCTGGACCAGCAGTATCAGCATCACGTGTTCTCTACCTCAGTTGTGCTGATCAGAGACTCTGGAAGGTAGGTCAAGCCATCTGTGTTTTAACCAGCCCTCCACGTGATTCTAACTCAGGCTTGAGTTTGAAAACCTTAAGTACACAGAAACACATGTGAAAAAAGACCCTAGAAACACAAGCCAGACTGACTTCAAATTAAGATTAAACAAGAACCCAAGCCAATGCCCTTTGCTATGAAGTGCCCAGGATCAATGAAACACCCTACTATTATCCATGAAACTATTCAACAGGCAATTAAATGAACTCAGCACATTTATTTCAAATGTGCAAAATGAATGTTCATATCCTAGGAGTAACACCAGATGTTTTGCCTCTTTTTTTCCTAATTGATTTTCCAGCCTACAGCAATTCATCTATATATTTTCCAGTTGGATCTAATGCAGCAAGAAGAGTGTGTTCCGGCAGCATTATTAAATGCCATGCATTTAAAAACAAGCATAACCCAGGCTGCCATGCGTCATCTGGGTGGCTGTCTTCCTAAAATTAAAAAAAAAAAAAACAGACAGCAATAGGTACCAGGCAGATTAGAGCAGGCAGGAAACCCAGAAAAGGCCCTTTCAAAAGGTCTCCAGGCTCTTGGCCAGTTGCAAAGCTGAATCCTGGGCGCTGAGCCCAAGCTTGAGCTCTTCTCCAGAGTCGGGCACTCCCTGGTACCAAAGGATCTGCAAGCTGTAAAACTTGCAAGTCAACATTTTGTTTTTCAGTGGAAATTTCTGTCTTGAAAATGAAGAAGACAAAGATGGCTGAGGGATGGAGGTGTGTGGGGTCAGGACCTGGGGAAAGGATGAGGTTGCGGATCCTTCCCTCAGCTTAAGTGGACCCTCTCCTTGCTCTGTTGCCTCCAGCAGCCCAGACAATTATCCTCTGTTAACCAATGCCTGGCTGTGCAGGAGGCCCTGTTATTGATGTGTTTTGTTTGTTTTTAAGTGGGTGAAAAGTCACCAGTAACCAGGCTTGCCTTACTCAGCAAAAGCTCTTGGGAGTCTGGGGAAAGACTGGGAGACAGAAGCCTCAAGTTTTAAAGCAAAGGGCTTTAAAAGGGACCTTTCTCTGCTCTGCCTGGGGGGAAGGGAGGTAGAGGGATGCGGTGAGTGGCAGGCAACTAAGGCCTAGAAACCCATAAAGTGTTGATTCCAAAAACAAAAACCACATGTCTTAGGTAGTAGGGGGAGGTTGGCAGTACCTGCTACCTTTCCTACAAGCTGCTGAGGCTGGCAGTTTTGAGCCATCATACCTGTAGAGGGATTTTGATGTGGTCTCTGAAGGTTAATCTGCCTGTCTGGTTCTGAGACCCACTGCAGCAGGCTGAGTGTCTGAAATTAGAACTCATCATATTTCCACCTCAGAACCTGGCTGCTCCAACTTTAAATAGCAGCCACTCAAGACCGCCAGTGTTCTGTTGGTAAGGCGGCTACTCTTGGTACTTAGAACAAAGCATTCTGGGTTCCATATAGACACGCAAATGAAAGTTCCACAGCAGAAGGACTGGCTTCTGATTTGGGCTCTCCCCTACTTCTACCCAGTTCAGGTCAGAGATAACATCCTACAATCTCAGGGGGGCATTTTGTAACCCCTGAAGATCTGAAGGGAACCCAGGAATCAGTCTTTGAGACAGTGATTAACAAAAACAAACCAAAAAAAAGATATTTAAAAAGTTATTTGAATGCACAAATGACAACTTTTCGAGTTTCGAAGAATAGGATACACAGGCTCCATAATAGACTTAGACACAAGTGTATAAGCCATTCAGACAGTTCACATTAGGTCAAAGGTTGTGGCACTGGGAGCCTGGGTAACCTCTGGCCCTGGGGCAGGAGCAACCTGGTCATCCATGGCCACCCAACCCCCTCAAATCCTCAAAGAGATTTCATCCCCATTTCCTACAAACACTTGGAAGGAAATAGAGTTAGTGGGGCCTCACCTAGCAGAGTTCTCCCCTTGCCCTCAAATTCACAAGATTTTTACACATCATTAAACCACAGGAGCCATTTTATAAATGTCATCATCATAGTCTTTTAATATTTTACATAAAAAACTGTATACACAGCTTATAGAACTTTTATGTAAACATCATAAGCTCACCACTGTCATTTGTCAGTTTATTTAAAAAATAAAAAAAACAAGACAATTTAGTAGAAGTACCACCGGATGGGGAAGGGAGGGGGAGAAGAGACACAAGGGGGAGGTTTATTCTCTGTACAGAGATGCAGAGAAAATTTCACACAGCTTTAGAGACTGCCTTGAGGGAAAAAAAAACAACAACAACAAAAGGTTTTAGATAGGCCCTAATACTGGTTACTGCCCTTTATCAAAAGAGTGCGCATACGTGCACAAATAAAATCGCAAAATAGAACAGTGTTGCCACTTTTTTCAAAAGAAAAAAATTAGTGGTTTCTTTTTCTTCTCCTTGTTTTTTAAAAGTCATCATCATTTTTTAAAAAAAACATCAGAAGTAGATGAGGTTACAGCGTACAAGTGTGGTCAGAATGCTACCGTCTTATGCAAATGACAAGTGCATTAAATGTCAAACAATGAAACAATTGTGCAAAGAATTCGTTCCAAAAAGAAGAAAAAAAACAAGTTTTAGCCTTTAAATAAATCAAATAACATCAGTTTCTTGGACTGAACAATTTTCACTTGCAGGACAGGCACAAAGTTCGCTTATGGCAAAAACAACCTGCAGCACACTTCACCCCTCTTTCTCAATGGCCAGTGAGGGGTTCGCCGTGGCGGGGCGGGGGCTGGCTGGCAGGAGACAGGAGTCTGGAAGCTGTGTCCTCTCAGGCCCCTAGTCAGCTGCAAATGTCTTCCCCAGGGGTAGGAAACATGGCCAAGTCTTGTTCTTGCTGGGTTGACGCCTCACTCTGACCCGGCTGGAGCTGTTCTAGCGCCCTGTCACTCCACCCACCACCACCATTAAATAACACCATCCTACCTCCGAAAATAAAATTATATCTATATTTATATAACACCCCATCCTCCCCAGCCCTCCCCTCCCGAAGGTCCCGAGGTCTATGTTACAGACAGGGGATAGCAGGCGCTCACTGGTTACAGACGCACATCCGATGGGGCGCGGCCGCACCCCGGCGCCAAGCTCAAGTCCGGGGAGCAGGGGCTGGCGTGGGGTGAAAACTCGGCAGCGGGGAGTCGAACATACACACAGCCACACACCCTGAAGAGGCTTGGCTCTTCAGAAAATGGTGTTCAGGGGACCCTTGGCACTCAGCGGGGTAGCCAAGCCTGTGCCACACAGGTGGACGCACAGACACTTGGAAGGGGGCGCCGGGTGCCTACCACGCGGCCGATTCTTGGGCGCCAAAGCCCGAGTCTCCAGGCCACGGCTGCCGGGGCTGAAAGCAGACGCCAGGCAGTCCGGTGGGGGTCCTTGGGGGGGCAAGGGTCTCCCCGTCTCAGGGCTCGTGAGGGACGGGCCCGGGATGGGGAGCCGCACTGGCAGGGGCAGGCGGGTCGGGCGCGGCCCTCATAGCACCTTGCAGCAGTTGATGCAGCCGTTCTGGGAGCCGTAGCGCTTCTGCAGCGCGGCGCGCGTGGCCGTCTCGAAGACCTCTCGGACGCCCTCCTTGGTCTTGGCCGAGCACTCGAGGTAGTCGTAGGCTTGGATGCGCACGGCCATAGCGCGGCCGTCATCCGTGCGCACCGGTTCCTGCTTCATACGGGCCAGCTCTGTGCGGACGTGCTCATCGCTGCGCAGGTCTTTCTTGTTGGCCACAAGGATGATGGGCACGTTGGGACAGAAGTGCTTCACCTCGGGCACCCACTTCTCGGGGATGTTCTCCAGCGAATCCGGGCTGTCCACCGAAAAGCACATGAGGATCACGTCGGTGTCCGGGTAGGAGAGCGGCCGCAGGCGGTCGTAGTCCTCCTGCCCGGCGGTGTCCCACAGCGCCAGCTCCACCTGCTTGCCGTCCACCTCGATGTCGGCCACATAGTTCTCGAAGACGGTGGGCACGTACACCTCGGGGAACTCGTCCTTACTGAACACGATCAGCAGGCACGTCTTGCCGCACGCGCCGTCGCCCACCACCACCAGCTTCTTGCGG
>NW_011494717.1:3052821-3068029 GCF_000754665.1 Bison bison bison | reverse complement strand
CCCGAGCTGCGGCCGCTCTCCTCGCCCCGGGTCCCGGGTCGGCGCCTTTGTGAGCAAACGGTGGCCAGAGCAAGCGGACGCGGCCTAGCTCCCTTCTGGGTCTTCCTAGGCCTAGGCGAAGACACAAGAGAGAACACGAACTCAGCCCGACTGCGGCGGCAGATACAGGCTGCGGCCCTAGCGCCCGCTATTTAAAGAGTTCGGCGACTTTCTTAATATAGCCGTCCAATGGGAAGCAAGCCGACTGAGCTCATCGCTGCGGAGCTTGGCTCTGATTGGCCGTCCGCTGCAGCCCACGGGCGGGGCCGGGCGGGCTTGATTGACTGCCCAGGCCGCGGGGCTGGGAGAGGCGGCGACTGGGGAGTCTGCGGCCGCGGCGGGAGCTGTGGGTCTCTAGCTGCGTCAAGGTTCGCTCTTTCGCCGCAGCTTGTGCGCGCGGGACTGAAGGGCTGGAGCCGGCTGCCCGGAGCAGCCCGCGGGGCCTGGGCAAGCGGTTCCGAGACAGGAGGCACTTTGTGGGCGCGTGGATGACTCTCTCCCACTCCTATTGCCCTGCTTGCTTCGCAAACTCCCAGCGGGTGGTCGGACCTGTGGGGTAGGGAGCGACTCCTTTAACGTGGTTTTGTTTTTAAACACACATACACGCAGACACACACGCACACAGGCTTATTTCCAAGCAAGGTTGTGGTTTGTTGGTTTTTTTTTTTTCTTTTAGAAGCAGCCCCTCCCCTTGTCCAGCCTGCCACCCCCATCCTTCCACGAGGGTTCTCTCCCTGGGCCGTGTTTGGATCTGCTACAGGGTGCCTCGTGGGTGGGCCTGGTTCCGGTTTCCGGCTTTAACAAGCTTGTCACTTTACCCCTTTCTCGGGCACCCAGCCTAGGTCTCCAGGTGAAGGTTCAGGGAAAGAGGGTCAGTGAAAAAGGAAGGTCGAGGCTAATGCAGAACTTCAGGTACACTCAGGAAGTAACCAGACAGAAAAGGGCAGCCTCAGTCCTGGTTTGCAGGATTAATTTGGATCCTGGTTTATCTGAAGTAAGTAGTGCAATAAAAACCAACCACCCCACACCCCATTAGGCAAGAAGAGGCTGAAGTCCGGATGGGTGGGCGGAGAAACTTGCAGGCTAGAACAGGACAAATTAGTGTGTGTTTGAGGGTGGGGAGTGTGCTAGAACCCTAGTCTCCGGCGACCCACCAGGACTTATTTCATCTACTCCTTGTATTCGGCAGGAGATGACACTTGTGTCTGATCTAGAGGGGCCTAAGTCAAAGCATCTTAAAGGACAGAAAAGGTGGGGAGGGGGATGGAAGGAGGGAGGGAGGGAGGACCTCCCAGGAAGGAGGAACAGCTTGAGCAAAAACAGAGATGTGGGGGGAAAGTAGGACAAATTCTAGCAAAAGAGAATAGCTTAGTGTGGCTGCCCTTGGTTGAGAGAGAGAGAGTTGAAACTCAGGATGGAGAACAGTTGTGGAGGAAACAACTACACAGGTTGGGCCATTTCCATTCTGGAGGGAGTGGGATGCTTCTTGGTGTTTCAGAAAGGAGAGACTCACTATATCAAGATGAGGTTCAGTTCAATTCAGTCGCTCAGTCGTGTCCAACTCTTTACGACACCATGGGCTGCAGCAGGCCAGGCTTCCCTGTGTGTCACCAACTCCTAGAGCTCGCTCAAATTCATGTCCATCTAATTGGTGATGCCATCCAACCATCTCATCTTCTGTTATCCCCTTCTCCTCCTGCCCTCAGTGTTTGATCATGATGAGGTTATTGCCTCCTACTTCTGACTCCCCCTCTGACTGGAAGCCATTGGAAGGCTCGGATTCTTTATTATCTCAGCATCTTGAAGCCCTGGCACAATGCCAGAATCTATGTAAGAATCAGTAAATGACTGTGGAGAATTCACTTAAATGCTTAGGAACTTAGTTGGAACTTTCTGGAAGTCTCTTATCTCAAACTCCAGTCTGTGCTAACCGTCCAGTCAAACCTGGGCACCAGCTGTGACTGAGCCATTTACTCATATATGCGAAAAATGTGATCCATGTGTCAAGATGTAGATCTCAGATGGATACAGATATCATCAGGTCAAATAAGACATTAGTTCTAGTATCCTTTAAGAGCTATCCTCCTTCAAATGACCAAATCTGCTTCCCTCACATTGGATTACCTCCACTACAATGCCTAGTGTTTTTTGTTTGTTTGTTTGTTTTTCAGATCTAAGAAACTTAACTGTCAATAAGTAAACAATTTTTCCACAGTGGAATCTCACAAGAGAAAGTAAGGTTTTATTTTTTTTTTTCTTTTGGATCATTTGTTTAGGGCTCCATTCTTGAAACTTTTTCCTTTCTTTTAAATTTTAGTTAGCCTATTAAAAAAATCTTACCTAAATTTTTCCTCCTATAGTCAAAACTTTTTATAGCTGTATTGTTAATACTACTTTCCTTCATCTTAATATAGCTTGGGAATCTTGGCTATATCGTTAAGCTTCAAATATTAAGAAAACATCAAACAATTAAAGCTTTGTACCATGTATTTAAAGAAAACAACAGGAAAACAAAGAATCAGGAAGAAGGATTCAATTCACTCATTTCCTAAGTCTCAGACATATTATATGAGGTGTTCCAGGCTTGAATCTCAATATCGAAATAATTTCTAAACATATTCAGTTGGTAAATTATGCCAAAATAAACAAGTAGAAAAAAATCTATGTTCTGTAGCAACTTCTTTTCATGGTATTCATTTGTATATCCAGGGTACTTTGACAAGCTTTGTGGCTACTTCAAAGATCGTACCAGTCACAGGATAAACTTTCCCAAACTAGATGATGTCCCAAAGGGTCTCCTCCTTGCCTCTCCCCTCCCTTCACAATACACTGGCAAAAGGCAAGGATAAAACTTAATCATCAAGAACAAATCATTTTGATAGTTAACTTTATTAACCTATACATTCATCGTATGATAGATATCCACACTAGTGAGAGAGGGAAATTATCCTTCAGACAAAAGGGAGATGTTAATCTACCTCCTGTCTTCAGCTTAATTTATTTCGTCTTTTTTTGGTCCACTGTCTCTCACACTTTGCCTGTAAATCAGCCCCCCTCTCCCGCCGCCCTCACTCCATACAGACAAGAACAGACTAAGAGACTGGAATGTTCATTGGATTTTAGTGCCACCTTGTGGCAATTTTTACAGGGCTCTTTTTTTTTTTTCCTAACGC
Organism: Bison bison bison; assembly: GCF_000754665.1. Lineage (NCBI taxonomy): Eukaryota > Metazoa > Chordata > Mammalia > Artiodactyla > Bovidae > Bison > Bison bison. The sequence goes on along the minus strand of NW_011494717.1, from coordinate 3,064,817 downwards.
AAAATATATATATATAACTGTGGTGGTTTAGTCGCTAAATCATGTCTGACTTTTTGCCACCTTCAATTCCTCTGTTCTCCACTACCTCCTAGAGTTTGCTCAAATTCATATACACTGAGTCAGTGACACTATCCAACCATCTCATCCTCTGCCGCCCCCTTCTCCTCCTGCCTGCAATCTTTAGTGGGCTCTTCGAATCAAGTAGCCAAAGTATTGGAGCTTCAGCTTAAGCAACATGCCTTTCAGTGAATATTCAGGACTGATTTTCCTTAGGATTGACTGGTTTGATCTCCCTGGTGTCCAAGGAACTCTCAAGAGTCTTCTCCAGCACCACAGTTGGAAAGCATCAATTATTTGAAGTTGAACCTTCATTATGGTCCAACTCTCACAACAGTATATGACTACTGGAAAAACCATAGTTTTGACTATAGGGATCTTTTTTGGCAAAGTGATGTCTCTGCTTTTTAACACCTTGTCTAGGTTTGTCATAGCTTTCCTTCCAAGGAGCAAGTGTCTTTTAATTTCCTGGCTGCGGTCACTGTTCACAGTGATTTTGGAGCCCCCCAAAATAAAATCTGTTACTGCTTCCACTTTTTCCCCTTCTATTTGCCATGAAATGAAGGGACCAGATGCCATGATCTTAGTTTTTTGAGTGTAGAGTTTCAAACCAGCTTTCCCACTCTCCTCTCCTCATCAAGAGGCTTTTTAGTTCCTCTTCACTTTCTGCCATTAGAGTGGTATCATGTGTATATCTGAGGTTGTTGATATTTCTCCCGGCAATCTTAATTCCAGCTTGGTGATTCATCCAGCCAGACATTTCTCATGATGTACTCTGCATATAAAAGCAGGGTGACAATATCCAGCCTTGTACTCCTTTCCCAATTTGGGGCCAGTATGTTTGTCCATGTCCAGTTCTAACTTTTGCTTCTTTGCTGCTAAGTCACATCAGTTGTGTCCGACTCTGTGCGATCCCATAGACGCCAGCCCACCAGGCTCCTCCGTCCCTGGGATTCTCCAGGCAAGAACACCGGAGTGGGTTGCCATTGCCTTCTCCAATGCATGAAAGTGAAAAGTGAAACTGAAGTCGCTCAGTTGTGTCCAACTCTTAGTGACCCAATGGACTGCAGCCCACCAGGCTCCTCTGTCCGTGGGATTTTCCAGGCAAGAGTACTGGAGTGGCTTGCCATTTGCTTCTTTACCTGCATATAAGTTTTTCAGGAGACAGGTAAGGTGGTCTGGTACTCCTGTCTCTAAGAATTTTTCAGAGTTTGCTGTGATCCACACAGTCAAGGCTTTAGTCTAGTTAATGAAGCAGAAGTAGATGTTTTTCTGGAATTCCCTTGCTTTCTCCATGATCCAATGAATTTTGGCAATTTATATATATTACATGTATTTACATATACATACATAAACTACATACAAATATCTTACAAATATTTTCTATGTATATTATATATGTGATTATATAAAACTTTAGCCAGAAGGGAGGCATTTTATGACTATTTTTAAGATATTTCATGGGATGTAAAACCTCTACTTGTTTCACAAGCAGCTTCTTTAGAAATTCTTCACATATATATTTATACACACAGAGAACTTTTTTCACATACACTTAAAAAATTAATTCCTTCCTAGTTAAATAGTAATGACTAAAAGAGATTAGAGGAGATAACAGCTGTGGAAACTTACTAATTTATATACCAATGGAATTTCTTTTAAACTAATCATGATGTACAGAAAGTTGTAAAGCAGTTTGAACTGCAAAAATCATCTGCTTTCTCCTCCAGCTAAAAAAACCATCATTGGAAAATCTGATATAATTAGAAGTAATAATAATTCATTTACGGATAAGCATTTACTGGAAGCCAGCAATACCATAGACATTCCTAGCATTCTTTTGATTTTTAAACTATTTCTAATTCAAATAGTAGCTTAGAGTGTCTAGGAAAATTGTCAACCTTTCTTCTCAATGCAGTGAGTTTCTAAAGGGAAAGGCTGTTGTAGACCTAACTGTGCTTTTTTATATGGAAAAATCGAAGTGGTCCCATATGGTCTGTTTGGGACCCATTCAGCCACGCATTACATAGCTGAGGCATCAAACTGCTTTCTGGGTTCTCCAGCTATCAGTTCGGTTCAGTTCAGTCGCTCAGTCATGTCCAACTCTTTGCAACCCCATGAACAGCAGCATGCCAGGCTTCCCTGTCCATCACCAACTCCCAGAGTCCACCCAAACCCATGTCCATTGTGTCGGTGATGCCATCCAGCCATCTCGTCCTGAGGAGACTCCTGCCCTCAATCTTTCCCAGCATCAGGGTGTTTTCAAATGAGTCAGCTTTCCACATCAGGTGGCCAAAGTATTAGAGTTTCAGCTTCAACATCAGTCCTTCCAATGAACTCCCAGGACTGATCTCCTTTAAGATGGACTGGTTGGATCTCCTTGCAGTTCAAGGGACTCTCAGAGTCTTCTCCAACACCACAGTTCAAAAGTATTAGTTCTTCGGCGCTCAGCTTTCTTTATAGTCCAACTCTCACATCCATACATGACTACTGGAAAAACCATAGCCTTGACTAGATGGTCCTTTGTTGGCAAAGTAATATCTCTGCTTTTTAATATGTTATCTAGGTTGGTCATAACTTTCCTTCCAAGGAGTAAGCGTCTTTTAATTTCATGGCTGCAGTCGCCATCTGCAGTGATTGTGGAGCCCAGAAAAATAAAGTCTGACACTGTTTCCACTGTTTCCCCATCTATTTGCCATGAAGTGATGGGACCGGATGCCATGATCTTAGTTTTCTGAATGTTGAGCTTTAAGCCAACTTTTTCACTCTCCTCTTTCACTTTCATCAAGAGGCTCTTTAGTTCTTCTTCACTTTTTGCCATAAGGGTAGTGTCAACTGCATATCTGAGGTTATTGATATTTCTCCCGGCAATCTTGATTCCAGCTTATGCTTCCTCCAGCCCACCATTTCTCATGATGTACTCTGCATATAAGTTAAATAATAAGCAACAGCAATTCAAACAACCCTCTCCTATCCTAAGATTGTGACCCAGTTAGACCCAGGCCTAAGACAGAGAGGCTGCGCTCACAGGAGAACAACCATAGCTAGAAGGTTTAACTTCAAAATGCAGACATTGACCTCTGATCAGACTCCCTGTGTGTCCAGCCCAAGGTGACACCAAGGGGAGCAGGCAGTGCGCAATGGGGCAGCTCCTGATCAGTCTAAAAGTGCATTGTCCAACCTAATAGCTGATAGCCTCATGTAAAATGCTGCTGGTACCACTGAGGTACTGTTTTTAATATTATCTGATTTTAATAATTTAAATTTACAAGCTGATATTCAGAGTAGGGGAAAAGGGGAAATGTTAATCAAAGAGTATAAATTTCCAGTTTGAAGATGAATCCCTGGACAATTCCCTGGAGGTAGGAATGGCAACCCACTCCAGTATTCTTGCCTAGAGAATCCCATGGACAGAGGAGTCTGGTGGGCTATAGTCCATAGGGTCACAAAGAGTCAGACACGACTGAAGTGACTTAGCATGCACGCAGAAGATGAATAAGTTCTAGTAATCTAATATATAGCATGATGATTTTAGTTATAAATACTGTATTATATACTTGACAATTGCCAAGAGAGTACTTCCTAAATGTTTTCACCACTAAAAGAAATGGTTAAAAAAAATGGTAATGATGTGATGTGATGGAGGTGTTAGTTATTGCTATGGTGATAATCATTTTGCAATATGTAAATATATCAAATCAACACCACTGGGACTTCCCTGTGGCCCAGTGGCTAAAACTCCATGTTACCAATGCAGGGGGCCTGAGTTCAATCCCTAATCAGGGAACTAGATCCTGTACACTGTAGCTAAGAGCCAGTGAAGATTAAATTAAAAAAAAAATCAACACTGTTATTGTGCACCTTAAACTTACATAGTGTTAGATGTCATAAACTTACATAGTGTTAGATGTCAATTATATCTCAATAAAGCTGAAGAATCAAATTAACACTGATGTGAGTGTGTGTGTGTGTGTGTGTGTGTGAGTTGCTCAGCCATGTCTGACTGTGATCTCCATGGACTGTAGCCTGCCAGTCTCCTCTGTCCATGGAATTCTCCAGCAAGAATACTGGAGTGGGTTGCCATTCCCTTCTCCAGGGATTTTCTCAACCCAGGGATTGAACCCATTTCTCCTGCACTGCAGGCTGATTCTTTACATCTGGGCCACCAGGGAAACCCAACACTGATATGGACCACCCAAAAAATTTTTAATAAAAGACTAGTAAAAACTGATATTCAATTCAGTTAGTTGTTGGGAAATGTTTATTTATGTTTGAAACAAATTGAGTATGTGAAACTTTTTCTTACTAGAAATTTTTTGAAATGTACATACAGATTGAATATTTTTGATGAAAATTTAGCACCCAAATTGAGATGTGCTGCAATTATACAATAAATGCTAGAATTTAAAGACTTAGATTGAAAAACATGTAAAATAGTTCATGAGTAGTTTTTATATTAATTGTATGTTGATATGATATATTTTGGATATAGTGCATTTTTTAAGTATGAGATTTAATGTTAGATATATTTGGATATGCAATTCAAATAAATTTTACCTTTGTTTTTTTTTTAACTGTGACAATTAGAATATTTTAAATTACACCTGCAATTTACATTATTTCTCTTGGACAGTACTGCTCTAAAAGATCTACAAGTTCATGTGACTTCCTTTGTAGTCTCTCATTCACCACCCACCCTTTCAGGGAGTCACCTTGGTATGAGGCCCCTGGAGCTCCTTAATCTTCCCTTGTGGGTTAGAGGTACGATTTCCTTTTATTTCCTAAACTCACTGCTGAATTTCAGACAGGCTCAGACCCTCAGATAAACACTGTGGTTAGGGGGCTATCTAGGGTCTCCCTGTCCCATTCCATCACCACTTTCCAAGCCAGGCCCCTCTAGGACTTTTCAATGCAGCAGCCCCCTCCCTTGCCTGTCCGACTCTTTTCCCAGCACTAGGCAATGTTTTCTTGAAGAGTAGAGGCTATTTGGACCTTTTTGTACGACTTAGGCTTTTCTGGTGGCTCAGATGGTGAAGAATTTGCTTGCAATGCAGGAGACTCTGGGTTCAGTCCTTGGGTCAGGAAGATCCCATGGAGAAGGGAATGGCTACCCACTTGGAGAAGGCAATGGCACCCCACTCCAATACTCTTGCCTGGAAAATCCCATGGACGGAGGAGCCTGGTAGGCTGCAGTCCATGGGGTCTCGAAGAGTCGGACACAACTGAGCGACTTCACTTTCACTTTTCACTTTCATGCATTGGAGAAGGAAATGGCAACCCACTCCCGTGTTCTTGCCTGGAAAATCCCAGGGACGGTGGAGCCAATGGGCTGCCGTCTATGGGGTCGCACTGAGTCAGACTCGACTGAAGGGACTTGGCAGCAGCTGGTATTCTTGCCTGGAGAATTCCATAGAGAGAGGAGCCTAGAGGGCTATAGTCCATAGGGTCACAAAGAGTCTGAAACGACTGAGTAACTAACACTTACTTTCCAGAGAAGAGAATCAAAATCTAGTCCTTGTCCAATTTGGGTAGAAAATTGAGAGATATAGTTTGTTTTCTGGAACTCTCATATCAACCTCAGTTATCTCGATTCAATTCAGAAAATATGGACTGAGAGGAGAGAATGGAGATGGGGAAGTGAAGACCCAAAAGGTTAAGTAAGTAAGCCTTAGGACTAACAGCTAGAAACACACCCCGCCCCTGCTGTGGGATAAGTCCTCACTTATATGTAATTGAAGGGTGGAGCCAACTTCACACAGGAGTTCAAGGTTGAGCAGGGCTTTGAGTAACCAGTAGGATTTTTCCGGAAGACGTGCCCATCTGCACCATCTGAATCATTTCCAGTGTGGATATCATGTGCAGAAAGGTTCCCATCAGAGCCATTTGCTGAGAAGGGAGAAGTAGGAAACGCTCCTCTCTTTACACCTGAGGGTTGCCCAGTGACACTGGGGTGAAGTTTGTCTTGCCCTGGGGAGTGGACGGGCAAAACAGAAAGAGGAAGGTCACCAACTCATCCTTAGATGTGTTGTTATTACAAAATCCACCTGAGGAAAGCTTGCTGTTTCTATGATAGTTATTGAAATTTCACATCAATTTATTCATTTCGCCAAAGCTGCGGGAAGTGATGTGGAGGTAACAGTAAGCAGAAGAGAGACAGCCTTGTGTACCTGGAGCCTGGAGAACCACTTTTCAGGTCTTCTAGTTCTTAGCTGTACAGTCTTGGGAAAACCAACCTCTCTGAGTCTGTTTCCCCATTTGTAAAATAAGAGCTAGGACTCAGAGGCTGGAAACTCAGTTGCCTACAGGGTCCTGCAGTGAACTGTGTGTGGAAGGCAACGGCAGCAGTGGAAACTGTGGGGAACTGGAGAACATGCCCCATCTGAGCTAGAAGAAGCTCAGAACTTAAAAATCAACTTCTGGGACTTCCCTCATGGTCCAGTGGTTAAGATTCTGCAATCCCGATGCAGAGGGTCTGGGTTCAATCCTGGTTAGAGAACTAGAGTTCACATGCTGCAGCCAAATTTTAAAAAAACAATGAACTGCTGTGCTGGCCAAGAAAGGCACAGACAGAGCAGGCTGGGCTTGGCCAGGCAGAACCAGTGTGTGTCCCCTGACTAGATGAATTTCATTTTTTTACAAATCAAAGGGGATCACCTGTCGAAAAAGTCAAGGTGTTAGTTACTCAGTCGTGTCCAACTCTTTGCGACCCCATGGACTGTAGACCACCAGGCTCCTCTGTCCTTGGGATTTCCCAGGCAAGAATACTGGAGTGGGTTGTCATTCCATTCTCCAGGGGATCCTCCCAACCCAGGAACTGAACCTGGGCCTCCCATATTGCAAGCAGGTTCTTTACTTGCTTGGGAAGAAAATAATACTGTTAATTATTTCATAAACTGAAAAAGTAATTTCATAAAACAAAAAAATCTTTTTTTTGAATTTTATTATTCAAGACCTTCTATTTGAGTTATTTAGACTGAGGTTCAAAAGATGAAATATTTCAAAGGATGGGAAGTAGAGAAACATAGTCTTAAGTAAGAAAAAGTTATCCCCACAGCTCCATCAGGGTTAGCATTCAGCTGGGTGGGAGACGTTACACCCTCATGTCAGTCCAGAAGGCAATGACACCAAACTTTTTCTCTTCCCCTTCCCCCCCATTTTTAGGCTTGAAAGCAAATGATCTAATCAAAGTATTTATACAGGGTTGATTCACTTCTGTGTTCTCTGATGATGTCAGAATTTTGCAATAGGGAGGAGTTGCATACACAATGAGTTTCCACACTCCAGTGTGCTGTCACTGAAGATGTGGCTGTGGCTATTTATAGCATGAGACAGAGCCTATATGAAGAGCCACTGCTCAGAACCAAGTGATCTGGGGAGCTGATGTCATTGTCATGGGGAGACTATGAAAGATACAGTTCACTCCACCATTCCAGGACCTCGGCTTCTGCTTCAGGCTCACAGGCTAGTGGAACACAGCTCAGTGAAAGAGACTGTTCTTCATGAGGGTCCTCAAAAAAGGAGAGCACTGAAAAATCTCTCTTTTCGACAATTCTCTGATGAAACTGTTTCATCTGTGAGAGGTGGAGTTGTGTGATTTCTGCTCAGCTTGGTTACGATGTATGTTTAAGAAAAAAAACTGATGCATTTGTAGCTTGGAAATCACAGTGATATGCCTAGGAAGTCCACCTGCTCATTCATTCACCCATTCATTCCACACTCATGTCCTAGGGGCCTCCTATACATCAGGACCTCGCTATAGGGCTAGCTGCCATGCTTTAAGGCACGCAAGGACCTGACATAGTTGGCATCTCACAGCTGTTGAACTTCCTGTGTCTAAATGAGGTAGGGGCCAAGCTTGAGCCCGGCAGATATGGAGAAGGTAATGACAGCTGCTGCTCTCATTCAATCACTTACTCTGCAGACACACTCTTTTCAGGGAGGAACCAGAGGCCCAGCCCTCAGAAGAGCTCCAGTCCGTAAACATAAGTGACAATACAGTACAGTAGTCATAACAATTAAACTAGTTCAATCCAGTGTGGTAAGCACTATAAATAGGCATAGGGAGGGGCCAGAATAGACTTGAACTAAAAGGTGTGTTGTGCTACCTGGCCCTCAATGAACTACACCCCCGGTATTCATCTCCTTGTGTGGTTCCCTCCCATGGGGAGTCTGACCTTGGCTAGGTGACTAGCTTAAGCCAGTGGGACATCAGCAAGAATGATGCAAACTACAGCTTTATAAATACTTGCATATTGAGGCTTGCCTTTTGGGAATGCTTCTTTCTGGAATTGGGCTGCCATGCTTTTTGGACACTCATGGAGAAGCCCAAATGAAAATAGCTGGGTCCCTGGCCAGTGGCCACTGCTAAACTACCAGGCAGTGGCCAGCATCAGCTACCAGCTATGTGGGTGGGATCCACTGAACTTTCCTTCCTAACCTTCCAGCCAACACCGTGGGAAAGAGAAGAACTACCTGAGGCAACCCACACAATCATAAGAAATAATGCAGTGTTGCTGTCTTAAGCCATTATGTTTGGGGATGGTTTGTTCCACAGGAATGGATAACCAAATAGGCTGTCTATTTCTTTTTTTATTTTAGCTGGAGTATAGTTGGTTTCCAATGTTGTTTTATTTTCTGTTGTACAGCAATGTGAATCAGCTACAGTACACACATATATACATATACATATCCCCTCTTTTGGGGATTTCCTTCCCATTTAGGTCACCATAGAGCATTAAATAGAGTTCCCTGTGCTATACAGTTTCTCATTAGCTATCTATTTTATACTTAGTAATGTATATATGTCAATTCCAATCTCCCGATCCATCTCAATCCCCTTTTCCACCCTAGTGTCCATACATTTGTTCTCTACATCTGTGTCTCTATTTCTGCTTTGCGAATAGGTTCATCTGTACCATTTTCCTAACATATACCCCAGTGCTTATTACAGCACTATTTACAGTAGCCGGGACATGGAAGCAACCTAAATATCCATTGACAGAAAAATGGATAAAGAAGACGTGAAACATATATGCTGCTGCTGCTAAGTCGCTTCAGTCGTGTCCGACTCTTAGGGACCCCATGGACTGCAGCCTACCAGGCTCCTCCGTCCATGGGATTTTCCAGGCAAGAGTATTGGAATGGGGTGCCATTGCCTTCTCCCGTGAAACATATATACAATGGAATATTACTCAGCTACATTACTCAGTTCCTTTTCCTCTTGGAAAAAGGAACAAAATTGTGTCATTTGCAAAGATGTGGATGGACCTAGAGACTGTCATACAAACAAGATGTCTTGATGGTTGCATAGAAGTCAGCCAGGTAGTGGGAATTCCCTGGTGGTCCAGTGGTTAGGACTCTGTGCTTCCACTGTTCAAGTCCCAGGATGAATCCCTGGTCGAGAAACTAGGATTCCGCAAGCTCTGTGGGTTATCCCTCCCCCCAAAAAAGTTAGCCAGGCCAAGAGAGGAAAAGAAGGGCATTCTAGACTATGGAGGCATGAGATAGCATAGCATATTCAGACACCAAGTATATCAGTATGGTGGGAATGTGAGGTATATGGTGAAGAGAAACAGAGCCTGGAACTGAGGAGGCTGGCCAGGCTCAGATCAGAGCATCTGAGGATGGGTTGGGAATCCCCAGGATGACGACTCATTAAGAGGACTCACAGGACTCAGTGGACAGTTGTACTCACAGCTGTGATTTATTAGAACAACAGGATGCAGAGCATGTTCAGCAAAGGAAGAGATGAAGTCTAGGGGACACCAGGTGCAAGGGAAATTGTTCTGGAGAGTATGTGATCAGAGTCCTCTTCCAGGGAGCCACAGGGGACACACCCACTCCCTCCAGCAATGAGTTGCCATAATATATGTAAAACACTGCCAACCAAGAAGCTTGTTAGAGACTCAGTGCCCAGGATTTTATTGAAAGTTGTTATATTTAACTGTTTACATCAATTTGGCCAGGCAATAGTGCCTCATTTGATCAAACACAAGTCTATATGTTGTCAGTGAAGGTATTTTTTTAGAGGAGATTAACCTATAAATCAGTGGACTTTGAGTGAAGTGATCACTCTCCATCATATAAGTGGGCTTTACCTAATCAGTTGAAGACCTTAAGAACAAAGACCGAGGTTTACCTAAGAAGGGAGAATCCTCCTAAGAAGTGAGAACACCTCCCTGTTGCGCTGAGAATCTGTGCTCAAGGCCACAATATCAACTCTGAATTTCCAGCCTGCCAGTCTGCCCTACAGATTTCAAGTTTGCCAACTCCCACACTTGCCTGAGCCAATTCCTTAAAATGAGTCACTGGCTCCCTCTCCATATATGTCTCCTATTCTGTTTCTCTGGAGAACCCTGACTAACACAGGGGCTGACCCCAGAGGCAGCGTCTGCCTGGCACGTACCCAAATTCCAGGATCCTAGAAGGAAAGCAGGGCTTCAGCATGAACCACACTGACTGTACAGACGGTTTAGACATAGACAGCCACTCTTCCCAGCTAATGGTGGGAACCGCCCCCGCCCCCACTCAAAATATCCATTCCCAAATGCCAGACAGGAGCCAGCCTGGTGAGCAGGCCTTTCTAAGAACAAGCAGTCCCATTTGCTCTGTTAATCCGTTTCTGTGCAGAAAGTAAGTAGTTTATGTTGTGGGCAATAGAAGGTCTTTGCATTTTTTTTTTTTTTAATATATATGTGATCCCATCAGAATTTTCAAACTCTGGGGTGACATGTTAGGTATGTGTCATGAGGCCATGCTGCCTGCATGTAGGGGCCAGCCCAAGTGGGGGAAGTAGAGAGCCTGGCTTCAGATTAGGAGGCCCCTCTTGTAATCCAGGCAGAGTAAGGACAGAGAGGAGGGAGGACGTTTGAGGAAACAGCTGGACCTGTGGGAGGTGCGCTTCCACTTCCCAGGCCCTCATCTCCTCTCCTGGTCAGTGGGAGCCTTGGAGAAAGGCCTTCTGCAGGTGAGGTTGCTATTTGCTCTCTGTCTAGTCCCTGAAGACATCTTCCCTGCCAGGCCCAGCAGGAGTTGGGTGTGTGTCTGTGTCTATGTGTGTGTCTCTCTGTGTCTGTGTGTATCTGTGTACATCTACACGTACATCTGTGTGCGTCTGTGGTCTGTATCTGTGCGTGTGTCTGTCTGTATACCTGTCTGTACCTGTGTATCATTGAGTCTGTGTGTCCATGTATCAGTGTCTGCGTCGGGGCCAGCTCACCTCCCACGCCCATCCTCCTGGGAGAGCTGTGTCCTGAGCAAGGTGCCTGCTATGGCTCCCAGAGGAGGAGAAGGGAGGGAAGGGGTGGCGGGGAGGGGAAGGGAGGGCCGGCTCTATGTCTGTCTAGAAGGGAGAGTCCACTCTCTGGAGATCCAGTGCCCCCAGTGCCCTGCTCTGTTCCCTCAAACCACCATCCAGACAGGGCTCCAGGTCCCCTGGTGCCTGCAGGGCCCAAGGGCACATGTGAATCTTATTGCCTTGAGAGATTCCATGGGCTTCAAGGCTTTTGCTACTCAAAATATGGCCGGAGGGTTTCATTAGCATTTCTTGGAAACAGAGAATCTCAGGCCGCAGCCCAGCCCAGGCCCCTACAGATTCAGAATCCAGAATTCAACAAGATCTCCAGGTGATTCATTTGAACACAAAGTGTGAGAAGCACTGCCCGGGCTTGCCCTTGCCTTGCTCTGGAGGAAGGATGGTGTGGGGGTTGATTTAGCATGTGCCGCAGCCAGGCTACCGCTTCCCTGGCCTCTGCTGACCAGCTGTGTGGTCCTGGATAATGCCTCCCTCTGTCTCAGTTTCTCATCCATGCATCAGGGCATTAGCACTGCCTCCCTCACTGGGCGAGCGCGAGTTAAATGATATGTCTCGCGTAAAGTGTTTACAGCCGGGCCTGGCCCACAGTAAGCATCTGGAAACTCTTATCTGTCATTCCTAAGAG
>NW_011494717.1:3042554-3052721 GCF_000754665.1 Bison bison bison | reverse complement strand
CACCCCATGCGACCCCCCACGACACTCTGCACCTAAGATGGGCACAATATCCCCCATTTAGACTGCCCTGAGGGAGAGCGCCCTCCTGTGGCTCCTGTGGGTCTGACGTGACACGGGAGTCTCTTCCTTGTCCCAGAACAGCCCTTCAGTTCTTGGAAAGTACTCTCTTCCAAGTTTTCCTGTATTTAGGCTATTCTGGTTCCCAGAACCCCATAACCTCTTTAGGCCCTGGCTGCCTTCCCAGAAGCCAGCCTCTCAGCACTCTGTGCTTAGCCTACGCCCTGCATAAGGGACCTGCCCAAAGCCAGAAGGCTGCCTCAGGGGTGGTCTTCAGACCTGTTAGTTCTGTGGATGGACCAGTCAGATGGCTGCAGGGTAAGGCCCCTCTACAGAGCTGCCGCCACCAAGATATCCCAGGTCCAGTAGATGCTAAACTGCATAAGATGCTCCATACGGCACAGAGAGTATGAGGCACCTGGCACCCTGGCCAGCAGGCAAGGGGAGACCTGGGGAAGGAAATGCCCTTCGGTGGGCTCCCCAGAACCTGGAGGAGGTGGCCCAACAGGCCTTTCACAGCTTCTCAAACCAACTACAGTCAATGTCCCTGGTCACAGGTAGGAGAGGGCAGACAGTTGGTCTTTGTTGTTCAGTCACTCAGTTGTGTCAGACCCTTTGAGACCCCATGGACTGCAGCACACCAGGTTCCCTTGTCCTTCACTATCTCCTGGAGCTTGCTCAAACTCATGTCCATTGAGTCGGTGATGCCATCCAACCATCTCATCTTCTGTCACTTGCTTCTCCTGCCCTCAGTCTTTCCTAGCATCAGGGTCTTTTCCAATGAGTTGGCTCTTTGCATCAGGTAGCCAAAGTTTTGGAGCTTCAGCTTCAGCATCAGCATCAGTCCTTGCGATAAATAATCAGGACTGATTTCCTTTGGGATTGGTTGGTTTGATCTCCTTGCAGTCCAAGGGACTCTCAAGAATCTTCCTCCAACACCACAATTCAAAAGCATCAATTCTTTGGCGCTTAGCCTTCTTTATGATCCAGCTCTCATAACCGTACATGACTACTGGAAAAAAACATATTTTTGACTATACAGACCTTTTCAGCAAAGTGATGTCTCTGCTTTTTAATACACTGTCTAGGTTTGTCATAGTTTTTCTTCCAAGGTGCAAGCAGCTTTTAATTTTGTGGCTGCAGTCACCGTCCACAGTGATTTTGGAGCCCAAGGAAATGAAATCTGCCACTGTTTCCACTTTTCCCCCATCTATTAGCTATGAAGTGATGGGATTGGATGTCATGATCTTAGTTTTTTGAATGTTGAGTTTTAAGCCAGCTTTTTCACTCTCCTCTTTCACCTTCATCAAGAGGCCCTTTAGTTCTTTGCTTTCTGCTGTAATGGTGGTGTCATCTGCATATCTGAGGTTATTGATATTTCTCCTCGCAAACTTGATTCCAGCTTGTGCTTTATCCAGCTCAGCATTTCACATGATATACTCTGTTTATAGCTTTCCTGGTAGCTTGGACAGTAAAGCGTCTGACTACAATGCGGGAGACCCGGGTTCAATCCCTGGGTCGGGAAAATCCCCTGGAGAAGGAAATGGCAACCCACTCCAGTATTCATGCCTGGAAAATCCTATGGACCAAGGAGCCTGGTGGGCTATAGTCCATGGGGTCTCAAAGAGTCAGACACGACTGAGCGACTTCTCTTCACTTCTTCTTCACTCTGTTTATAAGTTAAATAAGCAGGGTGACAAAATACAGCGGGCAAATGGTGGCTCAACCCAAATGGAGAATGCTCCACAACCTCTTGACCGCAATTGGATTTTTTAAACTTTTGGCTGAAGTTCTTGGAATTCAAACAAAATAAATAAGTTCTTAGAAATAATAAGACCAACGATGGTGATTATAGTAATAGGAGTAATAAGTAATCATTTGGGGACTTACCTGTACGTTACTATTAAGTTGTTGACATACATTATCTCATCTAATTCTCACAACAAGCTTGAGCAAGGTGCGATTGTGACAATGACAAAAAAGGTATGATACTGAGAGTCTTCTCCAGCCACCACTTCCCCCTCATCCCTTTCCAGAGCTATTCTGGGTTTGCCTGCTGGATTGTAGACTCTGCTCTGTGATCATGAGTGGGGAGTAAAATGGAAAGGAGCTGAAAGGCCACATTGATTTACAATTTAAAAGGTTCTGGAGCTTCTCCCAGAAGAAAACAGCTTGTCCAGAAGGACACAGGAGAGGTCCAGGGAGAAGTGGGGGTGAGAGGAGATTGAGAGAGGAGACATTTGGGGGAGGGGCTGCCTCAAGGACAGAGCTCTGGGGAATTTGCTGGGTTAAGAGGATGTTCAAGAAATTTTTGCTGTGCATTTTGCACTATGGCTCCCTTTGACCGCTTCTGTGGGAGATGTATGTACATATTTGCATTCTTTTCAAGATTTTTTTGAGCTGAAGTTATATGTCTTCCGAAAGCAACCCAGAACAGCTAGAACTGAGTCAACCCAGTTATATTTGCCTTTCACTGTTATTAGCTCCACCACTCAGTGATAAGGACACAGAGATTAGATAGTTTAACTTAACTGGCCTACAGTCACACTGCAAGTAAATGTTGAAACCAAGGTCTGATGAGCACTCTGGGCTTGGGGCAGCAGCCACCTCCCAGGGGTTCAGAGGAGCAGGTAAACACAATGCTATTTCCAGGCTTCTCCGGGTGGATGGTCTCCTAACTGCCCAGCTCACAGAGAAGTGACTCCAGGACTCTTGGGCTACGAATACCATCTTCTTCACTTGAAGTGAAGCGTGCTTCCCACATTGTCCCTTCCTCCACTTGTCCTTCTTCAGTGAATCACCCGCTCCCTTCCAGAAGCAGGCCTCCGCGTGAGCTTCTCTACCCAGGCAGTGTCTGTCTTTAAAGTCGACAGCTGCCACGGTTAACAAGGGGCCAGCAGGCCTGGCAGAGCACATTCCACACAGGAAGTCCTGCCAGCCATTCAGTCCCTCCGCAGTCATTTCCTGGGCTCATACTCCCTGGAGGCAACTCTCCAGACTCTCAGAGCTTTCCTCTGACACTCCATGACTTGATAGTCTATTATCATAAAATAAAACTAAGCAGGTCATTAACCTCTTAATGTTTTTCCTTTTTCCCAAGTGGCAGAAGGGTTACCACAAAGTAATATTGAAAGTCTTAGATTGCAGAAAAGATACTGGTCTTCTAACCAGTAAGAAGAAGGGGGTGAGGGTGGGGGCTTTGTATTTTTTGTCACGTAATGATTTCAATGCTAAAAAAACAAAAGTAAAGAGAATGATATCTACCACCCGTTTTGACAATCTTTGAATATCCTGTATTTATTTCAAATCATTTTGGTTCAGGTGAAACTCCTGTGTATCCCCCCATCCTGTTCCCCACTCTCCCTCCCTCAGATATACTGTTTAACACCCTATGCATCTACTATACACACAGGAATGTGTCCTAAAGAATAATTGGTGGTGTTCTACATGTTTTAAAATTTTGCACGAATAGTATCGAAATGGAGCAGGACTCTATGATCCTTGCCCCCCATCCCCTTGGTCTGTTTTTGGTCTGTGGAAAACCTTAGACAAAGAATAAGTTTAGGGGGCTTCCCTGGTGATTCAGTGGTTAAGAATCTGCCTGCCAGTGCAGGTGACATAGGTTCGATCCCCGGTCCAGGAAAATCCCACATGCTGCGAGGCAACTAATTTTGTGTGCCGCAACTACTGAGCCTGTGCTTGGAGCCTGTGAACCACAACTACTGAGTCCACGTGCAGCAACTACTGAAGCCTGCGTGCCCTGGAACGCATACTCCACAGAGAAGCCAGCGCAATGAGAAGCCCACACCACAATGAGCGAGTAGCCCACGCTTGTTGCAACTAAAGACTGCATGCAGCAACGAAGACCCAGCGCAGCCAATAAATAAATTAATTAAATAATTAAAAAAATGTAATCAGAGAAGTTAGAACATGCAAAAACAAAGGAAAACAGTCAAAGGAGATAAAATAATAACAGTTTAGTCGCTAAACAGTTTCAAGGACCTTTAGTTCCTTCTCAAGGGCTATAGATAATATTCTGAGCCATATCCTGTGAACTGTCTCATAGATACTACAACACTCACCACGTGGAAGAAGTTAACTACATGATGCCCAGACTGGAGCCATGACATAAACTGCCACAATTCCGAGAACTGGCCTCAGAGAAATGGGAACAAACAGACCCTGAAACTGAAGATTAACTGTATTTAAAACCATCAAGATGATGCAGATCAGACAGCTGATGATCAGTTTCAAGATGACTGTCAGAGCTGACTGCTGTTTCTACATGGAACCTCCTCCCTCTCTGTCTAGAAAAGCTCTTGCCCTCTGATTGTGAGGGGAAAGTAAAGCTGTTCTTTGAACAAGCATCCACCACCACACCACACACACCTCCCAGTCCCTGGGATCCAAAATAAAGCAAACTTTCTTTTCCAACAACCTGGGCTCTTTATTGGCTTTTGAGCAGCAAGCAGCTGGACCCTGTTTCAGTTATAGTATCACACTTTACATAACTTCGGCGACTTGCTGTTTTCTCTCAATGATGTGTCTTGGTGGGCTACAGTTCATGGGGTTGCAAAATGAGTCAGACATGACTTAGCAACTAAATAACAACAAAAAGTTTAATGCATGGAGCTCTTGTTCATTCCATGATGTACATATCCATTGTTGGGCATTTGGGTTATCCTAAGTTTTTTCTGAGACAAACAATGCCGTGGTGATCAATGCTGCAAGTGGACAGGCCAGTGTGTACATGTGGAAGTTTCTAGGATCTCCTCCTGTGTCATAGGAAGAAGTTTTCTACATGGCAAAAATCCTGGGTTGCATTTCAAGTTTAGAAATTGCAGCCAAAGTAAAATGAGGTGTGCCAGTGACCCTGCCTCTGGCTTCCACCTCAAGAGCCCTGTGTCCTAGGTGAGGGAATGTGGCCCCCTTTCCAAGAATATGCTCCCTAACAACACCCTACCCACAGACTCAGCTGAAGTCACATATATATAGACCCCACTGTGAGTCAGTTATCTTGTCTGTTTTCTTTTCTGGATTTACAGTTGGAAATAGCATTCTAGACTGTTCTGATGATTCATACTGAGTGTGACAGTGAGAGTCAAGAGGGAGGGCATGAGTGTTTAGAGAAGGGGAAATGAGATGATTAGGCAGAAATCAGGACTGACATTCCATTCAGCATTTCTGGGTAATGAAGCACCCAGCAATGATCTGTTATTCTCCCAATTCTGTGGGTTCCTCTGTTGGCTTCTCTGGGCTTGCTCTTGTGGTTAATTTCATCCGGAAGATGAGCTGGGCAGGAAGACCTAAAAGGTTTTTGGTTGCATGTCTAAAAGTTGGCCCCCTCTATTTGTTCTTTCGATATCCAGGAGGCTAACCCAGCTTCTTTCTATGGTGGTCCTGCGATAGCATTCCAAAATGCTCTAAGGACTCTAGTGGGCAGGGCCTATACTCAGCATCACTTCTGTGAAATTCTATTGGCCACAGCAAGTCACAGGGCCAGTGCAGATTTAAGGGGAAGACTAGCTAACATTCCTCCTTGTTAGAAGGAGCAACAAAGTCATGGGCTATTGGACAAATTGCTTCAACTATCTTCAAAACAGTCTCCTATGACTGAGCAGTTTGGGTGGAGATGGAAATCTATCATTGAGATTTTAGCTAGAGTCTTCTGTATAAATTCCAAAATAGGTCAAGATGATATAATTCTCAACAACCTTGGCTTTCCTGACTAGAAAGAGGTTCACTGAAAGAGAGAGTTTTTTTAATTATTGATGATTTCTGGCATTTCTCTTCACCTGAAAATCCAGTAAAGAATCTACCTTCCATCTTTAAATAATCTGTTTTTAAGGTTTTCATGTGTACAGTGCCATGTGCTAGGTGCTGGGGTTACAGCAGTAGATGAAACAGAGATAGTCCTTACTGTTTTGGAACGTTACTCCTAAGGAAGGGAAAGCGGCATTAAACAATTAATTATACAGTTAAAGATTTAATTACAATGGTAGTAAGTGTCACAGGAGAAGTAAGGCGTGCAAAGAAGAAATATAAGTGAGGGATCCTGGCCTGGTGTTAAAGCCATGGGAAACTTCCTTGAGGAAGACATGTGACTAATTTTTGAGAGCTAAGTAGGCATTCTATAAACTAAGGGAGTGGGGGAGAGGGTAAAAAGGGAATATTTCAAGCAGAAGAAACAGCATGTACTAAGGCCCTAGAAAGGGAAGAAGCCTGCATGTTTGAGGAACTGAGAAATAAACAGAAGATGGGGAGGAGCTGACCACCTGAGACAGAAGAACAGACAAGAGCCAAATCGTGCAGGCCCTTGAAGACCATATAAAGGATTTTGGCTGACCTGGACTGAATTGTGTTCCCCATCAATTCATATGTTGGAGCTCTAAATTCCAGTGTGATCATATTTGGAAATAGGGCCTTTAAGTAGGTCATTAAGGTTATATGAGGTCCCGGGAGTTGGGACCTTATCCAACAGAACTGATGTTCTTTTTTTAAAGATTTTTCTGATGTGGACCATTTTTAAAGTCTTTATTGAATTTGTTACAATATTGCTTCTATTTTATGTTTTTATTTTTTGGCCACTAGGCACTTGGGGTCTTAGGCTTCCCTGGTGGCTCAGATGGTAAAGAATCTGCCTGCACTGCAGGAGACCCAGGTTCAATCCCCAAGTTGGGAATATCCTCTAGAGAAGGGCATAGCAGCCCACTCTAGTATTCATGCCTGGAGAATCCCAAGGACAGAGGAGCCTGGTGGGTTACAGCCCATGGGGTTGCAAAGAAGTGGACACGACTGAGCAGCTAACACACACACACATACACACGCATACACACACACATGATCTTAGCTCCCAACCAGGGGTTGAACCTACACCCTCTGCATTGGAAGGTGAAGTCTTAACCACTGGACCACCAGGGAAGTCCCAGGATTGGCTTTCTCATATAAGAGGAAGAAGAGACACCAGGAGAGAGTGAGGGCCTGTTCAAGGAAAGGTCAAGTGAGGACTCACAGAAAGAAGGCAGCCATCTTCAAGTCCAAGGGAAAATTCCCACCAGAAACCAAGCCTGCCAACACCTTGATCTTGGACTTCCAGCCTACAGGACTGTGCAAAAATTAATTTACACTATTTAGGTTCCCCAGGTTGTGGCATTTTGCTATGGTAACCCTAGCAAACAAACAAACAAAAAAAACAAACCATATGAAATACTGAGAATTTTGTTCTTAAAAGATCATCCTGTTGTGTGTGGGATAGATCCAAGGAATAAAAAATGTTACTCAGGGACTTTGCTGGTGGTCCAGTGGTTAAGACTCCACACTTCCAATGCAGAGGACATGGGTTCAATCCGCGGCCAGGAAGTAAGATCCTGCAAGCTGAGAGGACAAAAAATGTTACTTGAAGGTAAGTTTGGAGACTATCACAGAGATCTGTGTAAAAGGTGAAACTGGTGGCAGCAGGGATGGAGAGAAGGGAATCCTACCAGGGACAGAGGCCATTTAGAGAGAGAGGCAGAGATGGAGGCCTGCCTGGAAGAGGGCGTTGAGGAGTGCTAGGGAGGTGAAAAACTCAGACAGCAGATATCTGTTCTTTTAAGAAGTTCAGCTTAGAGAGAAGAAGAAAGATGGGCAATAGACCTAGAGGGAAGTGGAGTGAAGTTTTGTTCCTGTTTTCCAAGAACACTTGTTTTGTTTTCTTATAAGGTAAGAGAGACTTAAGCATTTTTAGATGCCAATGGAAAGGTCCCACATAAGGGTAAGTGCTGGAGATGTACCAGAGAGAAGACTTGAGTAAAAGCATCAGGAGGAGGCTGGAGGGATCAGGGCCAAACCACAGATGCTTTATGAAAGAGAGAATGAATGGATGAAACTAATATATAAATGAGCAAATGAATTTACGAAAACCAGCACCCGGAGTGCTCTAACCTATGTGGTTTAGAGTCAATAGTGTGGCTGCCATCCTTTTCCAGCTACACCCACATAACCAAGGGGATCTATCTAGAAGGAAAGCTTTTTCCTCTTCCTGTAGCTGGTCATTTAGGGTCCTCCCTACAGCCTCTGGTGCTACTGTGGTGGGTGCTGGGGGGTTTCTGGGCTCCCCGTTTGCTGTGCCCGCCGGTCCTGCTCGCACTCAGAGATGCCCTCTCCCATCTCACTGTGGATTGCTGCTGGCCTGCTCAACCTTGTGATCTGGTGGTTTCATGATTCGCAGTGTCAGCTGAGAGGTCACTTGATGTCCTTTGCTCAGAAGTTCTGTCTGTTCCAGGGCCCAGGACATACCAGAAGTTGTTTGTCAAAAGCATTTAGTTCTCTGCCCCAGAGGGCATGGTCTTCCTCCAGAACCACAAGGATCTGCACTGTGATTCTCCCCCTGGGTCTGGCCACAAACTCAACGCAGCATCTTTTCCTACCACTGATACCTCCACCACCGCGGGTTCTACTGGCCCAATGGCAGGAGGTGCTGGTGGCTGCAGCCAGGGCCGGCTGTAGGGGTCCTTCATGCTGTTCAGCGTCCTGGCCCAGCCAGGCTCTCCTACTCCTCTGGTGACACACCATGCCCAGATGTCAGTGGCACCAGCAGAGGGTGAACATGAAATCTTAACAACTTCCCCACCACACATGATCAGTCCTCAGAAGCTAGCGGAACCCTTACCACTTCCCTGTGAAGCAGGGCTCAGCCTCCCTGTCGTACCGACGAGGAGATGGAGGCACACAGAAGTGAAGAGGCTCATTCAAAAATACTCGACAGGGTGAGACAGAACCAAAAAGAGCACTGAGCAGGTGACTCACACTCAGCAAGAAAATCTTTTAGAAACAGAGTAAGTGAAGGAGAGAGCAGGGGAGCATGATCGTGCATGTCTGTGATGGTTAATTTCATGTGTAAATATGCCTGGCCTATAGGATGCCCAATAGCTGATAAAATACTATTTCTGGGTGTGTCTACAGGGATGTTTCTGGAAGAGATTAACATCTGTGTCTCAGTAGATGGAGTGAAGGAGATAAGGAGATCACTCTCACTACCATGGCATTGTCAATCTGTTGAGAGTTTAGAAGGAAAACACATAAGTTTATATAGAGAGAAATGGATCATGTGATTATGAAGGCTAAGAACATTGATAATATAATTTGGGTTAAATGTACCACTACTCAGGTTTTTCTTTTTCTTTTTTTAAAGTGAATTAGGCCTAGTGGTTTTGTTTTTTTAATCATTTTATATATTTTTGGCTGTGCTGGATAAAGCCCAGCACATTGCTGCTCGGGCTTTTCCCCAATTGCCATGAGCAGGGCCTACTCCTCCGTGCAGTGCATGGACTTCTCACTGCAGTGGCTTCTTCTGTTGGAGAGGATGGCCTCTAGGGCACGAAGGCTTCAGTAGTTGGGGCACGTGGGTTCAGTAGTTGCTGTTCCTGGGCTCTAGAGCACAGGCTCCGTAGCTGTGGCGGCTTGTGGAACCTTCCCAGACCAGGGATGGAATCCGTGTCTCCTGCATTGGCAGGCAGATTCTTTATCACTGAGCCACCAGGGAGGCCCCTCGGTTCTTTCTTTTGAAGTGTCTTCCAAGAAGGATTTTGCTCAGTGATGTAAGCTTTAGTTGCTATAACTCTGTGAAAGAAAGTGAAGTCACTCAGTCGTGTTCGACTCTTTGCGACCCCATGGACTGTAGCCTATCAGGCTCCTCCGTCCATGGGATTTTCCAGGCAAGAGTGCTGGAGTGGATTGCCATTTCCTTCTCCAGGGGATCTTCCCGACCCAGGAATCAAACCCAGGTCTCCCACATTGCAGGCAGACGCTTTACCATCTGAGCCACCAGGGAAGCCTGTATCACTCTGTAGCAGATGCTATCTATGTACAGTTTAGAGGTGATCTTAAACCCTAAGAATGGACTGGTTGGATCTCCTTGCAGTCCAAGGGACTCTTAAGAGTCTTCTCCAACACCACAGTTCAAAAGCATCAATTCTTCAGTGCTCAGCTTCCTTCACAGTCCAACTCTCACATCCATACATGACCACTGGAAAAACCATAACCTTGACTAGATGGACCTTTGTTAGCAAAGTAATGTCTCTGCTTTTTAATATGCTATCTAGGTTGGTCATAACTTTCCTTCCAAGGAGT
>NW_011494717.1:3037456-3042454 GCF_000754665.1 Bison bison bison | reverse complement strand
AATCACCATCTGCAGTGATTTTGGAGCCCAGAAAAATAAAGTCTGACACTGTTTCCACTGTTTCCCCATCTATTTCCCATGAAGTGATGGGACTGGATGCCATGATCTTAGTTTTTTGAATGTTGAGCTTTTTTGGAAAAGACTGATGCTGGGAGGGATTGGGGGCAGGAGGAGAAGGGGACAACAGGGGATGAGATGGCTGGATGGCATCACCGACTCGATGGACGTGAGTTTGAGTGAACTCCAGGAGTTGGTGATGGACAGGGAGGCCTGGCGTGCTGCAATTCATGGGGTCTCAAAGAGTCGGACACGACTGAGCGACTGAACTGAACTGAACTAAACCCTAAGAAAGGGCTTTCTGGGTGGTGAAGAGTTGGCCTGCAATGAGGGAGACCAAAGTTTGATCCCTGGGTCAGGAAGATCCCCTGGAGAAGGGAATGGCTACCCACTCCAGTATTCTTGCCTGGAGATTCCATGGACGGGGGAGACTGGAGGGCTACAGTCCTTGGTGTCACAAAGATTCAGACACTACTGAGCCACTAAACACTAAACACTTTCAGTTTAATCCTAAAATCTGCAGCTGGCAAGCTGGAGACCCCGGAGAGCAAGATGTAACTCCAGTCTGAAGGCTTGCAGGTTTGATAACCAGGAAGAGCCAATATTGCAGTTTGATTCCCAAGGCAAGAAAAATGAACTTTCCAACTCAAAAACAGTCAAGCAGCAGGAGTTCCTTCTTATTTGCAGAAGGGTCCATGATAGTTCAGTTGGTAAAGTATCGGCCTACAACACAGGAGACCCCCGTTTGATTCCTGGGTTGGGAAGATCCCCTGAAGAAGGGATAGGCTACCCACTCCATCATTCTTGAGCTTCCCTTGTGGCTCAGCTGGTAAAGAATCCGCCTGCAATGCAGAAGACCTGGGTTTGAATCCTGGGTTGGGAAGATTCCCCTGGAGAAAGGAAAGGCTACCCATTCCAGTATTCTGGCCTACAGAATTCCATGAATTGTATAGTCCACGGGGTCGCAAAGAGATGGACACGACTGAGCAACTTTCACTTTCATTTTCAACCTTTTCATTCTGCTTAGGCCTTCTCCTGACCATGTGAGGCCCTCACGCATTGGTGAGGGCAGTCTGCTTTGCCAACATTACTTTGAGACATTACTTTGCCAACAAAGGTCTATCTATCTAGTCAAAGCTATGGTTTTTCCGGTTGTCATGTATGGATGTGAGAGTTGGACTATAAAGAAAGCTGAGTGCTGAAGAATTGATGCTTTTGAACTGTGGTGTTGGAGAAGACTCTTAAGAGTCCCTTGGGCTGAAAGGAGATTCAACCAGTCCATCCTAAAGGAAATCATCCCTGAATATTCATTAGAAGGGCTGAAGCTGAAGGTGAAGATCCAATACTTTGGCCACCTGATGCAAAGAACTGACTCACGGATGCTGGGCAAGATTGAAGGCAGGAGAAGGGGACGACAGAGGATGAGATGTTTGGATGGCATCACTGACTCGATGGACATGAGTTTGAGCAATCTCCGTGAGTTGGTGATGGACAGGGAAGCCTGGCATGCTGCAGTCCATAGCATCGCAAAGAGTCAACACAACTGAGTGACTGAACTGAATCTGCTTTACTCAGCCTAAGGATTCAAATGTTAATCCCACCTAGAAATGGCCTCACAGACACACCCAGAATAATATTTGACCAAATGTCTGGGCATACCCCATGAAATGCTGACACAGAAAATTAACCATCACAGATGCTGCTGCTGCTAATCCTTAACAAGGTTGACAAGGTTTTGAAACCACTGCTGCAGAGTGTCTGCTTCCTTTTGGGGTAGAATTAGACCATTATCCCTGCTTCTAGCACTATCCTCACAACATAAAGGGGAACACCCATGACTCCAGGGCAGAAGTTACAGCAAAGACCAAGCTTGACCTGCTGGCAGGCCATGGGATGTAGAGAGTGCTTGGCTGAGTGGCAGGAACCCTGAACTGCCAGGCACAGGGCCCATGCAGCCCACTTCACCTCCCTGACCTTGAGCTCCTCTTAGGGGTCACAGATAAAGCATCACACATCATTACACTTAAAAGTATTTTGTTTTTATGAAATTCAAATTTTACTAGGCATCTTCTTTTTGTTACACTTTATTTTTTGCTAAATTTGGTAATCCCAGTTTCTTTGGGAAGTGAGACGCCACCAAAAGGGTGTGAGAAGGCATCAGATGGGTGCACAGACAGGATGGGCCACTGCTCCTGCTGGTAGCATAAAAACAGCTTCTGGTCCAGGCCACCAGAGGGGAGCAGACCTGTTCCTCTGGGCTGGAGGGAGCCCAGCCTCCAACCCTGGAACAGGGCTGCCAGGGTGGATGGGGAGGATGTGGGGTATGAGTCAGCCTAAGAGGAGGGTGGGAGATGTCACAGATCACATTAACCACAGGAGGAGGTCCCTCTCAGACCAGTCCTAACACTGGCAGTAAACATGAAGTTCCTTCCACCCACTCTTCTGGTCAGGGTTGAGAAGATTCTAAAGCAGGATTCAGAATAGTCGCTGGTGCTAGTGCTCTGCAACCCCAGCCTCCCAACCCAGTTCAGTTCAGTCGCTCAGTCATGTCCGACTCTTTGCTACCCCATGGATTGCAGCACGCCAGGCCTCTTTGTCCATCACCAACTCCCAGGCATCCTCTGTTGTTCCCCTTCTCCTCCTGCCTTCAATCTTTCCCTGAATCAGGGTCTTTTCAGATGAGTCATCAGGTGGCCAAAGTATTGGAGTTTCAGCTTCAACATCAGTCCTTCCAATGAATATTCAGGACTGATTTCCTTTAGGATGGACTGGTTTGATCTCCTTGCAGTTCAAGGGACTCTCAAGAGTCTTCTCCAACACCACAGTTCAAAAGCATCAATTCTTCAGCGCTCAGTTTTCTTTATAGTCCAACTCTCACATCCATGTACGACTACTGGAAAAACCATAGTTTTGACTAGATAGACCTTTGTTGGCAAAGTAATGTCTCTGCTTTTTAATACGCTGTCTAGGATGGCCATAACTTTTCTTTCAAGGAGCAAGAATCATTTAATTTCAACCCAGAGGTACATCCAGCTTTCCAGCTCCCAGCCAGAGGAGACCCTTGCACCCAGTTCCCTCCCTGTGCTGGGGCCCAGACTGAAGAGAAAACTCCAAGCCTGGTCTTGCAAGAGGAAGGGTTTCCACAGGCTGTTGAGGTGCCCAGGAGGACAGGGTCAGGGTGACTGGTGCCCCAGCCCTGGGTGCTCAGCTTGCTGGCAGGTTTCACGGCTGCTGTGCTGTATGTCAGTATCTCTCTGTCCCATACGGCCCCGTGAGCCCCAAGGTCGTGGGAAGCATGGGGTCCTGCCATCAACAGTCTCCTACTCTGCAGCCCCACCCCCTTTAGACCCCGTGTCAAGCAACTAGAGGAATGAATGGAGGCGAAGGAACGGTCCAAGTCTAGGGGCCACTTGGACTTCCCTGGCAGTCCAGTGGTTAAAACTTCATACTTCCACCACAAGGGGTAATGGTTCGGTCTTGGGTCAGGAAAATAAGATCCCACATGCCGCACAGCCAGAAAAAAAAAATCTGGGGGCCACTAGCACTGAGGGGGAGTCTCGTGGGCTTCTGTCTATGGGGTTGCACAGAGTCGGACACGACTGAAGCGACTTAGCAGCAGCAGCAGCATTGAGGGAGCTATGGGATCAAGACACCCCCTCCACTGGGCACCCAGGAGCCCAGGGGGAAAGCAAGACAGAAATTTGGCTCCAGAGGCAGACCAGTAGCCACTCTGCTGGCTTGGCTCCTCACTCGCTGCTTGGCAAATCACTTAGCTGCTCCTGATCTCAGCTTCCCTTGTGAGAAGTAGAGAGATGATACTGACCCTACCTCCTCCTCAGGCCAGTGTAAGAACCAACTATTAGGGAAAGGACTTCATAAACCATAAAATGCTGTGAGCATAAGAGGTGAAGTTTTGACCCCTGGGTCGGGAAGATCCCTTGAAGAAGGGCATGGAAACCCACTCCAGTATTCCTGCCTGGAGAATCCTATGGACAGAGGAGCCTGGCAGGCTACAGTCCATAGCGTTGCAAAGAGTCAGACATGACTGAGCGACTTAGCACGCACACATGGAAGGGCTCTTATAGTCACAAGTGTGATAAGACCGGCATAAACCAGGTGAGGCAAAAGAGAACTCTACTGGTTTAGAGAATCAAGAGCAGAATCAAGGTGATGCTCTCCTCCTCTCATCCCTGGTTCTCTCTGCAAAGCAGCTTCTTTCTCTGTCTGTCTTCTCCTATAAACCTGGAGCATCTCCCAGTTCTTCACCTGCCATGAGGAGTTACCCTCATCTATTAGTGAAAATGCCAAAGAGGGTTCTCATTAGTCCCACACGGGTCATGTGTCCACCCATGAAAGCAGGGTATTTTATGTTTAGCACCTTTTCTAGATCTGTATGTTTATCAGTCTGGGCACTTTGGTTCCATAAAAGAAAAGAGATATTATTCCTTTCATTCAGTTCAGTCACTCAGTTGGGTCTGACTCTTTGTGACTCCATGGACTGCAGCACGCCAGGCCTCCCTGTCCATCATCAACTCCCAGAGCTTACTCAAACTCATGTCCATCGAGTCGGTGATGACATCCAACCATCTCATCCTCTGTCATCCCCTTCTCCTCCTGCCTTCAGTCTTTCCCTGCATCAGGGTCTTTTCAAATAAGTCAGTTCTTTGCATCAGGTGGCCAAAGTATTGGAGCTTCAGCTTCAACATAAGTCCTTCTAATGAATATTTAGGACTGATTTCCTTTAGTATTGACTGGTTTGATCTCCATGCAGTCCAAGAGACTCTCAAGAGTCTTCTCCAACATCACAGTTCAAAAGCATCAATTCTTTGGCACTCAGATTTCTTTGTAGTCCAACTCTCACATCCATACATGACTACTGGAAAAACTGTAGCTTTGACTAGATGGACCTTTGTTGGCAAAGTAATGTTTCTGCTTTTTAAT
>NW_011494717.1:3028422-3037300 GCF_000754665.1 Bison bison bison | reverse complement strand
CATCTGCAGTGATTTTGGAGCCCCCCAAAATAAAGTCTGTCACTGTTTCCATTGTTTCCCCATCTATTTGCCATGAAGTGATGGGACCAGATGCCATGATCTTAGTTTTCTGAATGTTGAGTTTTAAGCTAACTTTTTCACTCTCCTCTTTCACTTTCATCAAGAGGCTTTTCAGTTTTTTTTTGCTTTCTTCCATAAGGGTGGTGTCATCTGCATATCTGAGGTTATTGATATTTCTCCCGGCAAGTTTGATTCCAGCTTGTACTTCATCAAGCCCGGCATTTCACATGTTGTACTCTGCATATAAGTTAAATAAGCAGGGTAACAATATACAGCCTTGACGTGCTCCTTTTCTTATTTGGAACTAGTCTGTTGTTCCATGTCCAGTTCTAACTGTTGCTTCTTGACCTGCATACAGATTTCTCAGGTGGCAGGTCAGGTGGTCTGTTATTCCCATCTCTTGAAGAATTTTCCACAGTTTGTTGTGATCCACTCAGTCAAAGGCTTTGGCATCGTCAATAAATCAGAAGTAGATTTTTTCTGGAACTCTCTTGCTTTTTTGATGATCCAGCGAATGTTGGCAATTTGATCTCTGGTTCCTCTGCCTTTTCTAAACCCAGCTTGAACATCTGGAAGTTCACGGTTCATGTACTGTTGAAGTCTGGCTTGGAGGATTTTGAGCATTACTTTGCTAGTATGTGAAATGAGTGCAATTGTGTGGTAGTTTGAACATTCTTTAGCATTGCCTTTCTTTGAGATTGGAATGAAAAAAAAAAAAAAAAACCTTTTCCAGTCCTGTGGCCACTGCTGTGTGGCCACAGCAAGTTTTCCAAATTTGCTGGCATGTTGAGTGCAGCACTTTCACAGCATCATCTTTTAGGATTTGAAATAGTTCAACTGGAATTCCTTCACCTCCACTAGCTTTGTTTGCAGTGATGCCTCCTAAGGCCCACTTGACTTCTCATTCCAGGATGTCTGGTTCTAGGTGAGTGATTACACCATTGTGGTTATCTGGATTGTGAAGGGCATTTTTGTATAGTTCTTCTGTGTATTCTTGACACTTCTTCTTAATATCTTCTGCTTCTGTTAAGTCCATATCATTTCTGTCCTTTATTGTGCCCGTCTTCACATGAAATGTTCCCTTGGGATCTCTAATTTTCTTGAGGAGATCTCTAGTCTTTCCCATTCTATTGTTTTCCTCTATTTCTTTGCACTGACCACTGAGGAAGGCTTTCTTATTTTCCTTGCTAGTCTTTGGAACTCTGCATTCAGATGGGTATATCTTTCCTTTTCTCCTTTGCCTTTAGCTTCTCTTCTTTTCTCATTTATTTGGAAGGTCTCCTCGGGCAACCATTTTACCTTTTTGCATTTCTTTTTCTTGGGGATGGTCTTGATCCCTGTCTCCTGTACAATGTCATGAACTTCTGTCCATAGTTCTTCAGGCACTCTATCAGATTTAATCCCTTGAATCTATTTGTCACTTCCACTGTATAATTGTTAGGGATTTGATTTAGGTCATACCTGAATGGTCTAATGGTTTTCCCTACTTTCTTCAATTTAAGTCTGAATTTGGCAATAAGGAGTTCATGATCTGAGCCACAGTCAGCTGCCAGTCTTGTTTTTGCTGACTATATAGAGTTTCTCCATCTTTGGTTGCAAAGAATATAATCAATCTGATTTCGGTATTGACCATCTGGTGATGTCCATGTGTAGGGTCTTCTCTTGTGTTGTTGAAAGAGGGTATTTGCCATGACCAGTACATTCTCTTGGAAAAACTCTGTTAGCCTTTTCCCTGTTTCATTTTGTACTCCAAGACCAAATTTGCCTCTTCCTCCAGGTATCTCTTGACTTCCTACTTTTGCATTTCAGTCCCCTATAATGAAAAGGACATCTTTTTGGGATGTTAGTTCTAGAATGTCTTGTAGGTCTTCATAGAACCATTCAACTTCAGCTTCTTCAGCATTACTGGTTGGGGTATAGACCTGCATTACTGTAATACTGAATGGTTTGCCTTGGAACAAACAGAGATCATTCTGTCATTTTTGAGATTGCATCCAAGTACTGCATTTCGGACTCTTTTGTTGACTATGAGGGCTACTCCATTTCTTCTAAGGGATTCTTCCCACAGTAGTAGATATAATGGTCATCTGGGTTAAATTCACTCATTCCAGTACATTTTAGTTCACTGATTCTTAAAATGTTGATATTTACTCTTGTTATCTCCTGTTTGACCACTTCCAATTTACCTTGATTATGGACCTAACATTCCAGGTTCCTATGCAATATTGTTCTTTACAGCATCGGACTTTACTTCCATTACCAATCACATCCACAACTGGGTGTTGGTTTTGCTTTGGCTCTGTCTCTTCATTATTTCTGGAGTTATTTTTCCACTGATCTCCAGTAGCATAGTTGGCACCTATCGACCTGGAGAGTTGATCTTTCAGTGTCCTATCTTTTTTGCCTTTTCATACTGTTCATGGGGTTCTCAAGGCAAGAATACAGAAGTGGTTTGCCATTCCCTTCTCCAATGGACCACGTTTTGTCAGAACACTCCACCATTTAAAAAAAAAAAAAAAAGAACACTCCACCATGACCCATCTGTCTTGGGTGGCCCTACATGGCATGGCTCAGGGTTTCATTGAATTAGACAAGCCTGTGGTCCATGTGATCAGTTTGATTAGTTTTCTGTGACTGTAGTTTTCATTCTGTCTGCCCTCTGATGGATAAGGATAAGAGGCTTATGGAAGCTTCCTGATGGGAGAGACTGAGGGGGAAACTGGGTCTTGTTCTGATGGGCAGGGCCACACTCAGTTAATCTTTAATACAATTTTCTATTGATGGGTGGGGCTGTGTTCCCTCCCTGTTGTTTGACCTGAGGCCAAACTATGGTGGAGGTAGTGAAGATATGGCGACCTCCTTCAAAAGGTCCCATGCATGCACTGCCACACTCAGCGCCCCCGACCCTGCAGCAAGCCACCACTGACCCACGTCTCCACTGGAGACTCCTGGGCACCCACGGGCAAGTCTGGGTCAGTCTCTTGTGGGGTCATTGCTCCTTTCTCCTGGGTCCTGGTGCACACAAGGTTTTGTTTGTGCCCTCCAAGAGTCTGTTCCCCCCGTCCTGTGTAAGTTCTGGTGGCTCTGTGGTGGGGTTAATGGTGACCTCCTCCAAGAGGGCTTATGCCATATCCAGGTCTGCTGCACCCAGATGCCCTGCTCTTGTGGCGGTCCACTGCTGACTTGTACCTTCACAGGAGACACTCAAACATTCAAAGACAGGTCTGGCTCAGTCTCTGTGGAGTTTCCTCATGCACACAAGGTTTTGTTTGAGCCCTCCGAGCATCTCTGGAGGGTATAGGTTTTGATTCTAATTTGATTTCACCCCTTCTACCATCTTGCTGAGGCTTCTTCTTTGCCCCTGGACGTGGGGTATACGTTTTTGGTGGGATGCAACATTTTCCTGTCGACGGTTGTTCAGCAGCAAGCTGTAATTTTGGAGTTCTCATGGGAGAAGATGAGCACATGTCCTTCTACTCCGCCATCTTAAATGCCTCCTGTTCCTCCTCCTCCTTCATGGGCATTCCTCCAACAGCTTGTCAGATCTGTTAGAGACAGGAAATATGATGGAAAGGCATCCACAATGAAGGTCATATCTTATCAGCAGTATTAGTATCATCATTGGCATCAACTAAATAAGCTGGCCACATTTTTCTGATTCCCATTATCCTTGGGCAAAATAGCAGCTAAAGCCACAGGCCCTGGAATTCAGACTTCCTGAATTCAAATTTTAGTCCTACCACTTTATACCTGTGTGACATTAGGCAAGTTGCTAAACCTCTCTCTGCCTTCATTCATAAGTTTGTGAAGATTAAATGAGTTATTATGTGTAGAATGTGAAGAAAAGTGAATGGTACCTGCCAGGTATTCAATAAATGCTACTCATTACTATTGTCAGAGAAAAAAGTGGCGGTGTCTGGGAACCCCAGTTTGGGAGGTAAGGGAAAACAAAACCATCGCTGCTCACTTAGCCCCTAGCTTTCTTCCAGAGAGTGCTTACAACTTTAGAAACTAGAGTTCACTAAGGACCTCCTGAGCTGTGTGATCACCCTGAGGATTTTACAAGTTGACAAAATCCCTCTCATTCAGAGGTAAGGGGACTGACATACAAAGAGGGGGTTTTCCTGCAAGTTGGCTTGTGCTCTTCAGAAGTGGATGCAAGTTTCTGTAGGAAACTGGGAGGACACTGGGTCCCGAGGAAGCTGCTGGGAGGAAACCACAGGTGAGCTGAGACCCAGAGGATGGGCAAGAGTGTGTGGAGCAAGGGCAGGAGGGCAGGACAATGTGCAATCAGCCCTCGAGCTGTGGTGTCTCTGCTCCAGACCCACATGGATTCTTTGCTTTGTGCCGCTGGCGTTAGAGCCCTGGGGATCCTGCCTGTCCCTTGTCAGTGGTCCCTGGTAGGTACTGCCAATCTGTGGCACCAGAAGCAAACTGGCAAGTAGGCAGAGAGAAGGGACTTGCTCCCTCTTGTCTGCTCAGTGTCTTGCCAGCTTCTCCCCTCCATGAGTTCTTTAGCCTGAGAGCAGCAGTGGAAGCCTCCAGGTCTCTTCAGCCTCAGTAGCTGAGCAGTTGGCAAAGGGCAGGAGACAAGAGGCTGTGCAGAGAGCACCAGGGTAAAGCAATTGGCATGTAGCATCAGAAGGGCTCCCAGGGCAAGATCAAGTGTGCAGATGGCCCTCATACACAGCACTTGATACCAGAAAGGGGCAGCTGGGGACCAGAACCAGCCCCTGAGCAGGTCAGAAACAAAGCCCAGGCCTTGGGAAGTGAGGTCAAGATATAGGGCCTGAGTCAGGGCAGCTATGGTGCCAAGGAGCCCACACTGCCTTCCAAGCACTGGTGGTTTGTTCAGACATCCCTGAGGCCAGACTCGGGGCCAGGACTCTGAGAGTGGCAGGTCTGGGAGGGACTGCTCTAAAGACAGGGGGCTGAGACTGAACCCCAGACCACAAGGGAGCTGACCATCCTCTAAGTGCCTTGTTGCCTGCATGGACCAAACCCCCTCCCCCTCTCCCATATTGAGAGGAAAGATCTTTAAGAGCTCCTCTGTGGGATGAACTCCAGGGAGGGGCATGAGTGTGGTGACCTGTATAAAGAAAGCGTGCACATGTATTTCTACAATTGAGTGTGGGGGCTATTTTTAGAATAGACCTGGTAGATTGCTATGAGGTTGATCATTCCCTTAAACAGCTTGTTTGTGGCATCAAAAAGTTCTGTCTTCAGCACTTTTATTCACTCCTGTGGCTTCCATTTCCCCTTTATTTCTAAATATGCATTTCCAGCCTTGACTTGGTTTTTGAGCTCCAGATACACAAAGCCCCTAACCATCTTCACAGGAACCGCTCACAGCATTTCAAACTGAACGAAACAAAACACCTGCCCTTCCTCCAAATCTGCCCCTCCTCCCCTCTTCCCAATTTCCAGGAAACAGCATGCTCACCAAGTCACCCAGAGGCAAACCTTGAGTCCTGGCTGACATCTCCACCTCCTCACCCACAACCAAAAGACCAGGCCAGTCTTCCTTGCTGTATGTCCCAGGTCCTTCTGCATCCCTCACACCCTCTGCCACCAGCCCAGGTCCTGTCCACAGACAGCGCTCACCCTCAGTTCCTTCCAGCACAGGGAGCCAGATTCATCTTCCAAAGCACCACCCTCCTCCCCAGAGATGCACTTTAACTCCAGCCCACATACCTCACTCAGGGGTCCCCATTGTCTGAGCCAAACTGTCTCACAGCCTTTCCCTCTCTAGACCCACACATCCTCCCTGGGCCGCCCAGACAGGCCCCACCACACTCCCAGAGCAGGCCAGCAAGGGGCATGGTCCCTGGTATAGACTTTAGCCCTGCCTGGTTGCCCGTAGTAACGGGATGGAATCTCTCTGTGTGTGAGGCTCCCACTCAAGAGGCCCCTCTCTGGGCTGAGATGATTAACAGTCGTGAGCGGCGCCAGGATCCATGAATCACAGACAGAGATGGACGCCTGGAGCAGGGTCAGGGCACAAAGGCAGTAACTCAGGTTCCCCCAGGCTCACACAGTCTGTCCCACACAGTCCCCTGTGAGGACCCGGGACAGGCCTGCGCCCAGTGAGAAGTGAGGATGAGGCCAGTGCTCTTCTCTACCAACGGGCTATCTTTTTTCCAGTTCTTGTCTCACCATCTGTTTCTCTGCCTTTTTGTCTCTGTCCAGATCATGTGGCATTGGTGACACATTCATCAGATCACCTCTAATGGGACACTGACTCTAAAGATGGCCTCTTTAAAATATATAATATCAATTTTCCACCTTGAAAACTGTACAGTATACCTAATTCTAAGATAAAAAGCATAGCTGTATAAATCTAAGCTTTATTCCCATAATAAAAGCTGTTTCCAAGGGGCATATGCTCAGAGATGGTTAGCAAAATGCTATATTTTTTCCTCCTTTTATATAGCTGTTTTAATGGTGTATCATTTTATCCCAGGACCCTGGCTAACTGGGCAGCCACTGGAAGACTGCTAATCACCAAAGCATGGGAAGTGGAAAGTGTAGGAAATTGTGCCCTGGCACTTGAAAGTTTAACCTTGAAATGACATGTAACAGTTCAACTCATTTTTGGGGAGGGGGGCTGTGTTCCCCAATCAGGGATTGAATCCAGGCCTTGGCAGTGAAAGTGCTGAGTCCTAACCACTGGACCAGCAGGAAATTCCCTCAACTCATGTTTTAGTGATTGAAACAAGTCACGTGTTCTCATCTCACCTCAAGTGGGTAGGGAAATGCAATTCTACCATGGACTTAGAAGGAGAGCTAAAACTAGCAAACTGTACAAATGACCAGCAATGGAGGGCTCAAATCCCTGGCCTGTGGATCGGGGTATGAAGGGACAACTGCTTCCCATCAACAGGTGGAACTACCTGTTGGTTCCACCTGTTGGAACCAACTACATGGGTTGGGATTTCTCCAATGAGCAAAACAGCAGTGGACTCCTTTCCGTGGTTTACAAGTATGTACAGATGCTTCCCAGAAACAAACAAGGAACCTGATTGCTCTGGAAATGGTGGGTATGGAGCAAGAAATTTTGCCTTTCACTTTATATCCTTTGCAATGTTTGAAATTCTAATCATGGCATTCATCTGTAAAGATTTATCTATAGGATGGGTTTCCTTGGTGGCTCAGTGGTAAAGAATATGCCTGCCAATGCAGGAGATGCAAGTTTAATCCCTGGGTTGGGAAGATCCCCTGGAGAAGGAAATAGCAACTCACTCCAGTATTCTTGCCTGGAGAATCCCATGGACAGAGGAGCCTGGAGGGCCACAGTCCATGGGATCACAAAGAGTTGGACACGACTTAGTAACTAAACAACAACTATCTGTAAGACTCATCTTCCCTACTCTAACGACTCAGCAGAAGAGAGTGAAAATGGCCAAAGAATTGAGTGCTTATGATTTGGAGTAACCAAGCTTTGCCCAAAATAGATCATCCATGTGCTGATGGGACTGACCTTGGGTGAAAGAACACTGCCCTTCCCCCAGGAACCCAGCCAGCTCCAGCCCCAGATATTTCCTGGTACTTGATGCTTCTCTGGAGAAAACAGTAAATACTCCAGCCTTTGTCCTCAAGACTCAGGACATTTCTTCTCAGTCCAAAGGACACATTATACCATCTCTGGCCTTAGAGAAGAAAAGTAACAGTGGACACCATGACCACGGCTCAGAGAAAGCAAGTCCAATGTACTAGTTTCTTAATAATTCTCAGATTTTCATCTGGGATTGCTTCCTACTACCATCTTGGAGCCCAAAAAGGGGTCCTGGGCAGGACAAGAGTTCAGGTAAGGTGTGCTGGTCAACTGCAGGCAGCAGGAAGCTGTCCTCCCAGAGCCTGGCCCTGGGGACACTTTGTGCCATCACTGTAGGCCTGGGAGTCAAAATGCAGTTGGTAATGGGAAGGATGGGAAGATGGAGTCACAAAGTGAGAAACAGCCCACCTGGGCTGCATGACCCAGGGCCAGTGGCGGTCCAAACCCTTCTCTGCTCTCCACATCCAAGCACGCATCCACTGCCAGCCAGAGGGGACTGCTCCAGACTTAGAAGATGTCCCTCGTCCTCAGACAACCTTCTCAGAACAGGGCCTCGGAGCCCAGGGCAGAGCAGGGGCAAATGGGTAGAGAGTGCAAGTCATGAAAAATACAAACATGATATGTTCCTTT
This sequence comes from Bison bison bison, assembly GCF_000754665.1. Classification (NCBI taxonomy): domain Eukaryota; kingdom Metazoa; phylum Chordata; class Mammalia; order Artiodactyla; family Bovidae; genus Bison; species Bison bison. Next base: position 3,029,055 of record NW_011494717.1, on the reverse strand, counting down.
ATCACTCAACAAATAGTTCAGTATTTTGATTCACCAGGCATTTTTGATTAGCAAGGAGCCCAGGACCAAGATGGGAACTAAAGAACACACAGTTCAGTTCAGTCGCTCAGTCGTGTCCGACTCTTTGCGACCCCATGAATTGCAGCATGCCAGGCCTCCCTGTCCATCACCAACTCCCGGAGTTCACTCAAACTCATGTCCATCAAGTCAGTGATGCCATCCAGCTATCTCATCCTCTGTCGTCCCCTTCTCCTCCTGCCCCCAATCCCTCCCAGCATCAGAGTCTTTTCCAGTGAGTCAATTCTTTGCATCAGGTGGCCAAAGTACTGGAGTTTCAGCTTTAGCATCAGTCCTTCCAAAGAACACCCAGGGCTGATCTCCTTTAGGATGGACTGGTTGGATCTCCTTACAGTCCAAGGGACTCTCAAGAGTCTTCTCCAACACCACAGTTCAAAAGCATTAATTCTTCGGCGCTCAGCTTTCTTCACAGTCCAACTCTCACATCCATACATGACCACAGGAAAAACCATAGCCTTGACTAGATGGACCTTGTTGGCAAAGTAATGTCTCTGCTTTTGAATATGCTGTCTAGGTTGGTCATAACTTTTCTTCCAAGGAGTAAGCGTCTTTTAA
>NW_011494717.1:3005913-3028322 GCF_000754665.1 Bison bison bison | reverse complement strand
GGAAAAACCATAGCCTTGACTAGATGGACCTTTGTTGGCAAAGTAATGTCTCTGCTTTTGAATATGCTGTCTAGGTTGGTCATAACTTTTCTTCCAAGGAGTAAGCGTCTTTTAATTTCATGGCTGTAATCACTATCTGCAGTGATTTTGGAGCCCCCCAAAATAAAGTCAGCCACTGTTTCCACTGTTTCCCCATCTATTTCCCATGAAGTGATGGGACCAGATGCCATTAGTTTTCTGAATGCTGAGCTTTAAGCCAACTTTTTCACTCTCCTCTTTCACTTTCATCAAGAGGCTTTTTAGTTCCTCTTTACTTTCTGCCAAAGGACATACAAACATGTCTAAAAACTAACCCCCACCATCACTAAACCCACCACCCAGAGGGGAGTATGGCCCAAAACCAGACACTGGGGTGCAGGCTCCAATGAGGCTGACAGAGTCACACACACACAGGAGTCACCTCTCCTGACATTTTCAGGAGCTGCATCCTCAGCATTTCCAGGTATTGAAGTCATTCCTTACTCTCCCTCATTCCCACCTGGGCAGCCAGATACCTCTCCACTTTAGTCCTATAATCATATTAGTCTTATGGTATCTGTTCTTTTTTTTTTTTTTTTTAACATTTATTTGTTTGTTTGACTGTACCATATCTTAGTTGTAACATGCAGGATCTTCAATCTTCATTGTAGTATGTGCGATCTAGTTCCCTGAGCAGGGATCGAACCTGGGCCCCCTGCATTGGGAGTGTGGAGTCTTAGCCACTGGACCACCAGGGAAGTCCCCTGGGACCTGTTCTAACTTTTCTTCCTTTCTTTGAGAAATTTTACTGTCCTCCCTTGTACCCAAACCAAATAAAACCCCTCTTTCCCAAGGATATGCCTCTTGCTTCTTTCTCTGTTCAAGCAAGTTAGCAGCTCTAAACATTAGCTGAAGAATCGTGTCTTCTGGAACAAGTTTTGTCAGAACCAGAGCTTTTCTAGTTGTAATAGATAAGAATCCATTCAAACCCACTTGAGCCAAAATTGATTTATTATAAGGTGTCAAGTTGTTCCAGACAATCAAAAAGCAGGTTTTCCCAGTTCTTGGGGACCATATAATTTCTCAACACCATCTCACTATGTATCTCCTTCATCCTTCCTTGTTGACCAGGCCACACACATATCATGTGGGATCTTAGTTCCCCAATATCAGGGATCGAACTCATGCCCTCTGCATTGTTAGCACAGAGTCTTAACCGTTGGAATGCCAGGGAAGTCCCATCTTCTTCATTCTTCTCTCCAGGGTGGCTTTCTCTACTTCTCTACCCACATCGTGGAAGATCCCAAGATTTACAATTCCTCAGCTCAAGCAACCATCAGAATTCTAATGTCAAAATTTCAAAAGAAGGGCGAGTGTTTCAAGTTGTCCACCTGAAATATCAAATAACTGTGACCCAGAGAGACAGTCATGTAATTCCAGCACGACTGTGAGATCCACCTGTGAAGAAGGAGCAGCTCTTACAGAAGAGAAGAACACTGTCCTGGGCAGATAACCCCAAACTCCACATCACCTGCATCATGGCACTTTAGGAACTTACTAGGATTATGCATAGTCAACCTACAGAGAAGCTGGCCAGGCCTCTTGTGTGCAGATGGAGGTGTCTACAGCAACAAGGGCAGTGCTGACCTGTCCAGTCCTTCAGTCAGCATTCTTCATGGTTGGAGCAACTTCCATGAGCAGCTGGAGATGCAGGGTGACAACCTGCAAACACTCGGGCTGGTACCAGAAGTAGACAAACAGGAAATAGACCAGGAAGCCACTGAGCAGGAACAGGAAAACATACAGGAACTCTGGCTGGGGATGGGCCACGATGGGCGCCAGCACCAGGTAGACAGATGTAAGGACCATGGTGGCAGGGATGATGATGGGGACCTGCAGGGACAGAGAGACCTGGATGATGAAGACATGCCTGGGAGGTGGCACAGGGCGCCTGGGCTCTGTCCCTTCTGCCTGCCTGCCTTCCTGCTGCTTCCACCTGCCACCAACTCCTCTCTTCCAGAACCTACCATAACAACTTGTCAGGCCAAGGGAGACACCTTGGGCCACAGAGGCCCCTCGAGGGAGCAGAGACTATGGTGCCCAGCCTGATCCTCTCTGTTACATGAGTCTCACTGGGTGCGTGCATCCTCTTCTCTGTTCAACTCCCACTGTTCTCCCTCTGTGTCCTCTAGAGGAGAAAGGCATCCCCAGCAAGGAGAGTCAACGCCTTGTGCTCCAACTGTCCTTTACCCCCAGGACACACAGAAATTCCCTCCCCAAAACAACAGTGTTGACCACTTTCTTTCTTCCTCTGGGCCCCAAGTGAGGCCGTGGTCCAACCATCTGCATCATGCAACAGCTTGTAGTTGAAAAAGAAGCCCATGTAGGTCCTGAAATCTACCTTGTAAGGTCGGGGAAGATTCTTCTTTATCCGTAAGTACAGGAGACAGCTGAAGGTGATTCCGTAGGTGAGCCAGCCAAGGAAGCTGAAAGGCAAATGTGAGCCACTTGTTAACAGGCCCCGCCACGGTGGGGCTGGCAAGAGGGGCCGGCCTACTAGGTGCAGACCTAGAGTAGAGCTGCAAGCACATCGGGGCCTCTCAGCCACCCCCAGCTCCCCTGATCCATGCGGCCGAAGGAAAGAAGAATGCAAGGCTGGGGCACCGACAACAGGGTATGCTGGAGGGCCCAGCTGGAGCTTTGTCTTCAGGCATGAAGGGGCACACGCACAAGCCCACCCATCCGTGAGGCTCCAGGTCAGGCCTTCTCTGACTGCCCCTGGCTGGCTGCAGGAGGGCAATTTCAAAGGAAGGAGGACTATCTGTGTTTCCCAAAGAAAGAATCTGGTGGAACCTCAAGGAAGGCTGTGTGCCCCTCAAGGGCCGCACACTCATAGCAGACTGCGCCACCTTGGAGTTGGTGATGGGCACCAGAAAAACCTCTGGCCCCTCTGTCTGTTGTAGGTCTGATGTGAACTCCACATAACCTTGAAGGCCATCTCTTGAGGTTGTCCAGATGGGGAGAGATGGGGCCCTGGCTGACATGAATCATCCTTGAGTTCTCATCTGTGCCAGGACATTCTCTGTCACTCTCCCCCATCTCAGGCTGAAGATCCTTAAGAGACACCCCGGATTTGATTTTATCTTCACTGTACAATGAGTTTTTTCTTTCTCATGGGAAAAAGATGAAAAGAAAAATAATGTCTATTACTTAATGTTCTGAAGAAAGGGACATCGAGTACTATATATCTTGTTCCAAAAGATTACTCTTAGAACAACAGAGGAAGAGAACATGTGATGCTTGCAAAATTACTCTGAGAAGTCCTCTGCCCCAGACATCATGCCTGCCTGGTGGGTTAAGAGTCTTTTTGGTGAGAGAAGTTTAAAAATGACAACTGGATATCACAACAGCCCATCGTTTCTACCCCAGAGCAGGCAATAAAGGGGGTCACAACATCTCCCCACTTTGATGCAATTCCGGAGTGTGCCCACACAGCTTGGCTGTGGGTCTGCCCTGAGTTCAGCAGAGCTCTGTTGGGTCAGATCCAGAACAAAGACCAGACTACAAAGGAAAAATGACACCAAGCCAAAAGCTATGAGTCATGTGAGTGAAGCCTGAATATTTTTTTACATTGTCCTGCAGACAGAGTAAAGGGACAAGACAAGAGAAAGCAAATAACAAAGACAACACAAGACTTTATTTCTTGGTGAAAATTGGTCTCATTGAATTTATGGAAGCAGTGCAAGAGAGGAGGACGCTATGTTTAATTTTGGAAACTTAATTAAGAGAGAATGGTTAAAACAGTGTGTGTGTATGTGTGTATGTGTGTGCAGATGCTCTGAGCCTGAGCCTCCAGAAGTGTGTGCATGTGTTTTTGTGTGTGTGTGCGTGTGTGTGTGTGTATCATAGGGGCTTCTGGAAATGTGCTTGCAGGATAAGAGTATATATGTGTGCATGCCTGTGAAGGGGTACACATAGGAGCCATGAGATACTCAGCCTGAGCGGGCAGTCTCACTTGCCTCAAGAAGTTCACGATGGTACTGAAGTTTCCGGAGATGACCAGGATCAAAGCCATCACTGCGGTGAACATCAGAGCTGGAGCTGGAGTGAGGCAACGCACATATACCATGGACAGAAGTTGGGGCTGGGGAGCAAAGTCAGGTGTCAGGTAGCCTCCGGTGGAGCCCTGGTGAGGGTCTGTCCCCAGAAACTCCCACCCTCTTCTCCTGCCAAACTCCCTCAGGACACCAGGGTACCCAACCAGATAGTCCCCAATACCCATGGCTTCCTTCCAGATGTAGGTCACTGGGGATCTCCTGGAGTGACCAGACTCAGGGGGCAGGTTAGGGGGGCCCATCCCTCCAGACCATCCAAGACCCTGTAGCTTAGGACGTGGGGTTGCAACGTGGAGAGCTGTAGCAGGTGCCTGGCCAACCAAATCTTTTGACTTTCTATTGCTCCCTCTGAAGATAGAAAGAGGGACCAGGAAGGGAAGACTGAGGAGAGGGGAGAGGAATGGTCAGCTATGGGTGGAGCATGGAGAGGGATACAGTCTACTGTGTAGACTGCGTTATCCTTCAGCAAATACTCAGTCCCCTACTCTCTGCCTCTGTGGAAGAAATATATTAATAGTTTCCATCCACTGATTTGAGCTTGCCAATAAACAGTGAGCAGGAGAGACCCGCCAGAAGCTCTAAATATGTGTGTGGTTTGGCTTGGTTTCTTGAACCCCTGCCACCTGCCATGGCAAAAACATGCCCCAGGAGCCCCTATGGCCTGGGTCCCAGGATTAGAACAGACTCGCAGTCAGAGTGAGAAGATGTGAACACAAGCCCTGGCCTGCCCTGGCCACTCTGACCCTTTAACTCATGAGCAACATGGAATGTCTGTTTTTCTCAGCCTCTGGAATTAGGGGCTGTCTCCTGTACAGCGTTACTGCAGCAAAAACTGACAAAGTGACAGAGAGTCCCCCAGGCATGGGGGGCCCAGCGGATACACACTGGCTCCTGGGGCTCCTACCCACTGCCCCGGCACCACTGTTGCACAAAGACGTCCCTGTCACCTACAAACCTCTACAGTGTGACCCAGCACGGTGACCTCCCAGAACCTGGAGGTAAAAGGACTGGAGTGTAAGTGGAGAGGTAGGGAGTACGTGAGCCCTACTCTCAGCAGAAAAGAGGGCTCTGTCTTTCGAGGAAGCCCTGGTTTGGGCTAAATGCTGAGCTCCGGGAGGAGAAAGCTTAGCTGGCTGTCCTTAGAGGTGTGTCCCCCCTACAGTTCCTTAGTTCCTGCCTCACTGTTGTCCATATGAGATCAACAGCTTTTAAAAGGCTAATGTTTTAAACTCTGTATTCTCCTGCTGCCCCCCTCACCTTGCCTAACTCTGTACTCTGTATTCTCCTGCTGCCCCCCTCACCTTGCCTAGTGCACACCCCATGTCTCACCAGGTGGCCCTCTCAGGCAGCCACGTAGGACACACGGCTTCCGCTGAAGAACGACACATTGGCAGGGCCGAACGACGAGAGGGTGACAGCCAAGGGCACCAGCCAAGCCCAGACCCCAGAACCTGATTCCTAGGACAACAGAGGAATCGAGGGAAGGATCTCCAGCAGCAACCTGGAAGACAGCCTCAAGGCCACATTGGAAACAGAGCGAGCAAACCCAGGGACACGTTGGAATACTCATGCGGGACTATCTTTCCCCAGGGCGGGGCTGTGAACAGTTCATGTGACTCTCACCCCCAGCTCACAGCCATTGCATCAGTGGAAAGGATCTCACTGGGAGAGAGCACTAGGAGGTAATGACGTTGGCCAGGATGTACAGGCCAGTGACCAGGGGGATGGTGATCATCAGTGCCCACACCAGGTTCTGCTGCAGAGTTGGGGAGAAGAGGCCACATGTTAGCCCGTGAGGTCCTTCCCAGGGTCTCCGAGCAAGCTCAGGAGTGCGGCACCGAGCTGATCCTGGCCCCAGGGCACACGCCAGGCCAGGGGGGCACTGGCCGTTTGTCCCTCCTCCATGAACTTAGAGTCCCACGGCATGGACAGGCCAACCAACAGGTGTGCTAGGAAGCCGTGAGGGGGACTCACAGTCAGAGCGGTGGAGGTACAATGGAGGGTGGGGACCCGGGGGCGGAGAGGGGGGGAGCCATCATCAGAATGAGCAGGGCCTTATGCTGGGTTTTCCTTGAAGAATGGAGGAGATTCCAGCAGGTGGGAAGTAGGGAGGGGCGTTCCCAGCAGGGACACCTGCAGAGCAGGGGTGCAGAGAAGAGGCAGGAAAGTTAGAGATCTCCACGGTCAGATGGTCCCTCCAGCCTGTATTCCAGGACCCACAGTGCCAACTCTGCCTAGTCTCTGGGTCCCCAGGACACAGGCCCAGACTAAGAGCCATTCCATCCAGGGGTTCTCTTCTGACCCTCAGTCTCCTAGAGAGGAAATTGGGAATCACTGGGGATCTGTGAACTGTGATTCCCCACTGTCCTGCCTCTCTGCAGGGTGTGAGGATCAGCAAAGCAGAAGGGATAGGAAGGGCCTGGACACAGGGACTATGGGCACTGGGACTGGTTTGCATTGAAAGAGCCTCAGGACCTAGCTGACCCAGGTCACCCCCAAAAATGTGTTCAGCAAGCATGCAATAAAAATTGAGGAATGCATGAAAAGTAGGTGAAATCAGAGTGAAAAAGAGGTGAAATCCCTCCCACTCCGTACCCCTAGTTCTGGACATCATTCTGGAGCCAGGAACAAATGGAGGGAAAGGGCCTCCCTCAAACTTGACCCAGCATTTCCCTAGGCTCGGACTAGCCCTGTAAGAACACACTTCAGAGTGGGAGAATCATGTCCAGGGCACTCCCAGGTCTCCTGGAGGGCTTTCTCTAGAGGTCTTTTGGTTGACCTTGGGAAGAGCAGGCAAACACTATGAATGTACAACCCCTCCCTTCCGTACCAAATGGTACAACAGAACATGACATTGCTATTCCTGACATGTGAAACAATACAGAGAAGCCACCCTTCCTCACTAAGACACAAGGAGCTCTCTTTCAGACTTGGGATGGCGCTGTCCCTGTGTGGGCTGCACCAGCGTTCCAGGCAGACCTCCTCCCCACCCCTAAAAAGGACCCTCCCTCATTTAAGCATCTACCCTTGATGCACGTATCTTCTGTTCTCCAATATGATATAAAAGGCAGTTTCTATGGGGCTCTGTAATAACCTAGAGGAAAGGGTGAGACGTGGGAGGGAGACTCAAGGAGGAGGGGACATATGTACACTTATGGTTAATTCATGTTGATGTATGACAGAAATCAAACCAATATTGTAAAGCAATCACCAATCAATTAAAAATAAACAAAATAAATATTTAAGACTTTTTAAAAAGCAGTTCCTAGAGCTTTCTGCCAGAGCTGAGATCTGAGCGCAGAAAAGTTTGGAAGTGGGTTTGGGAGGAAGGGCAGGGGGCATGGAGGATGAAGAAATAATCTCGGAGCCCACTTCTGGTCCTTGGGGTCAGCCTGGGTGCTGAGCCGGTCCTCAGATATCCCCCCAGACCCCTAGTAAAGTCCAAAGTTTCCCACTGCCTCCCAAGAGCCCTGCAGACCAAGCCCCTCCCAAAGCAGTGACTAGCCAGCCCCAGGTTCACAGGTGGAGTGAGACAGGCAGGACTGGCTCGTCCTTCTGTCCCAGCCCTGAAGCTATGTCCTGTAGTGGGCTCCCATGCTTCAGCAAATATGACCTATGTATCTACTACAATGTTCCAGAGAGAACAATCCAGGAGAGAGAAAGCTGAGTCATCAAGCACAGCTTCTTACAAGGGGTCTGACTTCCAAGTCACTCCCCCTTTCTAAGCCTCAGTTTTCCCACATGAAAAATGGGATGATAATGTCTCTTCCAGGAAAGCAAAATGAGCCCATGCATAGAAAACAATAAAGATCCCCCCTTACTTGAGAAGCTAGTATTCATATAATTACATAAACTAATCAGAAAAGACATTGGGCTGGCACTTTAGTCCCATGAGTACAGAAAGGGAGCCCCTCTTTTCAGCTGATCTCAGAGTCTTCACTCAAATAACAATTATCGAAACTACTAATGTTTGGAGATTTCAGCCCCTGAAGCAGTGTTGCAGACTCACGTTTGAATTCTTGAGTTCCTCCGTCACCTGGCTGAGGCTATTCCAGCCATCAAAGGACCACAGGCACTGGTAGAAGGCCATGCTGATGTGCCCGGGCTGCTGGGACGTGTTGTGGAAGGCAGACTGCAGGGCTTCCGTGCGGCCTCGGCCCCGGCCCAGCACCACGGCACTGCCCCCATGATAACCAGCAAGGAGAACACTTGGGCAGTCGTGCACATGTTCATCAGCGTGGCGGCCATCCGCGAGCTCCAGCAGTTGACCAACATCAGCAGCAGGATGCAGGTGGTAGCCACCACCTTGAGCATGGCCTGGGGTAGCGAGAAGCAGCCTGGGTAAAAAAAAGGGGACCAGGACATACTTGGCAACGCTCAGTGAGATGGCTGCGATGGTGACCAGTCTGCCCACCAGCACAAACGTGTAGATGACCAGGAAGGCGGGTAAGGAGCCAAAAGTTCATAGGATGTAGGTATATTCCCCTCCAGATTCGGGAACCAGAGCCTCCAGTTCAGCATAGCACAGGGCACCCATTGTGGCCAGAAGGCCACAGACTGCCCAGACCACGAGGCTGGCCCCGGGGCTGCCCGTGTAGACCAAGACGCCCTGCAGTGACAAGAAGATGCCAGAGCCGATCATAGCGCCTGCAGTTAAGGACATGGCACTCCACAGGCCCATGTCCCTCCTTAGCCTCAGCCCCTCATCCCCCGCCTCCTGCTCAGCCACCCCCTCATCGCCATCTCCTTGCTGACTTCTCTTCATCCCAGAGCTTCAACAGTCACTTCAGCTAACTGAGCAGAAGCAGATGCTCTGATACCTATCGGGCTCATGGGCTTCCTGCAGGAGTTAATGATTACAGAGCCTGGAGGAATCTGAGCCAAGGGCCAGAGAGCCAGAACACAGCATTCAGAAGGGACCACGCCTCTCCTGATCTCCCAGCCCTTGTCCAGCCAGAACCCAGGACAGGGAGGTTGCAGGAGTTGTTCAGTGACGCAGCTCAGGAAAAGTTAAGGAAAGACAGGTTTTAGGAAGAATCCCTGGTGCCCAATTCCACAACAACATGTCTGTGGAATCACAGTTGGCTGAATGCTCCGTGCCAACAGTATGACTACTGAGTTACTGCACATTAGGACCCTAAGAAACTTCTGGAATACTTTTATCAGCCAAACAGTATAATCCCAGCTTTATTCAGATTCCAAGGAAAATGGCATGAGTCCTGTTCTAAAGCAGAATGAAAATGTTTAAAGAAGAGCATCCAAATAGTTTGAGAGAGAACTTGTTCCCCCTGCAGGAAGGGAGTAGGTGGATAAACGTACAGGATCTAGAGTGGAACCACCTTCATTCAAATCCCAGCTCTAGTACCTCACAGCTGTGTGACCGGAGACAAGGCCTCTGAACCTCACCCTATTTATCAGTAAGCTGATTACAATACCCGCTATATAGGGTTACTCTAAGTACCAAAGAACTTAAAACCCATTCAAAGTGGCTAGAATAGCAAATGACATGTAGTAAGATTTCCTTATATAGTAGCCATCACTATCTGGCTAAGAATTTCATTAGTTTCCTAAAGATAGATAGATAGATTGATATTTAATTTAACATAATTTTATTGATATATAATAATTTCAAGATATGGTATATAACTTTTTAATTGATCTTCCCTTATATTTTTCAAGTCTTGACTTATGAATGTCATTGGTATTGGTATTTGGGGTAAAGTTGCTGGCATCCAAAGTGGGCAGAGAGGTACTTGCAGTCACCTGAACAGACTGGCCTAGCTCAAGCCAGCCATATGGACTGCTTGGATCTCATGTACATGTGTAATCAATAAAACTCAAGACAGATGCAAAGGGCGTTGCTGTCACTGATTCCTGGGTTATCCATCCTGCTTCCTCCCCTTGCTATACCAAAGCCCAAAGGGCAGCAGTCCTCAAAAAATATAGGGCCATCTTCTTCAGAAATAACTCTGGAGAAGGGGCCCTCCAGGATTCAAAAGGAGGTCCTCCAACATCCTTACTCAGTAGGAAGAGAAAGAAGAGGAAAAAGAAGCAGATAAGAAAGAAAGTAGATAGAAGAATTGATGGAAAGAAGTTAGGAAAGAAGAGAGTACTGGAGGCTTGGGAAGGGAAACCAGCTGCCTTTCTGGTCATAGCTAAATAGTAACCAAGACACTCAAACTTATCTTTCTCCAGGCACTGTGTTGTAAAGGTTAGCCAACTGCAGAGGGTGAGAATAGTCCACAAGGTCATGGTCACCTCTCACACCACTGGCAGTTCTCAGGGTTTCCAAGACCACCCTTAGACTCAATAATTTGCTAGAAGGGTCACAGAATTCACCAAAAGCTTTTATACTCAAGTTATGTTTTGTTACACCTAAAAGATACAGATTAAAGTCAGCCATGGAGGGGAGGACAAAGCCCAGAAACCGAGGGTCCAAACACAGACCTGCCAGCCCTCCTCACACAGTGGAATAGGACATTGGTGTTCTCCTTTCATCAGTGTTGACAACACACACATTGCACTGCCAACCAGGGAGGCTCTCCGTGTCCACTCTTTACTGGGGTCCCATCACTTAGACATGGCTGGCTGCTCCGGTGGCTGACCTCAGTTTCTAGCCCCTCAGGAGGTCAGGGTGACATTTCATGACCCAAAGATCCCATCCAAAATCACTCCATGAAGGATGTCCCTAAATTTTGTTTTTAATGACTCACCTCATGTGTCAAGAGAGGAGGCCCTGAATGCCAGACTAAGAGGCTGGGACTAGCTAGGAATGGGAAGGAAACAAGTGGAAGGGAGAGTGGGGAAGGGCCCACTGCAGCAGGGTCTTTCTGAGATGGGGGAACTGGAGACTTCGGGGTTCTGTGGGCTTCAGTTAGCAATTTCTGCAGCCTTTGCAGAATCTGACACAGCGTGGTCTTCAGCTCCAGGTCAGGGTCTGCCTATGAGCAAGGAGCCCCCCTGAAGCAGAGCCAAGCTCAGACGGTGTCCCTGTGCTGCCACCACAGGTGGAAGTGGTGGCCGATGTGATCCAATCTGAGGCTCAGCAGAACAGATGCAGTGAGAAGAAATTCGGCTTCTGAGAATCAGAGCACTGTCTTCACCACTGTGTTCTCAACAAGATCTTCATTTACTCAACTTTCCATCACTAAAATGAGGATGATCCTCCCATAAAAGTGCTCATGAGAATAAGCCAAAATCCCTTGTATCCCACCATCCAGGGGAGATGAATGGAATTATACTATCAAAAACTCACAATTTCAGGACTTCCCTGATGGTCCAGTGGCTAAGATACCATGCTCCCAATGCGGGGGGCCCAGGTTTGATCCCTGGTCAGGGAACTGGATCCCCTATGCCACAAGTAAAGATCCCACATGCTGTAATGAAGATCAGAGTCCCCACGTGCTGCAACTTCTCCAGGCCAGAACACTGGAGTGTACAGCCTTTCCCTTCTCCAGGGGAATCTTCCCAACCCAGGGACTGAACCCAGGTCTCCCACATTGCAGGTGGATTCTTTACCAGCTGAGCCACAAGGGAAGCCCAAGAATACTGGAGTGGGTGGCTCATCCCTTCTCCAGCGGGTCTTCCCAACCCAGGAATCAAACCGGAGTCTCCTGCATTCCAGCTGGATTCTTTACCAACTGAGCTACCAGGGAAGCCCAACTAAGACACAGCACAGCCAAATAAATACATTAAAATACTTTTTAAAAAAGAACCTCACATTTCCTGCTCTTGCCCCCAGTCATGCCTGATCTCAAGGCCCCCGCCATGTCTCCTCAAGTATATCTGAGACATCACAAGAAATCTCACCTATGCTCAAAACCAGCTTGATAGCCTCCATCCATACATGGCATCCACTCCGCTCCCCATCCTGCTCCAATCCTGCCTGTCAGTGCCTGATATCAGGGATCAGCAGCTCTTTCTGTAAAGGACCAGATAGTAAGGCATTTGGGCCTTAAACAAGAAAAAAAAAGCTGAATCCTGGTCAGAACAGGAAGCTTTGTGAACTAACTGGCTAAACACTGGTGTGCCCCAGTTTTGTACATACACAGAGCCCATCTGCAAAGACTAAGAGATTGTGTTGATATCAGCCATTGAAGAAGCTCTCCTTCCGATCGTTGGCTGCCTACTAAGCTAATAGAACAGATAACTTAGGGGCCACACACAACCATATAGATACTATAAAATAGTTCATAAAAGTCACTAAACAAAGAGCAACTTCTACAAGCAGCACCAAAAAACCCTTGGAATGCAATCTTATCTCCAGATTTGCCATATTACAGTATTTAAAATGTCCAGTTTTCAACAACAGCAAATAATGGGGCATGCAAAAAAAAAAAAAAACAAGAAAATATAGCCCATGGATGAAGGCAGCAAAGGCAAGTCATCAATGAAAACTATCCCTGAGGAGGCTCAGATATTGGACTTACTAGACAAAGATGTACATCAGATGTTACATTTGGAGTACATGTCAAGAGCTAAAGGAAACCATGCCTAAAGAATTAAAAGAAACCACAAGATAATGTCTCCTGAAACAGAATATCAATAAAGAGAGAAAAATCATTAAAAAAAAAAAGCTAAAAGTAGACCTTCAGGCCAAAATGAAAGGTCACTAGCTAGTAACGCAAATCCCCATGAAGAAATAAAGAACACTGGTAAAAGTAATAACAGATAAATGTAAAAAAAAAATTAATGTATTTTTTTGTCTTTACATCTTCCTTTTTCCTACCTAATTTAAAAGACAATCACACACACACACACACAAGACAATCACAAATGGTGCTGGGGCACTGGATAGCTACATGAAAAAGAATAAATCTGGACTTGCATTTCATACCACATACAAAACAATAACCCAAAATGGGTCAAACACTTAAATGTAGGAGCTAAAAGTATAAAACTCTTAGATGGGAACATACTTGTAAATCTTCATGACCTTGGATTAAGCAATGATTTCTTAAATACGCCACCAAAAGTACAAGCTACAAAAGAAAAAAAAAATAACAATAAATAGGATTTGATCAAAATTTGTGCATCAAAGGACACTATCTTGAAAGTGAAAAGACAACCCACAGAAAGAGAGAAAATATTTGCAAACAGTATATCCAATAAGAGTCCAGATCCAAAATACATAAAGAACTCTTACAATCCAACAACAAAAGACAACCCACTTAAAAAATGGATGAAGGATTTGAATATACATTTCTTCAAAGAGGACATTCAGATGGTCATCAAGTACATAAAAGATGTCCAACATCACTAGTCATTAGAAATGAAAATCAAAGCCACAAGGAGATACCTGCTCACACCTACTAGGATGGCTACAATTAAAAAAACAAAAATAAGAAATATTGAGGAGGATGCAAGAAATTCACACACTCAATATGACTGAATCTTCACCCGTTTCTCACATAGGAATATACAATGGTACAGCCTCTGTGGAAACCAGTTTGAAGTTCCTCAAAAATTTAAAGATTAAGTTACCACATGACCCACAAAGTCCATTTCTAGATACATAACCACTAGAATTAAAAAATTATACTCACACAAAAACTTATATATGAATTTTTATAGCAGATTACTCTTTTAGCTAAACAGAAAAAAACAACTCAAATGTCTATCAATCGATGAATGGATAAATGAAGTGTGGTATATCCATACAGTAGAATATGATTCAGCCAAAAAAAAGAGTGAAATACTAATACATGTTAGTGTATTGATAAACCCTGAGAGTATTATGCTAAGTGAAAGAAGCCAGACACAAAAGGCCACAAAAGGAGCCAGACATAAATGCCACAGCAACTGCATTTATATAAATCATCCAGAATAGGTAAATCCATAGGAAGTGGATTACTAGTTGCCAGGGGATGAGAAATAACTGCTTTAATATGAATGGGGCTTCTTTGAGGTGCAATGAGGATATTTTAGAGTTAGATAACACTGATGACTGTACAATATTATGACTATACTAAACCTTTGAAATGGTTAAAATGGTAAATTTTATATATGAATTTTATCTCAAATTTTATTAAATTAAAAAAAATTAGCTGCTGAGCTTTGGAAGGGGAATATGCAAGTTCAGGGTCCCAAAGCCTGAGTTCTGTTAGCTTTAAGGAAAATCTACCCTGTCTCTCCAACCCCAAGGTAGCAGGAGGTCCAGTCTTCTCCTGTGATTCTCCTCGTCAGTTACCCACTATGTCCCCTGGCTGTTTACTGCTGTCAGTCTTCTTGTCCACCAGCTTCTCTGCTGGGAGAGAGGAAAAGCAGACCTGCCCCTTGTGATCAGATGCTGCAGCCAGCGCAGCAGGTAGGAATCACCGCACAGTTTGGGGAAAAGAAACTAGGGACAGAATTAAAGTTTTAAAGATGGGACTGGGGGACTCAAGCCCTCTTGGATCAAGAGCCCTGTTCCTCAGAGCCACATCACTTTTATTTAGTGTCTTGGCAAGCAGAAAGTATCTGTTGTGCTACGATGAAGTCAGCTTCCTGTGTCCCCGGTCATGTTTCCCATTCTATTGATTACTTCAAACTATCTTTGTTCTTTTCTTGTACAAGGGCTATCACCTAGCTGGAGGTCATAGACCTGAATATGCCTTGGGAAAACATCTCGGTGTGTACACAAGAAGCATTCTGAACTTGCACTGACCCGGTGTTCCAAGGCCCACACTGTGTTTTTCCTTAGCTTAGGAGGGCATGACAGCGCCAACTGATCAACCCGATGTACTTTTATTTGGGTTATGCTGTATTGCTATATTTTGCTTTTATTCTTTTCCCATGGTGATTTTCTCATGGTTTAGCCAGAGCAATAGGCGGCTGACTATTAACCCCTGCGGTCAGACCTCACAATTACTACAGAGAGCCCTGTCTGCATAACGTACCCGCAAGTACCCAGAAAATGCAGTGCTGTGGATGCATGAGTGTTTATAAATGAAAACTTTGTATCTAAAATGAACTAAATATTAACCTATCCTCTGTGAGGCACTATCTTAACCCCCTCATGAGCTACAGGAAGTATAGTTTTAGTAGGGCCCTGGAGGTGAGCTGACCCAGTAGCATCCTGTTTACTGTTGGTGACACTATAGTGCAAAGTAGGGCAATACAGAGTCCAGGTCCAGAGCCAGCCAGTGACTCCAGCCATGCTGAGTGGAGTGACTACAGACTCCATGCACATTAGTGAACTCTGGTCTCAACAGAACAGATCAAGACCAAAGTGGTCATGTCAGATGGCCCTTCCAGAGATTTCTCCCTCTTCTGAATTCCAGTATTTTTGCCTGGAAAATCCCATGGACAGAGGAGCCTGGTAGGCTACAGTCCATGGTGTCGAAAAGAGTCAGACACAACTGAGCGACTTCACTTTCACTTTCTTTCACTTTTCAAACTTCAGTAGCTTCTGTATCCCTTCTACTGAACTTACCACTTTCTCCTTCATTTTCTAAGTATTTGCCTCCTCTTTTAGCTTCTCCTCTCAGACCCTGATGCTGGGAAAGACTGAAGGTGGGAGGAGAAGGGGATGACAGAGGATGAGATGGTTGGATGGCATCACCAACTCAATGGACATGAGTTTGAGTAAACTCCAGGAGTTGGTGATGGACAGGGAGGCCTTGAATTCTGCAGTCCATGGGGTTGCAAAGAGTCAGACATGACTGAGCAATGAACTGAACTCAGCAGATGAGCTCTTGAAGATGGAAATAGGTCTCATTTGTTTCTGTATCTCTTACAGTTGAGCCCAACAAGAGGGATCGTGAAACATTTCCTGGAGAGGTGAGAGAATGAATGAGTGGGTGAGAGAATGCATGAATAAGTGAGCAAGTAAAGAATAGATTAGAGTTAAGTGAATGAGTCAAAGTATGAATAACAGCTTGTGTGAATGCACAACCTCCCCACTAAGCTCTGAATTCAGAGATCAGTCTGAGAACCAAGTGATAGTGTCCATGGGCTGTCTGGGATTTTATTAATACTACTTGGGTTGCCTGCGTGAGATGGGAAGGAGCTTGGAAAGAGCTATCAACACTACACAGCCTTGGGGAAGCGGCCCTGAGAAGCTCAGGGTAAGGAGACAGTAGAACATAGTCCCGGGCATAGCCCCCAAAGATGCTACCTGGAACAGACGGGAAGAGGTTTGGCTGGTCCTTCTCATTGCTGACCAGACAGACCCCAGGCTCTCAGCACAGACTCATCTGTGTGGTCCCTGATCTATGCAGGGTGATTCAACCTCCTCCCCTCCCATGAGCTTGGAAGTACCCACACCTGATGAGAAGTTTAAACAAGGCTCCTGCTAGGTCCTTGTACATAAATGCATGCCTCTCTTGCTCCCTGAAGTCAAGGATCCTGACCCCTGTGTCCCTCAGTCTCCAGATGGTCAGCCCCATGCCCTTTTTTCTTCCATACCTGACCCTGGCTATATAGAACCCTGGGCTGACCTGGCTTATGGAACCAGTCCTCACCCCTCTGCCTACTCAGCCCTTTGTCCATCAATTCTACCTTCAACTTGACCCCTTTGCCCAGCTATGGCTTGTGCTTTGGACCTTCCCAGAAGGAACATAAGAAGGAGCAGATAAGTGAGATGTTAAAGATGTTCTACCTCTTCTACTTGATCAGAGAAAAGGAAGACCAGGGTGTGTGTTTATGGAGGGAGTTGGTTCTTCACTTACCAAGAAACTCCATAGTGGGTGGAGGGAGGGTGGAGAAGAACCTAGGTTAAGATAAGAGGGTCTGAGAACCTGGGCCAGACAATGGCTTGGGCTCAGAGGGAAGGAAGGACGAAAAGAAAAAGCACCTGCAATTCCAGTACCCAGCATGCTGTCACATGTTGATGTATGTTCCTGAAGTCTTTTTCTCCTGCATATATGTTCTGTTAGTTTATAAATACCAGATTATACTGGATATACTATTTTTTTTATTGTGGCAAATATACTTCACATAAAACTTACCATTTTAAGCATTTTGAATGTACAATTCAGTGGTATTGTGTATGTGCTAAATTGCTTCAGTTTTGTCCAATTTTTTGCGACCTTATGGACTGTTGCCTGCAGGCTCCTCTGTTCATGGGATTCTCCAGGCAAGAATACTTGATTGGGTTGCCTTGTCTTCCTCCAAAGGTTCTTCCCTGACCCAGGGATCAAACCCACATCTCTTGTATCTCCTGCCTTGACAGGTGGACTCTTTACCCCTAGTGCCACCTGGGAAGCCCCTCAGTGGCATTAGTTAAGTCCATTCAAACTGTTGTGAAACCATTACCATCATCCATCTCCAGAACTTTTTTATCTTCCCAGACCGAATGTCTGTCCCTTAAACACTAACTCCCCCTTCCCTGCCTCTGCACATTGTTGTTTAACCTTTTGTTTTGTTTTCACTTAAAAATACCTTAAGAATTGTCTTCAGTGGCTTTCCCATGACTATTCTCAAAAACAAACCAGAACTTTCTTTCTCTGGGTCTCAGCCCGTGTGACAGGTTGGATCAGCCATGGCGCCATCTTGGTAGAAGATGTCAGCACAAGTTAACCAGTTAAGGGAAACTAAAATTTTGATCAACGGAGTCTTCTGGGAGCATATCTATTGAACACATCTTCCATCTGGCCTGCAGCTTAGCCTGGCCATCTCTCAGCTACTTTGGTGACACCACATTACCTCCCCCCGAGTGGCAACCTACTGATTTCCCACAGAAGGACCAAGGGCATCCTGCTACAGAGCATGCAAGAATGTCCAGATCTTTGCCATTCTATATAGGGATTTGGGAGAGCACTAGCTCGGGTTCTGCCCCTGAACAACTATACCATGTGGACATTTTCAGGGTCTGTCCCCATTTGCCAAGGTCACTGCACACACCTTTCTCCTCCCAGAGTTCCAAACAGGGAGCAGGGTAGAAAACCATTCTGTTTTCAGTTTTCCTTTTAATATGTGTATCTATATAGCTCCCGCATCCAATATGGAGATAGGAAGAGGAAGTCCAGACACACATACCCAACCTCTTGTTTCTCTTATCTCTCTGTTATCCTCCCTATATACCTCTGGGCCAAAGAGCTCAGCTCTCCATCTCCAGTCTGGGTGAAACATCCTGTCCTTCTTCATCCCTCTGACTAGAAGCCTTGTGGGAGCAGCAGCCATGGACTGAATGGAAGCTTTTCTTCTTTAAGCGAGAAGCTCTGTGGTGAGTATATCAAGATGTTTCTTGAAATGAGAGCTAGAGAACATTCAGAAAGCATGTGTGTTTGTGCTCAGTCATTCAGTTCTGTTAGACTCTTTGCAACCCCACGGACTGTAGCCTACCAGGTTCCTCTGTCCATGGGATTTTCCAGACAAAAATACTGCAGTGAGCTACCATGCCCTCCTCCAGAAGATCTTCCAGACCCAGGGATTAAACCCACATCTCTTGCTTCTTCTACATTGGCAGGCGGATTGTTTACCACTAGCGCCACCTGGGAAACCCAGAGGGCATCCAGAAAGTAGAGGTTACCAAAGACATTGCTTTAAGATCTCCAAGTACTACCCTCACCCCTGACAAACAAGCAGGATCTCAGCAGACCAGGGGGCCCCTATTCTGTGCTACTTTAAGGGGAAGATGGCAGAGTCTGATGAAGGGTGGGCCAGCTACTAGAGAAACAAACACTTATTCTGTTTTGGCAAATTTAAAGAAAAAGGAAAATGAGACAAATTTTTGAAAAATAAAGAGAGAGAGAAATTTGGTGAAACCAGATGCCCGCAAAACCTCAGGGCCCAACTCTCCATCAGGGACATCATGGCTGTTGCTGAAATGAGAGCAGCCGGGCTTGTGGAATCGTGGATGAGAGGGGCTGGCCTTGCATTGGCCCATGTGCGCAGTTATGCCTAGGCCAGCCACCGGAAGCTCCATTCCTGGCCTTCCCACACTCCAGCCAGGGAAGTGGTATTTCTTCTGTAAGTGGTATTTCTTCTGTAAGTGGTATTTCTTAGACCTTGCCTCTTGCTGGGCTTCCACCTTCTTTTGGAAGGAATAGGAGCTACAGAGCCAGCCATGTCAGCTCAGCTAAAGCAGGAGGAATGGACTAGTTGTGCAGATTGGTGTGGCTGAGCTCAGAGAAAGTGACCTCAGGATCCAGGGATCTTCAGGATGCTGGTCAGGGGCAATGACTTGCTACCAAAGGCCTTGGCTTCCCAGGCCCAGGTCCTCAAACTCCTCTTGACTAGGGCTCTTCTCAGAGCCCAGAGGAGCTGAGGCTGCCCCTGGGTGGTCACAGCTTTGAAGCTGGGCTATGTGTGCATGCGTGTGTACATGTGTGTATGTATGCATGTGTACCTGTGTGTGTGCATGTAAGTATGTCTGCATGTATGGATGTGTGCATGAATATAAGTATGGTATAGGGGAGTTGAGGGAGAGGCATGGGTTGCAACTGGGGCCTGACCCCAAGTAAGTACTCTGTTGTAGGGGTTCCCTCCCAGTATGCCCCCTCTCCCACCATATCATTCCATATTTTCCCCTTCATCTGGAAAAACTTAGTTTCTCTTGGCCAGACCATGCCTTCAGGAATGCAGGCCCAGGCACATGGCTCAGACGCAGCCTCTTTGACCTGTGGCCACAAGGAGACTTTGAGGATCTCACACATGGGGTTTCACACACCCAGGCAACCAGGCCCAGGTGAGGCTTCCAGGTAGGGTGGGATGGATCAGCCCGGGGTCCAGCCTGGGCTTTTGACACCCTGGACAATCTGAGAGCCTGTATTTCCCGGAAGAATCCTTTCAAAAACGCCCTGGGACATGAACAGTGGGGATAAAGCCCAGTTCCAATTTCTAAGGCTCTGGAGCTCTTGAGAGAGCAGAGGAAAGGGACTGTCAACTCAGAGATCTTAAGGAGGCCCTGGCTCTTCTCTGAGCCTGAAACACCCCATCTGTCCAAGGTCGTTCAGTGGGCTACTGTGTCTCTCTGCTGCAACAAAGCACAGCGAAGGAGGAGTAGTCCCTGCCCTCTCTACTGAGCATGGCATTCCTACCTCACCCCATCTATCCTATCCCCAACCTCACCCCTAGACAGAGGCAGAGCGCTGGCAGAGGCTGGGAGGGTGGACACTGGGTCTGGACTGTGAGTTGCTGCCCTCTAGTGGGCCCAAAGGGAGGGAAGGAGAGAGAACTAGATAGAAAGGAGAGAGTTGGGGAGAGGGAAGGGGCAGGGAAAGGGAGAGAGAAAGGCCTCAAAGCAAAGGAGGGTAGAGGAGATTGGGGTTGGGGAGGACACAGGAGATGGAGCAAGCTGAACAGAGGTCTCCATGTGGGCATCTCTGCCCCTGGGCAGCGCTCTTTCCCACAACATGGTCCATGTTCCCACCTGACTTGTACACCAGTCACCAAGAGCTCTATCTGGTTGAGTGTAACCAGGACTTTCACTCAACTCCAAGAGCTCCAACCAAGACAGGAATTCCTGAACCCACTGGGGTTTTTGCTGGGTTGGTCCAGGTGTTTCCTCTTGAGAGGCCCCCTCTGAAGAGCAGCTGCCAGATGGGTCAGCTCGGGTTTCATCTCTCTAAGCCTCCAACTGCCCCACTGATCCCTCTGATTTCCACTCCACCTTTATGTTTCTGCTAAATCTGTATTTCTGTCCTTGAGCTTCCTCCAGAACTTCAGACCTATACACCCAGCTGTCTACTGGATTCTCCGTCTTCCTGTCCCTTAAACACCTCAAAGCTCAACACAACTGAAACAGAACCCATCACCTTCCCCAGGCCCTCTTTTCCTACCAGCCCTGCCAGGATTCCTTAATCATTCTCCATTTTTTCTAAGAGGTGGATCCTCTGGTGGCCATCAAGTTCTCCCTCAAGAAGGACAGGTTTAATCCCCAAATGCTAGGAGTGCTGCTGGCAGAAAGCCCTCAGCTGTCCATCTGCCTCAGGGATATCATCAGCATCAGGACCCGTCTTAGCTATGCCCACTCCTTTCCCAGTGAGGTCTACATCCAAAGAACCATCACTATGGGAACCGAAAGCCCTGCCCCATTGCTGGGGTTGGCACAGTTCTGCAGGGTCATCCACGTAGGGTCAGCTGGGCTTGCTGTTGAGGCTGCATTGTGGCTCACTTGTCCATCTTCCCATCCTGCTTCCTTTCCTTCCCTCCTCCAGGTGCTGATGCCAAGAGAGCTACCTAGTCAACCTGTGGGACTGGAATCTCAGAACCCCCTTTCCAGGAAATTCAAATTCTGGGCGCAAACCTGAGTCCTGGCCGATGTCTCCTCCTCCCCACTCACAATCAAGAAGACCAGGCCAGTCTTCCTTGCCGTATGTCCCAGATCCTTCCACATCCCTCACACCCTCTGCCACCAGCCCAGGTCCTGTCCACAGACAGCGCTCACCCTCAGTTCCTTCCAGCACAGGGAGCCAGATTCATCTTCCAAAGCACCACCCTCCTCCCCAGAGATGCACTTTAACTCCAGCCCGCATACCTCACTCAGGGGTCCCCATTGTCTGAGCCAAACTGTCTCATAGCCTTTCCTCTCTAGACCCACACATCCTCCCTGGGCCGCCCAGACAGGCCCCACCACACTCCCAGAGCAGGCCAGCCAGAGGCATGGTCCCATGTTGGAGCAGGAGACCGGGTGGTATAGACTTTAGCCCTGCCTGGTTGCCCGTAGTAACGGGATGGAATCTCTCTGTGTCTGAGGCTCCCACTCAAGAGGCCCCTCTCTGGGCTGAGATGATTAACAGTCGTGAGCGGCGCCAGGATCCATGAATCACAGACAGAGATGGACGCCTGGAGCAGGGTCAGGGCACAAAGGCAGTAACTCAGGTTCCCCCAGGCTCACACAGTCTGTCCCACACAGTCCCCTGTGAGGACCCGGGACAGGCCTGCGCCCAGTGAGAAGTGAGGATGAGGCCAGTGCTCTTCTCTACCAACGGGCTATCTTTTTTCCAGTTCTTGTCTCACCATCTGTTTCTCTGCCTTTTTGTCTCTGTCCAGATCATGTGGCATTGGTGACACATTCATCAGATCACCTCTAATGGGACACTGACTCTAAAGATGGCCTCTTTAAAATATATAATATCAATTTTCCACCTTGAAAACTGTACAGTATACCTAATTCTAAGATAAAAAGCATAGCTGTATAAATCTAAGCTTTATTCCCATAATAAAAGCTGTTTCCAAGGGGCATATGCTCAGAGATGGTTAGCAAAATGCTATATTTTTTCCTCCTTTTATATAGCTGTTTTAATGGTGTATCATTTTATCCCAGGACCCTGGCTAACTGGGCAGCCACTGGAAGACTGCTAATCACCAAAGCATGGGAAGTGGAAAGTGTAGGAAATTGTGCCCTGGCAC
>NW_011494717.1:2935127-3005813 GCF_000754665.1 Bison bison bison | reverse complement strand
AGGCAGTAACTCAGGTTCCCCCAGGCTCACACAGTCTGCCCCACACAGTCCCCTGTGAGGACCCGGGACAGGCCTGCGCCCAGTGAGAAGTGAGGATGAGGCCGGTGCCCTTCTCTGACAAACGACTCCATTTTTTCTTTTCTCGTCATCTAGACTTTTCTTTCTCTTACAGCACTGAACTTTACAGAGTCAGATCCTGTGGCACTGACTAGGTGATATATTGATCTTACTATCTCGTATGTAAAATCAAGCCCTTAAAAGTCACTCACTCTTAGATTCAGAATTCTTTTTCTTTCTATATTTTTGTGGCTTTTCATTTCCAAGTTTGGCAGGTATATAAAAATTGTTTTAATTTTTGCTCTTTCAGTTCAGTTCAGTCGCTCAGTCATGTCCGACTCTTTGCGACCCCATGAATCTCGGCATGCCAGGCCTCCCTGTCCATCACCAATTCCCGGACTTTACTCAAGCTCATGTCCATCGAGTTGGTGATGCCATCCAACCATCTCATCCTCTGTCATCCCCTTCTCCTCCTGCCTCCAATCCCTCCCAGCATCAGGGTCTTTTCCAATGAGTCAACTCTTCGCATGAGGTGGCCAAATTATTAGAGTTTCAGCTTTAGCATCACTGTGTTTTTGAAAGAATAATGTATTTGCTCTTTGCTCTGTAAGTTTTGAAGTGGAATTTAGACAAAACTATAAAATTCTGCTCTGTTAAAAATTAATAATGTACATTTTCACCTTCATAAATTATAGAAGCATTTTGCTTTTAAATGAAAAAGATGTGTATATACAAATCCAAACTTTTAAAACAACACTTCATTTTGATGTGATTTTCAAGAGTTGTGTGCCTCTTCCATTATTTAATTGATTCTTAATGTTCTTCCTAAATATTTTATCTTTATTTCCAAGGTTTCTTGTTCCACGTTAAAATTAGAGCTCAGAGTGACCTGCTTAAAAAACCCAGTTATATTCTTTACTTAGAAAAGACATCCAAATAAAGGTCCTTTAAATCAATTAGTAACATATATGTTTACATGTATGAGGGATACAGAAGAAAATGTTAACTATTGTTGCCTCTAAGGAGTGAGACTGAGGAGTGAATATACAGTTCTGTGGTTGCTGGCATTTCTGTGGCAAGTATGGTCAAGGGGATATTTTTTTTATATCCATCTTATTTATAATTTTATTTATTGATTCATTTAGTTTTGGCTGTGCTGGGTCTTTGTTGCTGCTTGGGCTTTTTTCTAGTTGTGGCAAGTGGGGGCTACTCTCCTGCGTGGAAGTTTCTCATTAGGCTGGCTTTTCTGGTTGCGGAGCAAGTGTTCCAGGGAGCTCGGACTTCAGCAGTTGTGGCGCGTGGGCCCAGTAGTTGCAGCTCCCAGGTTCTAGAGCACAGGCTCAATAGCTGTAGCTCATGGGCTTAGTTGCTCCATGACACGTGGAATCTTCCCAGACCAGGGATCGAATCCTGTGTCTCCTGCATTGGAAGGTGGATACTTTACCACTGAGCCACCAAGGAAGCCCTGGTATCTGTTTTTCATGTGGTTACTAAAGCAGAAATCTCCTTGGCTGGTGTAACCTTGTAGTTGCAAAGAGACAGAGTACAGGGCATTCAATTTTTTATGTGAATTGCAGTGAAGATGATATATCCTTAAGCCAGGAGCTGGAACAATGACTTCCTTAGCAGGCCAGTTCTGTGGTGTTAGGGGAGCCATACCTGGAAGCTCAGCTCCCAGTCTGTCCTTCCTGCCCTTCCAATAATTTTGTAATCACCTAACTCCCCTGTAATAAGTCTCTTTCCATTTCAGTTGTCTGGAGTCATTTTCATTATCTGCAACCATACCTTAAACTGACACAGTGGGTAGAGAGGAGAGTTACAAGTGTCAGAGGCGCTCTTCATATGATATTACTAATGTCAATACCAATGGATATGTTTGCGTGATTTACCCCCCAAGGATGGACAAGATGCCCTGACCCAGGTTCTGTCTTTGCACAGCAATACTGGTCCCTTCCTTGTCTTAGTTTCTCAGCCGCTTCAACAAGATATCGCTGCTCATGTATTAGTCAGGACTGTTTAGTTATGAATGACAGAAACTGTTAATTCAGTATACTACAGGCCAAAAAAAAAAATATATATATATATATATGTATGTATATATAATGTTGCTGCTGCTGCTGCTGCTAAGTTGCTTCAGTCGTGTCCGACTCTGTGCGACCCTATAGACAGCAGCCCACCAGGCCCCGCAGTCCCTGAGATTCTCCAGGCAAGAACACTGGAGTGGGTTGCCATTTCCTTCTCCAATGCATGAAAGTGAAAAGTGAAAGTGAAGTCGCTCAGTCGTCTCCGACTCTTAGCGACCCCATGGACTGCAGCCTACCAGGCTCCTCCATCCATATATAATGTTAGACACAACCAAACAGCAAGAAGGGTTAGGATAGATCCATCTTTTCCTCTCTTCCCCTTAACTTTCTTTCTCTCACTGTTTTCCTGTCTCTCTGTCATGTAAATCTGTATATGTTAGCTTTTTCTCTTCCAGGCTGGCTGTCACATACAAAAATGTCATTATGACTGCTGGCAGCTCTTGGCTCATATAATCATAATTTGTGAGAGAAAGGAGAGGGACCTTCCTCCCTTGACTTCAGTTTGAAAAGCCCCAGGGAATAATTCTGACTGAATTAATTTGGTTCACATACTTGTCCTTTGGATAAATCACTATATCATGAGAGTGGCTTACCCTGGTTCAAGCAGGGTCTGTCACTGGAAAAGATGAAATGATACAAATGACCACAATAATGTGAACTCCTGGCTGCTCAACACTCAAACAATCCTATCTTTATATATATATAAAGATATATATATATATAAATCCTATCTTTATATATATATATATGTATATACACGCAATTCTAACAATGGTCATGCTTAGAAATACATTCAGTATGATAGATTGTTTCAAAAACAGCTGCAATAATTTCTCTCCATGTGCCCATGTCTTCAGACAGTCCTAGTGACATACTGGTAAACTGGTTCTCTGAAAAAAAAAAAAGCCTTGGTTGGTAGCATTTCCCAACTTCTGTGGTATAAATGTTCCCACTGTGGGTGATTTCAAGCTACAAGCTGTTTAACAACTAGTGTGAAAAAGTCCTGGAAATTTAACAATCAGTTCTCAAACTCGCATCGCTCCATCCCCTCCCATAATAACTTAGGGTTTGCCCTTATGTCACTTTGGGAGACAACAGCAAACTTGAAGCCAGCAGAGGCTTAATAAGTGCTTGCATGTTGAAGCTCACTCTCTCTCACTCCCCGTGGAACCCTGACATCAACCACATGAACGAAGTAGGAGATTGAGAGGGGCAGTGAGAAACACAAAACTAACCGTCCTGTTCTCCTAGCCAATAGCCAGAACTGGAGGAAAGCCATAGAAGCTTATGTGAGCCCAGTGAAGGCTCATGGAACTGAACCCAGCCTAAATTGCTGACCCACAGAATCATTGATTAATCATTGTTGTTGTTGATTCGTCCCTAAGTCGTGTCTGACTCTTTTGTGACCCTATGTACTGTAACTCACCAGACTCCTCTGTCAATGGGATTTCCTAGGCAACAGTACTAGAGTGGGTTGCCATTTCCTTTTTCAAGGGATCTTCCCTGACCCAGGGATCAAACCCTTCTCTCCTACATTGGCAGGAAGATTCTTTACCACTGAGCCATCTGGGAAGTCCATATATCCCGCTACAGAAGCTAAAACATTCCTCAAACTCCCTTCCAGCTTGGGTGTGAGCATATGATCTTGGTTCTGCCAAACAGATGCATTTACCTTTTGAATCAGAGAACTGTGATGTGAAGAAGTAGGAAACCCATTTGGTTTATTAGTGATGACAGTTCTAGGGACAGTGTCAGTATCATTGGTGTGGGCAATGCAAACTTCAGGGTTTCTCCCAGGAGCTTCATCACATAATTTCTATGTTATGATCTGGAATATTGTCCCTGTCTTCATATCCTTCAAGCCTAGATTTTCAGTCTTCTCTCCTTCCTAACACACACAACACTTCTACCACCAGTTCTATAGAGTTTAATCTGGTCCAACTGCCTGAGTTTAAACCCAAGTTTATCATTAATTGGCTGTGTGAGAAACTTTCCTTGAGAAAGTTCCCTAACCTTTCTATGCAATTTTTCCATCATAATGTGTGGTTAACCATAGTATCATAGTATCAACCATAGTATCATAGTATCAACTGTAGTATCAATCACATACTATCAATGTGGGGTTAACCATAGAATGGTAATACTATGGTAATAGATATATTACCATAAAATACATAGTAATAGATACTATGACAACAGCTATTATTGTTGTCATAAAGGTTGTGGTAAGGATTACATTGGTTTCGTACAAGCAAAGAATTTCAAATGATAGTTGGCAAAGTTTAAATGCTTAACAAATGCTGTGTATGTGCTCAAGTCACTCAGTGGTGTCCAACTCTTTGCAACCCCATGGACTGTAGCCCACCAGGCTCCTCTGTTCATAGGATTTTCCAGGCAAGAATACTGGAGTTGCCATTAATAAATGTTCCTAAAATTAATACAAGTTGCCACTAATAAATGTTAGTATTGCTTTATTACTTAATGTCATAGTAATAAATCTTTTAATGCATAAATCAGTTTCTGTTGCTTACAACTAAGAATGCTGCCAAAAACAATGTCACCAATAGAGAGTTTATAGCATACCTTGCTAAACAAGAGTTGTAAGATGCAGCTACTTATTAAGTTTCAAGTGAGCCACTTGGCTGCTAAATGCTCTATTGACAGGGGGGATTCACTTTGTCCAGGTCCTCCACAGCCATTGTTGGGATCTGCTCTGTCTTAACAGCTCACCTGCTATTGCTGCAGGTGTTAGAAGCATGAGGAAGGCTTTGATACTCCAGCACTACTCTGGAGCCACAGGGCACCAGAGAAGATGTCTTGAGGCATTTTGCCTAAATGTGTCATGCTGGCATTTCTACATTTCTATGCTGAATCATGCTGTCTGCATGAAGGGGGGATTCTATGACTTGATGTGCTTTCATGGGCCTTCCCCATGGAAGTAAACACAAGTTCCTCCACCCTTAGATCCCCAAACATATCTGGAGTTCTCTTGTCTCCACATGACTCTGGTCCCAATGTGTTGCATGTATGCGTTACTGGAGGTCCTCCAAGGAACAGATACCAAGATGAAATGTACAGAAAACTTATCAGAAGAAATTGCAGTGAAACAAAATGAGGAGGAAGTCAGGAAAGGTGGGAAGAGATGTCAATCCATGATATATGTCTGACCTGCAGTGAAGGAGAAAGTCCAGGAAGGAAGAAAAGTTGGGAGGAAGCTTGCTGTTCAGTTAGAAAGAACATTGAGTGGGTATTTCTTAGGCCATAGTCACTCTTTCAGGAGTCCTCTGTCTCCCAGGAAAGGGCCTGAGTACCCCAGCTTACTCAGTAATTGGCTGGGAGAAGCTGTGAGAAGCACAGCTCCATGGACCTGCAGAAATGGATATTAGAGGAAGGGGGAACTTTTCAATATAACATCCTGCTACAATTTCCAGTACTCTTGCCTGGAAAATCCCATGGATGGAGGAGCCTGGAAAGCTGCAGTCCATGGGGTCGCACAGAGTCGGACACGACTGAGCGACTTCACTTTCATTTTTCACTTTCACGAATTGGAGAAGGAAATGGCAACCCACTCCAGTGTTCTTGCCTGGAGAATCCCAGGGACGGGGGAGCCTGGTGGGCTGCTGTCTATGGGGCCTCACAGAGTCAGACACGACTGAAGCGACTTAGCAGCAGCAGTAGCTACAATTTGCTAGACATAATGAGAAAAAAAGCTAGTTCCTTTACTATATGTGGGGCTTCCCTGGTAAGTCAGGTGGTAAAGAATCCACCTGCAATTTCAGGATACCCCAGTATGAGTCCTGGGTTGGGAAGATCCCCTGGAAAAGGGAAAGGCTACCTACTCCAGGATTTTCGCTTAGAGAATTCTAGAGTTGGACATGACTGAGTGACTTCACTTTTACTTTACTGTCTGTAATTTTTTAAAAATCCAGATGGATTAAAGATATAATGCAAAAATGTTATAAAAGAATGTGAAGAAAATTTGGAAGAATTAAAAGACAGAAATATATGGAAAAAAGATGTCTGAATTCTAAATAGAAAAAAGAAGATACAGCTATCAGAGTCAAAAGTGATTCTCTCTGGGATAGAAGTGAGAGGAGTGGGAAGGAGTGGAACCAAGATCTGTAATATTTTGACTTTTCTAAACAATAAAATAAAAATAAAGTTAATTCATGGACTTCCCTGGTGATCCAGTGGTAACTCTAGGCTTTCAATGCAAGGGGCACAGGTTTGATCCCTGGTCAGGGAACTAAGATCCCACAAGTTGCATGGCAGAGCCAAAAAAATTTTTTTTAATTTAAAAACTAAAGTTAATTTAAAAAAAGAGACTAAGAGAACATTACATACTACTTTTTCAGCAAATTTAAAATTTAGGGAAAATAGATGACTTATATGCTAAACCATTAAATAAAGCGGAAGTTTAAAAAATTATAAGAAAAAAAGATCTAGGTGACTTTATAGGAACATTCTGTCAAATTTCAAAGATAGATCATTCTAATACAAATTATCAGAGAAAAGGGAAAACTGGAAACATTGCCCAAATTATTTGATGAGGTTAGAATAGTCTTACCACCACCAGATAAGAACAGGTCAAGAAAGAAAAATTTTAAAGTTAATCCCATCTGTGAATACCAATGCAAATTTTCTGAAAGTAACGTTAGAGAATTGAATCCAACATGTGTCTTTTATTTTTTTGGTTTATCATGATAAAAATTGGTTTATCTCACCAACGTAAAGATGTCTAAATTTCAGAAAACTTATTATAATTAATTTACCATATTAACTCATTAAGTGAAAAGAAAATACTATCTCAATAGCTGCAGGAAACTGACATTTGCTAGAGTTTAATACTGTAACCTGGGGCTTCTCACAACCCCGCCTCGAGTTTGATAAATCGCTTGAATAGCTCACAGAAAGCAGGAAGCACTGGTTTACCAGTTTATAATTACAAACATAACAAAGGATGCAGATGAAGAGTCAGATGTAGAGGCGCATGGGCAAGGCCTGGAAGAGTTCCCAGTACCAGAGCTTCTGTCTCCACGGAGTTGGGGTGCACCAACCTATCCCAACCCAGGAGCTCCCTGAAGCCAGTACCTTAGGGATTGTTATGGAGGCTTCATCACCTAGGCGTGATGGATAGTTCACTCAATCTCTAGTCCCTACCCCTCCCTGGAGAATAAGGTTTGGGGCTGAGTTCCAAGCTTCTGATCACGCTTAGTCTTTCTGGTGACCGGTTCCCACCCAGAAGCTCACCCAGAGTTCTTTGCATTAAAACAAAAGATGCTCCCATCACCCAGGAAATTCCAAGGGATTTGGAAGGCTGGACTCTGCTAAGAGGCTCTTATCAACCTCCATCACTTAGGAAATTGCAAGGATTTTAAGAGCTCTGTGTCAAGAATGGGGTCAGAGACCAAATAATAGCACAAAAGATGTTCTTTGCACCTTTATCACTCAGAGAATGACAAGGGTTTTAGGACCTTTGTGGAACTGGGATCAAAACCAAATACTGGCAGAAGCTGAAGGCTGAGACCAACACATGTTTTCCTTAGTATTTCACACATTCTTCTTTCGTCCTTACAGTCATTTTATGTAGTTGGCAACCCTCCATACTTACTTTCTAATTATTTCTACTTTATTTATTTTTATTGTGTATTATAATTATTTATTATTAATTATTTCTTTCTATTTATCTCTAGTTACTGTTAATAAAATTGCGGTGTGGTTTCTGTCACCTGATTGGACTGTGACAATCTGGGACTTGCCGTTGACAGCTGGAAGGGGAGGCAGTCTTGTGGAACTGAGCCCTTAACCCGTGGAGTCTGTTAGTGTCAGAATTAAATCAAAGGACACCCAGTTGGTGTCCACCAGAAACTGGAGAATTGCTTGGTGTGGAAAATCCCTCACCTTTGGTGTCAGAGGTAGTGTGAGTAGTAGTAAAGCAAACAGGAGTCTTTTTTAGCATTAAAAAAAAGTTATTTCCATTATGAAATTTCATATTCAGCCAAACTAAGAGACATAAAATCCACAACTCTAAAATGCATAAATGCTACCGAAAGCTGCTAATACTTCATAATCTTTAGGAAGGTAATACACTGTGAAAGCCTCTAGAGTATGGAAGTGAAATGCAAACCAGCCCCAGGATAACAGATTCCAGAAACCCCAGCATGAAGACTTCCTTTAGGTAAAAGGCTCAAGCTGAGGTGATACGCTGGTTTCCCTCACATCCAAGAGCTGTGATGCTTACAGGCTTCCCAAGTGGTGCTAGTGATAAGGAATCTGTCTGCCAAAGCAGGAGACATAGATTCAAAATCTGAGTTGGAAAGATCCCCTAGAGAAGGAAATGGCAACCCACTCCAGTATTCTTGACTGGAAAATTCCATGGACAGAGGAGCCTGGCAGGTTACAGTCCATGAGATCAAATAGAGTCAGAACAACTGAGCATGCACACGTGCATGGTAGTTAATGAGGACAGGAGAGAAACTTCTTTGAGAAAAGTGAAACAACCTAGTAACAGATAACAAGAGAAAAACATTAACAAAACTTTGTTCCTTGAAACAAACTCCAACAAATAGGTCAACAAGGGAAGTTCAAAGGCAGCCAGCATTAATTCGAAGGACGAAAAAAAAAAAAAGACAGGAAATTGCTGCAAAACTTACCAGCTACAAGGAATCACCTGTTTGCCAAGAAACAGGTGGAAATTTTGACCGAACAGGTGGCCATTACTTTCAAAGACTTAACAAAGAAATAGACTCAGTAAGGAAGAATGAATAAAATAAATATGTAGTCCCAGAGAAGAAATGGTCAGAAGACAAGAGAAAACAATCTAGCACATTTGCAGAACTCAGAAAAGAGGTACAAGGAAAAAAAAAATCACAGAAATCAAAACAAAAGTAGAGAAGTAATAAGGGAGTGGGGGTAAAAATACAGAAAAAGTGCTTGAGAATAGAGATCAAACAAGCATAGAAAATGCGAAGAGATAATTTCTAGATAAATCCTAAAGACGTTGACACACAGAGAAGACTGTGGAGATGCAACAAGCCCAGAATTGGAGTCCCCAAAGAAGGAAAACAGTATCATAGAGCTGGACACATTGTGCAAGAAGTTCCTGAAATAAAGGCAACTTGACACATTGTGCACCAGGGGAAGTAGACACAAAGTGGCCACTAAGTGCTGGGACATATTACATATTAAAAATAAAGTAACAATCCCTCTTTCTCTTTCTTTTCTCTTTCCCTTCTCATCAATTCGGTCCAGGAGTCATTTGGTGGCACCGAGCAAAACAGGCATGCGCAGTGGTGCTTGGGAATGGTGGGGTAGGCTACTGCAGCAGTAGCGTTGGAGCGTCAGCTGAGTAAGGAGGACATCTGAGTGGAAGAGTGCAGTGGACAGAATGTGTCCTCCCAAATTCATATGTTGAAATCCCACTCGCAACGTGATGGTATTAGGAGCTGGAGCTTTGGGAGGTGATTAGGTCATGAGGGTGAAGCCTTCATGCGTGGGGTTAGTGCCCTTGAAAATAAAAGGGATTCCAAAGAGCTCCCTCCCTTTGTTTCCATGACACAGTGAGAAGCAGGCAGTCTGCAATCTGGAAGAAGGTCCTCATCAGAACCAACTCTGCTGGTACTCTGGTCTCAGACATCCAGTTTCCAGAACTATGAGAAACTTGTGTCTGTTGTTTACATGCCACCCAGTCCAAGGCACTGTGGATTTCAAAAAAAATATTCACAACCTAAAAGTTGAGAGTTATATTGTATTCAGTGGAAATTTTTAGGACTTTAGCCCAGGAAGGAGTATCTCAAGCAACCCTGAGAAAACTGCTCTGAGGAGGTGAAGGGGGGACCTAGGTTATTTAGAAGTTTTGCAACAAAGGGCAGGTAGTCTGAATATCAAAAGATTATAGCTAATTAAAGAAAATGGGATATCCCAGGTTAAGGAAATTAGTGCTTTGTACGTATGGGAAAAGATGCAAGAGTCTGGGCTCACTGAAATCATTCCTCTGATATGCATTTCACCTGTCTGAGGCCAGTATCCTGTGTTTTCATATCCTGAGTTTCCTCAGGGCTCACCATAGGGAGTTATTATAATCTTATGGCTGCTGCTGCTGCCAAGTCACTTCAGTCGTGTCCGACTCTGTGGGGCCCCATAGACGGCAGCCCACCAGGCTCCCCGTCCCTGGGATTCTCCAGGCAAGAACACTGGAGTGGGTTGCCATTTCCTTCTCCAATGCATGAAAGTGAAAAGTGAAAGTGAAGTCGCTCAGTTGTGTCCGACCCTCAGTGACCCCATGGACTGCAGCCTTCCAGGCTCCTCCGTCCATGGGATTTTCCAGGCAAGAGTACTGGAGTGGGGTGCCATTGCCTTCTCTGATGATGGCTGCTAGATAGCAAGTATTCTGTTCCTTCTTGAGTGTCCTCAGGGCTCACTGGCTTACATTCAGTTCAGTTCAGTTGCTCAGTCATGTCCGACTCTTTGTGACTCCATGGACTGCAGCACGCCAGGCCTCCCTGTCCATCACCAACTCCTGGAGTTTACCCAAACTCACGTCCATCGAGTTGGTGATGCCATCCAACCATCTCATCCTCTGTTGTCCCCTTCTCCTCCCGCCTTCAATCTTTCCCAGTATCAGGGTCTTTTCCAATGAGTCAGCTCTTTGCCTGATAGGTGCTTACATTGGAGGGCCACAATCACTGATGACTGTGATAACCTGTTTACCAATATGGCAGGAAATATTGCATTTCTCAGCACTTTGTTATAGCAGCCTGAACTAAGGCCAAAAGTGACTAGTCCTGGGAGGTTGGAACCTAAGGAAGGAGCCACATGGGGAACAACTGGCTTGCAAAGGGTCTCACAGCCCGAGTAGAGTAAGGTGAAGGTCCATGTTGGAGCTTAAGTGGATGAGGAGGACTTCTTGCGGTGGGACAGCTCAGCACTGAGTGTTGAGCCCAAACAGCATGAGAATGGCCTCAGCACAGGTGAGAGGCAGACAAGTATCATATGTCCTGCCTGGGGCCTGGGGCTATAAGGCGCAGGCAGAGTTAAAGGGCTGTGCATACTCAGCAGAGTGCACACATGGCAGTGCCAGCGTGTAGGTGACAGAAAGGCAGACATGGAGCCATGGATAGGGGAGGTGTAAAACGACATTACCTCTGACCCCTGGACTCAGGAACCTGGGTGCCTAGCTCAGCACAGCACATAGCGCCCGGCATGACCAGGAGACCACAGACAGCTCAGACCATGGGGCTGGCCCCACAGCTGTCCGTGGGGTCAACACAAATGCGGACACATGAAGGTGCCAGAGCTGATCAGGAGCGCTGCTGCAGGCCAATTTCCATTCCTCCCCAGGGTCCCACCCCCAGGCTCTTGTCTGCCACTTTCTCACTTTGATTTCTCTTCCCCATCCCAGGACTTCAGTAGAAGCTGCCTTGGGTTGATCAGAAGCAGATGATTTGAACCACCTGCAAGAGTTAACGACCACATCAGCCCAAGGGCGTTTGAATCAGAGATAAGCAGGTAACTCTGAAGACTCTGGTTCCTGCTCTAGGCTCTGTGTCTGGCACCTCACTGACTCAGACTTGTGTAAACTCAGCACACAGGTTCCCAAGACATCTCAGCCAAGTTCCAGAAAGGAGAGGTTTTCATGCAAGCTCCCAGGATTCACTCTCTATAATGCCATTGGTGAAGAGCTCATTGAAGAGGATTTTGAACTTAAAATGTAAACTCCAAACAATCGCAGATGGAAGGACGGAGTTCTTTGTAAGGGCAAATCAGCAAAGATATTAGGAGGCACTCCTTCCGGGTCAGACGGCATGGGATGAGGGTTGCAAGTGAGAAAGCTACAGAATCGGTGATGAGGAAGATATGGACAGGACTGGAAAGGGATGTTTTCATCAGTCACACCTGAATAAGGGTTTCAGCCATTTCAGAGGTTGGAGGATTCTAGAACAGAGTGGTAATAAATTTTCTCTGCCATGGTGGAAATGTTCTCTGTCTGTACTAATACAGCAGCACTAGGAACACGTAGCTAATGAGCACTTGAAATGTGACTGGTGCAGCTGAGGATCTGTATTTTTTTATTTAATTTAACTTTCATTCATGAAAATATTTAAATAGGCCCATGTGGCTAGTGGCAACCACAGCAGACAGCTCAGTTCTACAGAATTGGTGACCATTGTATAATTGACTCCTGATGTACTGGGTGAGTTATGGTTATTTTCAATTGTCTCAGATAATAATAATTTTAAAAAGTATTTCAGGTACAATTTTTAGTTAAAGAATCCTTAATTCACGTAAGTCGAGTCTGCAGAGCTCTGGAGTCACCTGTAGGCAAGTTAAGTGAAGTCATCTGCTGCTTGTGGTCCAGACGGTGGTGTCCAGAGAGCATGGAGTAAATGAGGAAGTGCTTCCCAATGGGCATTACTGGAGCACAATGGCGAACAGTCCCTGTCTTGTGTAATGAAGAAGTTTGGTGAATAGGTAAAGTGCCACGGAGACTCCCCAGTGGAGTAGAATTCCCCAGGGATCCTGTCCCCACCTACACCTGCAGCGAGGGTACCTCTCCCTGGCCTCAGTACCAGCGCCCCTTGTGCAAAGGCCACAGCTCCCAAGAATGTTCTCCCATGTCCAAAGCTGCTGCCTGAGGTGTTGGAGGAGCTGGGTTCCAGGTACAAACATCCCTGATTTTGTGAAATGCTTTACCACCCCAGCCCTGGAGCAACCCTACTTGTTTCACTCAAATGCTTAGACTTCAGCAACATCTGGTTGCCATGAGAGGTTGCTAAAAAACAAAACAAAACTAATTTTTAACAATCATGAGATCTTCCTCTACCTCCTGCCTCCCTCCCTCTCTCTGAGGTGGAAGCCCTTTGGGCAAGCCTCCCTTCGGGTATTTTGAGACCCTCTGGAATGCCTTATTGTCTGTGGTTTACCCTTCCTATCACTCACTAGCTTCCCCCACTTGGAGCACTGAGGTTCAGGCATATCCTCAGTGCCCAGCTTCTGCAAATGCCAACCTCTGGCCAGGCCTGCCATGGATCTGAGTTCTTGCCGAAGAATCATATATAAATATGGCTTACAAAAAACAAAGTGCTGTGCCAAGAGCTCAGAGTGTTCTTACAGAGAAAAGGCCAAAAGTCCAGTAGATGCCTCTCTCCTCTCTGAAGTCAGAGAATAGCAGGGCTGGAAGCCTCCCCAGAGATGACCCAAAGTAATGCCATTGTTCTCCTTGTGAGGACAGCCTCAGACTTACTGGGCCGGTCATTGCCAGAACTCAGGATGGGTTGCATGGGCCTGGCAGGCAGTGCCATATTCTGGAAACCAGATCCCATCAGCCATGGCATGTTCTTAGCCTCACCATCCGATTTCAGACATCCACCCAAGTGTTTACACCTCCTCTCGCTACCAGGGAGAAGACAGTTACCACACAAATGCTCTCACTCCCAAAGTCCTACAGAAGTCAGGGCTGACCCTGAGGCCCCGTGCCTGATGGTGAATGAGTGAGGCCAGCCTGTGATACCTCAGGGTGGTCACGCCCTTCTGGAGACTCAGTGGGTCTCCCACTGCCTTCCAGGCCTGAGTTCTGGGTGTCAGCAGCTAGGCACCATTCTATACTCTCAACACCATTGACTGGAGAAGGCTCCTGAGATATCTTCACCCATGACCAGCACTCCTAAACCCCCTGCCCTGAAGAAACACACCTTGTTCCATTGTCTGTGTCCCCACCAGGCATATGCATGCAAGTTTAGTCGCTCAGTCATGTCCGACTCTTGCAACCTCATCGACTGTAGCCTGCCATGGCATTCTGTCCATGAGAATCTGTCCATGGGATTCTCCAGGCAAGAATACTGGAGTGGGTTGCCATTTCCTTCTCCAGGGGATCTTTCCAACCCAGGGATCGAAACCCAGGTCTCCTGCATTGCAGTCAGACTCTTTACCGACTGAGCTACGAGGGAAGCCAGCAAACCACAAAGCCAATGCCCAGGCCAGACTCCAGGGCAGCGAGGGGAGAGTCTGTCAGCAGGTGGAGCTCTGGGTACAACACACAGGGCAGCAGGTGATGGAGCCGACCCTCCGGCATTCAGAGGGTGAGCAGCAGTTAGGGAGAGGGGCTGAGGGGTCCTCCTGGTAAGGAGCACTGGTACGAACC
This sequence comes from Bison bison bison, assembly GCF_000754665.1. Taxonomy (NCBI): domain Eukaryota; kingdom Metazoa; phylum Chordata; class Mammalia; order Artiodactyla; family Bovidae; genus Bison; species Bison bison. The sequence continues at coordinate 2,991,533 of NW_011494717.1, read as the reverse complement.
TCCAGAGGCTTCGTGGTGCCTCCTTGGGTCAGCAGAGCCTCATTGACCCAGTCAGTGCCGATCCCTCCTGGAGGAGGGGAGGCAGCCATGATACCTCAGCTGCTTCCTTCACAGAGAAAAGGGAGACCAAGGGGGACTGAAACATGAAAGGGGTCTGGGAACTCTCCTGAGCCAACTTGGGTCCCTCCCTGTAGTCCATATCCCAGAATCTTCAGCTCCTAGAACAATCCTCCAAGGCAATGGTCCCCCAACTTGTTGGCACCAGGGACCGGTTTCATGGAAGACAATTTTTCCATGGATGGGGTGGGGTGGGGATGGCTTGGGGATGATTCAAGTGCATGGACTACAACACTCCAGGCTCCTCTGTCCATGGAATTCTCCAAGTAAGAATACTGGAATGGGTAGCCATCCCTTCTCAGGGGATACTCCCAACCTAGGGATCAAACCCTAGTCTCCTGCATTGCAGGCAGGTTTTATTGTTTGTTTGTTTGTTTGTTTGTTTTTTTACTTTCTGAGCCACCAGGGAAGCCCCTATTATTACATCAGCTCCACCTCAGATCGTCAGGCATTAGATCCTGGAGGTTGGGGGCGTCTGCTCTAAGGCCTAAAATTGTGCTTCGCACATAGCATATCCTCAGGAAATATTTGCCCAGTGAATGGGTGACTCTGAAAGTTAGACTCTACTCGCCTGCTGCTGCCGATTTCCTGGCAAAACTAGGTTGCAGCTTCTATCTTTGTGTGTTGGGACAAGGTCTTGTCCCCTCATTGTCTCAGTCCCTGGTCCCTGGCCCTTTGCAAGAACTCTGGGACCATCACAGTGCCCTCTCCTCAAGTTTCACTTGGCATGGACAGAATCGGGACTTGGGAAGCCAGCAAGATTCTCTAGCGTGGGCAGAATTTTGACAAGTCTGGGCCGAATCCTGGTGTCGCTCCTGTCAGACAGGTTTAGATGGCTCTGTTTCACAGCGCCTGCACTCCTGAAGAGTGGCATAAACATCTCACAGCCCTCCCTCATCTCAAATGCCCTTTCATGGGACAGCTGCCAGCTGCAGTGAGGTCAAAAGTAGAGCCAGACAGCACCCTCCTTGACAGCTTCCCTTCAGAGGGTTGGGAGGAAATCCCCACAAAAGCTTTCTCTCCTGAGACGCTTAGGTGAACATGAGCAGACACTGCCTACGATTAATTCATTCATTCACTTTCACACACTTTACTCAAGAGCCTTCATGTCAGGCACTATCCCAGGATCTGGGGTCCAGCACTGAAGACAATAAAGTCCCCACTCTCATGGAGCTTACATTCTTGTGCAGGAAGACCAATGATAAATAATTCTTGGGACGGTGCTGTGCTACATGCCAAAAAGAAAAATCAATCAGAGTGAGGAGATACAGAATGGTTGCATGGGAAGTGTGTGTGTGTGTGTGTGTGTGTGAGATCTAAGGGAAGTATCTTCAGAGATCTTCCAGAGAAAAGTGAATTTGAACAGAGATCTGGAGAAAGTGAGGAAATGAGCTTTGAGTGTATCTGGGGAGAAATGGTCCAGGCAGAGGAGTTAAAAACACAAAGACCCTGAAGCAAGAGTGTCTGGTGTGTTTTAGGACCAGCCCAGCATCCAGCGTGGCTTAAGTGAGGGTGAAAGGAGTAGGTCTGAGATGTAGCTGGAAGCCAGATTACGAATGGCATGGTAAAGATTTTGGATTTATTCCAAGTGACACAGGCAGCTATTGAAGGGTTCTGAGTGGACATGATCCAACTTGAGTTATGAAAGGGACACACTGCTGGGCAGGGCAAGGGTAAGGGCAGGGAGATGAGGTTTTGCAATAATCCAGCTGAGGGATGATGGTAGCCCAGATCATGGTGGTTAGTGGTCATGATGGAAAGAGTAAAAAATGGGTGGAATCTGAATATATTTCAAAGGCAAACCGACAGGATTATTCTGATGGATTGCGTGTGTGATATTAGAGAAAGATAAAAGTCAAAGATGACTCCAGGGATGACTCAGACTGTTGATCTGAACAAAGAGGAAGAAGGAAGCTGCGGCAAGGAATGGCCTTGCACCCTGGGATCTTGTATTTCTCTGAGAAGGAAATGAAAATCAGGACATACCGAGGGTCTCAGCTTAGCGATTTTAGCCCACTGAAGATGGTGACCCTGCAAAAGTGTTGATGGGCATGTAAGTGCAATAGCGGCACAGTGAAGACAGGACACTGCTGGTGGGGATATGGGTACAGACACAGGTTAGCACATGCACACGGGTGTGTATCGTGAGATGCCTGTACCGTAAGGCACACTCAGAATCTCATTAAAGCAGGAGCCTGAAAGAGCATCTACTTATCTTAATTTTAACCAATGTATGCACTAGACTTTGACTTGAACAGTCCAATAAGAGTCACCCAGCTCTGTGTTATCTATAGCGAAATCTTGAGATTATGTGGAGCTGTGTGTAGACACTAAAAGGATTAGTTGAAAAGGAGGAGCACAAACTGCGGAATGAGAACCACAATCCATTTACTCTAGATTCCCATGGACACTGAATTATAAATACTGGCCAGAAGGTTCTGATCTTTGCCCTCAGTTTCTCCTCACTTAGAAGCTGGTAAAAATGTGTAACTAATGTGGCCAAGAGATTAATTTCTTGCCCTCAGGATTCCTCCATGTCCAACTTTGGGGCCCACACTGAGATTGTCCTACCTGATGTAGTTTGCTCCAGGGTGTTTTACCTGTTTTTTTTTTCCCCCACACTGCATGGCATGTGGGATCTTAGTTCCCGGACAAGGGAGTGTCTGGTGTCTGGCCCCTGGTGTCTGGACCAGGGATCCAACCCATTCCCCAACCCCCCTCCCCCTCCCCCTGTGCAATGGAAGGGTGAAGTCTTTAACCACTGGATTGTCAGGAAAGTCCCCGGGACATTAACTTCTTGCTTCAAACCATTTGTTACTATTCATGGCCAAGGATTCTCAGTTTTTGCTTATGTCTGTATTTCAAAGAAGAATTTGTTTCTTTATAATATGTTCTATGAAATGCTGAATGTTGGCTCTATTTATTGACCAGGCAAGACAATACAACAGGGTAGTTTGGTGTTGGATAAGCTCTCTAGGATCAGCCCTCTCTGTGAGCATCAGAGATGTGGGTGGGTGCAGGGGGAACTTAAAGCCCCTTTGACACAGGCAGTGCACAGGGGACCATGAACACTGAAGGTGAGTGAATGGGAAAAACTCTGTTTCCTCTGCATGTGTGCTAAGTCGCTTCAGTTATATCCAGCTCTTTATGACCCTATGGACCATAGCCTGCCAGGCTCCTGTCCGTGGGATTCTCCAGGCAAGAATACTGAAGTGCGTTGCCATGCTCTCTGGCAGGGGATCGTCCCAAACCAGGGGTTGAACCTGCATCTCTTATGTCTCCTGCATTGACAGGTGGGTTCTTTACCACTAGAGCCATCTGGGAAGCCTTTGTTTCCTTTCAGTTCAGTTTAGTTCAGTTCAGTCACTCAGTCATGTCCGACTCTTTGGGACTCCATGAATCGCAGCATGCCAGGCCTCCCTGTCCATCACCAACTCCCGGAGTTCACTCAAACTCATGTCCATCAAGTCAGTGATGCCATCCAGCCATCTCATCCTCTGTCGTCCCCTTCTCCTCCTGCCCCCAATCCCTTCCAGCATCAGAGTCTTTTCCAATGAGTCAACTCTTCGCATGAGGTGGCCAAAGTATTGGAGTTTCAGCTTTAGCATCAGTCCTTCCAATGAACACCCAGGACTGATCTCCTTTAGAATGGACTGGTTGGATCTCCTTGCAGTCCAAGGGACTCTCAAGAGTCTTCTCCAGCACCACAGTTCAAAAGGATCTATTCTTCGGCGCTCAGCTTTCTTCACAGTCCAACTCTCACATCCATACATGACCACTGGAAAAACCATAGCCTTGACTAGATGGACCTTTGTTGGCTAAGTAATGTCTCTGCTTTTTAATATGCTGTCTAGGTTGGTTATAACTTTCCTTCCTTTATATACCAACTAATGAAAAAAATCTCTTTTCTCCCTCTGTTACTCTTAATATTTCACTTCTTGTCACCAAATATGTGTGTGTGGGGGGGTGAGGGGTGTAGTTCTCACACCAAGCAATTCTCCAGTTCTCTCTGGATGTTAACTGGTGTCCTTTTATCATAATTCATTCAATTCTGACACTCTTTACCCAGTGTTAGGGCAGACCCTGCAGGTTAAGGGCCAGTCCCAGAAGACTTGCTCCACCCTCCCCTACTTCAGGTGTCAGTCGCAGGTCCAGGTTGTCACCTGTGCTTCTGACCTGCTGCTGCTGCTGCTAAGTCGCTTCAGTCGTGTCCGACTCTGTGCGACCCCATAGACGGCAGCCCACCAGGCTCCCCTGTCCCTGGGATTCTCCAGGCAAGAACACTGGAGTGGGTTGCCATTTCCTTCTCCAATGCATGAAAGTGAAAAGTGAAAGTGAAGTCGCTCAGTCGTGTCTGACTCTTAGCAACCCCATGGACTGCAGCCTATCAGGCTCCTCCATCCATGGGATTTTCCAGGCAAGAGTACTGGAGTGGGTTACCATTGCCTTCTCTGGCTTCTGACCTACTGGCTACAAATCAGAGGTTCCCAGGTTTCCACAGTGATCTCCTTGGCTTCAATAATTTGCTGGAGAGGCTCACAAAAATCAGAAAAATAGTTTACTAGTTTTACTAGTTATTACTGGTAAATAGATTACCAGTTTATTTATAAAAGAATACTTCTCAGAAAGCCACATGGCAGAGATGCCTAGGATGGGGCACAGGGAAATGGGTGCAGAGTTTCCACACCCTTTCCACATGTGCCATCCTCTGGCACCCCAACATCTTCATCAACCCAGAATTTCCCCAAACTCCAGTTGTTTAGGGCTTTTGGAGGCTTCATTTGTAGACAAGATTGCTTAAATCTTTGGAGTTGGTGATTGAATTCAATCTTCAGTCTCTCCTAGTTCTGCTGGAAATCAAGGGGTGAGGTTGAAAGTTTCAATCTTTTATCTTGATTACCCAGTCAGTTGCCCTGGCAACCAGCCAACCTCCACCCTTAGAAGTTTTCCAAAAGTCACTTTCATAAATGTAAACTCACGTGTGGTTGAAAGAGACTTGTTATGAATAGCCGAAGAAACCTTTATTTCTCTTTTCATGTAGAAAATTCCAAGGGTTTTAGGAGCTCTAAGCCAGGAATGCGGCCTACAAGCAAATATATATTTATTATTATAAATCACAATTTCACAGTGAGCCTGGTGTACTACTAGAACATTCTCAATAATATTCTGTATATGTTTTTTTCTCATGGAAATGCATCTCTCGTTTAATGACAAAATGAGAAAATACAATCTACTTTCAAAATCTTCATCCCTGGCAGTCTATAAAGCAGAAGATTCTAGTAGTTTTCATAGACACTAAGGACAGATGGTTATTTATTTTTGAATTTATGAGCATAGTTTGACTCCCTGACTCACCTCACTGCCTCAGAAATCACCCCAATGGAATGCAAGTCAGACGCTGAGAATTATGGAAGTCTGAGATAGTACAAGGTCTCTTGTTCCAGTTCTCCCCTTGTCTTGGTCAGAGACATTGGATAAAGTCATAGGTCTCACAGTCTCTAGGATCTACCCTTCTTATTTCAAGCCAAGAAGACTGTTACTCTCCACGATGCCCAAATGGCCAGGATTTCCCTCTGAAAAACCATAAAAAGCTGGGAGAACCCCACCCTATCCAGGCATGTTTATATTCAGGGATATGCCTCTGGCTCTCCTTTTAATATTCAGTTGGCCTCTCCTTCAAGGGCAATAGAATGCATGAGATCACGACAGCCTTGGCTTTAGGAACAAACATTTAGAGAATACAAGCGAATAAACCCATAGCCACCACAGCTTATCCAAGCTAGAACAAGTGTTCCCAGAACCCAAAACATACCACAATCCAGATCTCCATTGTTTAATTGCCTGTCATGGAAGAGCAATTGGCAGTCAATTTTTAGTTGACAGCAGCAGTGGGGCGAGGGGGTGGTTGCGGTTGGGGGGGTTGAGGAGGGAGCACGGAGTGTCTTTATTTATTTTGTACCGGCTTTAGGGCAAGGAGTGGAATTCAAGCCATGTGTTCCTTAGAATGCCACTGTGGAAACTACTTTGAGATTGGAAATAAAAGCTTTGGAGAAATACTATGCTTGAGACTGGAGGCTTCACTTTGAGAGCAAGGGATTATTCCATGCTATGGAAATTCACCAGATAAAGAACATCTAAGAAAAATTTCTCCTCATAATTTTGAAAATAAGAAATTGTTGTAAACCACTCCTCTCGCTTGTGTGCTCATGCTTAGTCACTCAGTTGTGTCCAACTCTTTGTGACCCCTCGGACTGTAGCCTGCCGGGCTCTTCTGTCCATGGAATTTTTCAGGCACGGATACTGGAGTGGGTTGCCATTTCCTTCTCTGGAGGATTTTCCCGACACAGGGATTCAACCCATGTCTTCTACATTGGCACGCAGATTCTTTACCACTGAGCCACCAGGGAAGCCCAAACCCACAGCTCTACAACTATACAATTCCTTAAGAAACTGGGCTCTGTCCTGGAAGGGGAAGGTGACTTATTTAAGCTGTGCATGGGCTAGTCAGGGTCTTGCTCCACTTTAGTGGTGAGACAGGACTCTAACAGATGAGGCTGCAATGATGGGGCAAGCCAGGAAGCAAAGTGTTTGTCACCACAGGTCACCATCTTCAGGAACTCTTAATTGACAGAACAAGCTGAAGCCCAGGGGAGTGGAATAGACTTTTCACCCAGTGTCACTGGCCTTGGCAGAGAACATTCAAGAGACTCTCTACTGAGTAACCGGAATCTAGATCATGCAGCAAAAAAAAAAAAAAAAAATCAATTTAGTGCTGACTGAGCTCTTTCCCTCTCCCACCATGGTTTCCTGGGGCGACAGAAAAGTGGCTTCAAACTATACCCAATACTCAAACTATGGTTTTGAAGGGAAGACATGTTAGTCCCAGATGAGTGAGAACAGTATCAGAGATTTTACTGGCAGTCACTCAAAGCAAAAGACAGCCTGCCAGGTCTGCCCAGGGTGAGCATGAATAGCAAGAAAATAAAAGTGGTCTTTCCATTAGGCAAATGTACCACAGGGGGCAAGGCAGGGAGGAATATATCACACAAAAAATAGCAAATCTCTCTGAGAGTAACCATAATCAAAGAACAGAAGTTCTACTTAATAAAAACTTATACATGAATGTTCACAGCAGTGTATTGATAAAAGGTGGAAACAACCCAGATGTCTATCAATTGAATGGATAAATGAAATGTGGTGTATCTGTGCAACAGAATATTATTTGGCCATAAAAAGGAATGAAGTATTTACACAGCCTACAGCATAGATGAACCTTGAAACATTATGCTCAGTGAAAGAAGCCAGTCACACACACACACAAAACCGCACATCCATTTATATAAAATGTCCAGAATAGGCAAAGTATATACACAGATAAAAAGTGAGTTAGTGGTTGCTTAGGGCTAGGAGGTATGAGGATGTGTAGAGTGGTAGCCTAAGGGTATGTTTTATTTTTAAAGTGAAGTAAATATCCTAAAATTGACTATGCTGATGATTGCAAGTATCTGTGGATAAACTAAGACCTATTGAATTATACACGTTAAACAGGCAAACTGTATGACCTGTGAGTCGTAGCTTAATAAAACTGCTTTAAACATAAGAGCCAGCAAAGTTTCTAAGAAGAGACCCATTAAAACAAAAAATAAGATTCAGAAAAAACTGACAATGAAGGCATGAGAAAAGAGTGTTAGAAAGAAAAGAAACAGCCACATTTTCTGTAAATGTTTATGTTATATTTTAATACCATGACTTCAAGAAAATAAGTTCCAGATGATGTATCAACTCAGGCCCAGTCAGAAAAATAAAGACCACAATAATTACTTTAACAGAGAGAATTTAACACAGGGTATTGGTTAAACTGGTATTCAAGAGCTGAAAGGGTGAGTGAGGTAGTACAGTTATAAATACCAGGGGACTTGGACTTCCTTGGAGGGTGCACCCCAGTTACTCCTACTCAGGAGTTTAGAAAAGAGGCCCCGGGAACTGGGCCTTAGACCTCTGTCTGAAGCGGGGCCCTGTGTACAACTTTGAAGGGTGAACTGGCCAGTTCCAGGAGTGTGCAAAGGAGTTAGAAACTAGAACCAACTTCTACAGTTGAGCTGAAGTGCTCTTTTGAGATCATTCTGACAGGAATAACATGAGAACCTAGAAGGGGCAAGAAGCCTCTCCTTTCTCTGACCTTCTAATCTCTCTCCAAGGGCCCACAGTTGGCAATGTCTACCTGGGGGAGCCAGCTGGTAAAGAAGTGCTGTTTGCAGGATCCCAGCCTAAGCATCACAAAGTTTGGAGCTGAAATACAATAGATTAACACTCAATATAGATGAGGATAACAATCTAAAATGAGATGAAAAGGAAGACTGAAGGGTTAAGGAAACCCTGAAACCAAAACAACACTGCACCATTGTACCATTTGACTGAAAGCTGAATTAATAATTTGATGAAAAGGCTTGATTTAAATATAATGAATTCTCAGGAAAAAGACAAAGATATTAAAGAAATTAGTAAGGAGATGACGCATGTGGAGGACAAAGTTTTTGCTTGTCTTTCAAACATTCTTTTTAGGGAATTCCCTGGCAGTTCAGTGGTTAAGATTCAGGGCTTTCACTGCTGGGGGCCCATGTTCAATTCTGGTTGGGGAATTAAGATCCTGCAACAACATAAATTCTTTTTAATAGTATCTTTACATTAGCTTTACAATAGTAGTGGTACAAAATATTTAAAATAAGAATAATCATTGTTCCTGAAGTAGAGAATCCATCAAAGATCACAGAAATAATATTCAGAGCTACTACACACAAAAAATTCCCTGAAATGATTAAAAAACCACAACTTCCAAATATCAAGGTTATGTTTTAATATCAGGAAAATATGTTCGAGACTGATTGACAGTGAGACACATTGTTGTTAAGACACTGAAGTTCAAAAGTACAGAAAAAATTCTTAAGTAGGTTAAAATTAAATCGGCCTCAGGTTTTCCACAAGACTTTTCACTAAAAGCAATGTTTGCAAAGTCCTGAGGGGAAAAACTGCAAGACCCAAGAATAGCTGTTGCTTGAGTTTAAATAAAACAGGAAGACATTTTCAAGCATGAAATAACTTAGGGAATAGGAAACTATCATGAAAAATTGCAAATGGACACAAATTCTTTGAAGCTTCTCTCATCAAAAGGTAAAGTCTATTTCTTTATCTTTTAAATCCATGCTGGCTTATAATTTGCTTTGACCAATGACTTGGAAGGGACACTATATAAGGTCCAAGCCTAAGCCTCAGGGGACAGTGCCACTTCCAAACTCCCTCTCCGAGGGATGAACAGGTCTGAGCAAGCCTGTGGGAGGGGCTACAAAGGGCCTTGGCTGACCACCAGATCGGAGCCCAGGCTCCCTGATCAGCCGCTGCTGCTGCTGCTGCTGCTGCTGCTAAGTTGCTTCAGTCGTGTCCGACCCTATGTGACCCCATAGACGGCAGCCCACCAGGCTCCCCCGTCCCTGGGATTCTCCAGGCAAGAACACTGGAGTGGGTTGCCACTTCCTTCTCCAATGCGTCAAAGTGAAAAGTGAAAGTGAAGTCGCTCAGTCGTGTGGGACTCTTAGGGACCCCGTGGACTTCAGCCTTCCAGGCTCCTCCGTCCATTGGATTTTCCAGGCAAGAGTACTGGAGTGGGGTGCCATTGCCTTCTCCGTGGTCAGCCACTAGCCAACCACAATCACGTAGGTGGGTCCAGGAGACATCAGCTGAAATTCCCAGTTGAATGCAGCCCATCTGACTAACCCACAGAACTGGGATATAGGGAAAGATCACTGAGGGTGGTTTATAATCCAAGTAGAGGCTGATATGGGCTTCCAAGGTGGCTCAGTGGTAAAGAACCCGCCTGCAATGCAGGAGACATGGGTTTGATCGCTGAGTTTGGAAGATTCCCTGGAGAAGGAAATGGCAACCCACTCCAGTATTCTTGCCTGGGAAATTCCCTGGACAGAGGAGCCTGGCAGGCTACAGTCCATGGGGTCACAAGAGTCAGACATGACTTAGAGACTAAACAACAACAACAAGAGGCTGATCCATGACAAAATCCATACTACTAAATCAAAATGAAGTCAGAAATGAAGAAGCAATAAACAATAAATACATTTAACTGAAAAGGGTGTAGAAACAAGGGAGCCCTCTTAGACTGTTGGTGGGAATATAAATTGGTGTGGCCACTAAGGAGAACAATATGTAGATTTATCAAAAAACTAAAAATAGAGTTAGCATATGATCCAGCAATCCTGCTCCTGGGCATATATATCCAGAGAAAACACTAATTAAAAAACAAACATGCACCCCAATGTTCATAGTAGCACTATTTACCATAGCCAGGATATTGAAGCAACCTAAGTGTCCATTGACAAATGAATGGGTAAAGAAGATGTGGTATATATGTACAATGGAATATAACTCAGCCATGAAAAAGAGCAAAATAATGCCATTTGCAGCAACATGGATGGACCTAGAGATTATCATACTAAAGGAAGTAAGTCTGACAGAGAAAGACAAATAACATATGCTATCACTCATATGTAGAATCTAAAAAAAAAAAGATACAAACGAACTTATTTACAAAGCAGAAACAGACTCACAGACATAGAAACAAACTTACAGTTTCCAAAAGGGGAAATGGGGGGGGAGGGCAGCGGGGGGAGAATAAATTATGAGTTTGGGATTAGCAGATACATACTACTATATAAACTAGATAACAACAGGATCCTACTATATAGCACAGGGAACTATATTCAATATTTTGTAATAGCTTACAAGGGAAAAGAATCCGAAAAAGAATGTATATATATATATAAAACTGAGTTCACTTTCTATACACCAGAAACTAACACAATATTGTAAATTAACTATACTTTAATTAAAAAATTAAAGAAAAATACATTTAAGTGCTGAAATTAAGACAAATCAGTATGGAAATGTGGTATAGCATGTCAATGTTATAAACTCTGACAAAGTGAAAAATCATAAAAGCAAAAAATTAGGAAGTACAGGACAGAGGTAGAAGGAACTGAAAGTGTGCAGATCTATCTTTCATAGCAGGGAACTCAGTAGTGACAAATATTGGAGCATGTAGTTTGAAAAAGTTACTCTGTCCTATTAATGATTTTTATAATTGTGTTTAACCTTTGAGAAACTTCTCACGAGTCAATTTCTCTTGCAGTGAAGAAACATGCATCTGAGTAGATCCTTCAGTTAAATTCAAGTTAAGACTAAATTCAACACTACTTTAAAAACAATGTGTGCAGATTGAGCTTACCCCTGTTACAGTCACTCTACATATGTAGCTCTCCATCTATCTGTATTTGTCTATGTAATAATGGCATTCACCAACCATGGTTATTTGTAGTATTTCTGAGATATTAAAATTGGGGTGATTTGAGCTTTTCTTTAGGCTTCCCTGATAGCTCAGTTGGTAAAGAATCTGCCTGCAATGCAGGAGACTCTGGTTTGATTTCTGGGTCGTGAAGATCTGCTGGAGAAGGGATAGACTACTCACTCCAGTTTTTCTGGAGCTTTTCTTATTTCTTTAAGCTTCTATAAAAGGCTTAAATGATTTTTATTAAAACCACAAAGTTCTAAAAGGAGTTTACAAGAAGTTTCTTGAGCGAGCAGTCCCAGTGGAAAGCTGGTATTTGCATAGGGAATATTGAAATAGCATTATGCTGTAAAATGTGATCTAAGCTGGTGGTTCTCAATAGCTCCACAGCATAACCACTGAAGAGCTTTTTTAAAACATCAGTGTCTCCACTCAGACCCATTAAATAAAAATCTCTGGGATGGGGCCTGGAAATCGAGATCTTTAAAATGTTGACCAGGTGATTCTGATATGCAACTCTGGTTGAGAAGCACTTGTCTCAACAGGCCGTATAGACATAACCCTCAGATGCAATGCGTGTGGCTGGAAAGCAAAGGACAATTGTTCATGCTATGCCTCCTCTGTCCCACCAGAACGTCCACTGGATCTGTTAGTTACTGAAGAAGAGGAGAATGAACACTGAGTAGGCTACTTGACCGCAGTCTAGGTTCCCTTGTGGTCGTAAGATGTCTGACAGCAGGAACTGAGGCAACATGCTTTCTTGCTGTCTTTTTTACATTCAGAAGGAGGGACTGGCTCCTTACAGAGACCTCCCCGCCAAAGCTCTGAGTTGGCAAGTTTGTGTCTCACTGGCTTTAAATGGATGACACACCCATTGCAGAAACAGTTCCTATTGAGATGGAATTATTGTGATTGGATCACCAATGCTTCTTCAACTTCATTGTGTAGAGGAATTGCCTGGGAATCTTGTTAAAATGCAGATTTTGATTCACTAATTTCTGGAGTGGGGCCAAGATTCTGCATTTCTAATAAGCTTCCAGATGATTAAAATGTCTGTCAGGCATCACTGTCAGTGACACGTACAATGACCACCTTAAATATCAAGCACACCTGATATTTACAGAGGCTGAACACAGGAAGGCTAATAAAAGAGCCTGCTACAGGAATCCAGACGTGGGAAGCAGCCGCGCGCGAGAATCCCTGGCCTAGCAGAACACCCGAGTTTCCTTTGTGTTTACCGGGCAAAGCACAGAGGTTACAGAGGTGGGGGGCAGCCCCCGCATAAGTTCACTTAAGGGGTTCACTTTTCCACACTTGTGTCCCCGCCCCACCCCCCACCGTCTTCCTTCGGGGTGAGGATAAGGGTGAAACCTAAAGGCCTGGATTACTGGTCCGGGTCTTGTGGGTGCCGGCACCCCGAAAGACGAAGTGAGAGGACTACACCGTGGTGGGGAGGGCGCTGGCACCCTCACAGGCAGTCGGGGTGTGTGGGGGAGAACAATGAACTACGGGACAGGAAGCGCAAGGCCAGCGAGTTCGGAAGACTAGGCCCCACGCGGGAAGACGGACGCGAAAGCAGCGTTCGAAAACACCACGCCTGCGCCACCCAAGACCGGAGCGCGCTCCCGCCCGGCGCCACAGCCGAGCTCAGGATCAGCCGCGAGCCCGCAAGGTGAGGGCGGGGACGCAGACGCCGGAGGGACTGCCAAAACGCGCGAGCGCGGAGAGAGTGCGCAAGCGCAGAGCTGCCGTCGGCGAGGGCCTGGAGCGCGGGAGAAAAGTCGGAAGCCACTGAGAGGAGCGGCACCTTGGTGAGCACTCCCCCCTCGCCCCCCCCGGCACCGCCGCCGCCGCCCTCCCTTCCCTTTTCTCCCGGAGTGCTTTGCGCGCGCCCGGTGGGCGGGGGGGAGGGAGGGGAGGCGGCGGTGGCAGCCATGTTGTTGTGAGTCTCTGTGTCTCAGCCTCGGTACTTCGGTGGTTCGGAGGAGGAGGAGGGGGAGAGAAGGAGGAGGTGGGGTGGGGGGGAGGGAGGTAGGTGGAGAAAGAAGATCTTGCCGCCACCGGAGGCGGAGGAGGGGGAGGACGGCCAAGAGCGACGCCGCCGTGTGCCCAACGGTCGGTGTCCCCGGCTGAGGCAGCGCGGCCGCAGCAGCCCCGTAAGTCAGTCGCGCTTGCACCCCTCTCCCCGTGCTCTGGCGCCGCGGGGCGGCTCCCCGGGCTTTGTGTGGCGGTCTCGGCTGCGGGCAACCCGCCGGCGGGAGGGCGGACGGGGCCCACGGGCAACCCAGGACGGCCGCGGCCTGCTGCCCGCTCGCACAATGCAGGGGGAGGAGGGGTGCCGGAAGGGGGTGTGCGCCCGGCGTGTGTGTGTGTCGGGGGGTGCTCATGCCTTTCTCGTTTCCTTTCCTCCCCGCGTCTGAGCCTCGCGGAGGTTGCGGGGGGGCCTTCCCGGCGCTCTTGGGGTTAGAGATCGAGCTGTCCGCCTGCCCAGCCCTTAAGCGCTCGGAACGTGCGGGGGGAGAGAGGCCGGGTGGATCCCGAGAAGCATGCGAGTTGGAAGTGGGCGAAGAGGAAGGAGCGGGTTTATGAAAACAAGTGTGGGGATGAATGCTTGAGGTCCCGAGCGTGTCCAGGAAAAGCTTCCGGTAGACAGGTGTAGGGACGAAAGAGACGGCGGCTTGGGGTCGTTGTGTTAGGTGCCACTGGTGAGGAGTGTTGTGTTTTTGTTAACTGTAACCGATTTCGAGACTCAGGGAAATGTGTAAACATTAAAATCAAACAGATTAAAACTTCACACATTGTAGCCAGCCTTTTGTATCTGTCCTAGGCCAAGTTTGGGGAACATGTTAAATTTTTTTTTTGCCCAAACACACGTGTAAAAGTTAGTGTTAACTTCCGAGACCACAGCTAGGGAAAACCAACTTTTCTTAGCTTTTCATTCTGACACATTTAAACGTTTTAATGGGATGGGAATTGCGGAGTTAATCATGTATAATAAGACAACCGTGTTAAAATCTGGACTTAGTACTTTTGTGAGATTTTAGCTTAAAAATTGGTGACAGACTTGGGGCAAAGGTTTTTGTGTGTGTGTGTTGGGGGGGAAGCTGTACTAGAAAAAAGCTTTTAAATGTTTGAGAGAAATGTAGTACTTGGAAAGGTATTGTATATCAAGAAAATTTTAATAAAGGGTGTTACCTAAGAATTTCAGAAGACTTGTTTACTGCTTAGATTCGTGTTTAATAGGTGACTCTTTCACCATGTGACCTGGAGCATTGGAGGATGATTTAAGAATTTCTGGCTAGGAATCCGGTTAAAAACACAAGCATAAATAGTTTTAAATGGCTAAGTTTCTATTCTTAGTTTTTTAATACCCTGCTTTTTAAAAAAATGATTTGCTTTATCTGCACAGTCGTCCTTAAATAGTTACTGGCATTTCCCTTATTTCAAGCGTGTCTTTTAAAAGTCGAATTTCTGGTAACATTGAGTTGTTTAGAATTGTCTTTTGGTGTCCCAGAGAGCGGGTTTTGTATGAAATACGCCATATTTTAAAAAATAAAATTATATTTCAGAATCCTGGTTCTTCAGACTTTCAGGTTTTAAAGTTCATTTTTGTTATTTGCACAATAACTCTTATCTTCAAGTTACATTTGCAATTAACAAATATCTTCAAACAATTTAAACTTCTTTTTAATACTTAATTTTCTTATTTTGAGTCTAAAGTTCTCTTAGATGTTTGATATTAATGAAGTTTCAGCTTTTTAAAGTCTAAATACTGCCATATTTAAATTGGTCATAAAGGTTGTCACTTTAATAGGTCAATTTTTTAAGGCATTACAAGTATATAATAAGCCAAATAAGCAGTCTTAACACAGATACTAATATTAGGATTTTGTTTCTCTTAAACCTTCCATACTTGTTTATAAATCTTTCCAGTGTTGAAAGATAATTTATCTTCCTATGTAGTTACTTCCTGTGTAGGTACTATCCAAGTTAACAGAAGTCATTACTTCAGAGAGTAAGTCCAGGTGTGACATCCAAAGCCAATCTTCTCTGTGACCATACTGCCTCCTTTTTATTGATACTGATAGGATCTTCATAGTTTTAAGTGGAGGTTGGTTCTGTTTCCTGGACTGAAGTTCTTTGTACTTTGTAATTCAGCAACCTTTGAATTTGTTGGGTTTCTAAGACAAGGAAAACACTCTGTATTTTTTTCTTGTTTTTAAAACTTGTGGATACATACTTGAAATGGTTGTACCTCATGGCTTTGTTCAGCTTGCATTCACAGTTTGAGGCCATTTTACAGACAGGTATGATTAAGATAATAATTGTACCTGTAACAGTGTAGCAGGTACACTTGTTACATACTAGATTGCTACATAGTAGATTTTTTACTGTTTTTTTAAGAAAGCATGAAAATAGTCTGACTTGCTCCTATTGTCCCACTTTCTCACTCTTCCTTTGGATGAGTTTGTAAGAAGGAACTGATTAGGTATGGCTCAGCCCCTTTCCTCTTTCTCTTTGGGAGCCTGCCCCTCGCAGAAAGCACTTTGCTTCTTCCCGAGGCCACCAGTGATAGACTCTGTCCATTTCTGAAGGAGGACTGTGATTGTCCAGTGCTACCTGTGACTGGGTTAGGATAATTATGGAGTGTGGTTGTTAGGACGCTGTCTTGGTCTAGGTTTAGATTTTGCTTTTCAGAAATAAAGGAGCTATTTGGATTACCATCAATCTTCACTCCTATGTCTCTCACTCCTGAATTCTGATGTGGTGGGAAAAAGGTTTCTTCAAACCCTATTATTTAGAAACTAATACTTAAATAGTGATTTTTATATTTAGCAATATAGATAGAAGACATTTGTATTTAAAAGTTGTTGCTTTTGTAGTAGAAAAAGTGAATTTACAGAGAAATATTTTCACACTTTTCCAGTGAAATGCTGTATAGAATTTTTACCTAGGTAGGTGCATGATACATGCTGCTGCTTCTCAGATTTTCACATAGCAGTATGCTTAGAGACATATCACCGATTTTCACTTCTTATTCTCTTACCATTATCTGGTGAAGAGATAAAAGATTTTACAGTATTGGAAAACATCCAGATTGTGTCCACCTTACATACATATTCCAGAATTTTACCGTAGCTGCTAGATACAAAAGCGGATAAGAAATGTGAAGGGAAAAGGGATAGGGTGTCAGAACACTTTAACTGGAAATGGAACAGAAAAAAAAAAGGCAGTCATTTTCACCTATCTAGGATGATATGTGTATTTGGATCGCAAAATTCTGCTTCCTGGAGGAGGTCTGGTGAAATTGACTATAAAGTGACAGTACGAAGCCATCTACTCAGTGCCTGCCTAGGAGAATAAAATCTGTAGCTGACTTCCAGAGTATGTAAAAAATAGTGTGAAAAGGGGTTGGTTTTTTTTTTTTTTTAAGTCCCCCCAAAAAGTATGTGAGACTTAATTTTAGAGATGTCTTTGTGGTTTCTGTTTGTGGGACATTTTATGTCAAGAGTAGTAAGTTCTAGATCTCTTAAGTGGTGATCTCTGATTTTAGGCACTGTTTCTGAAAGGCTTACTAGGGAATCAGTGGGAGATAGTCTTTAACTGTATAAAATGGTTTTCTTCATTCTGACATTAAATGAAAGTAGATGAAAAGCTTCCCGGGTGGCTTAGTGGTTAAAAAAAAAAAATCTGCCTGCCAATGCAGAAGACATGGGTTTGATCCCTGGGTGGGGAAGATCCCTTGGAGAAGGAAATGGCAACCCACTCCAGTATTCTTGCCTAGAGAATTGCAGGGATGGAAAGGAGCCTGGTGGGCTACAGTCCATGAGGTCGCAAAGAGTTGGACACGACTGAGTGACTAAGACACACACACATAGTATTTTATTAGCATTTTTAGCGTGATTAAATGCAAAAACATTACACTTTCCATGGCAAAACCTCATCATATAAACTGATTCAACATAACCAGAATTAAGATTTAAAATGTAGAGAATTTAGAAATTCAGGTTTTCCTACGATGTTTTCTTGGACCACCTTTTAATATAAATATAATTGATTGCTTTTCATCCAATTTGTGTTTGTGCATGCTCAGTCTTTATTTAAACTCTAAATTATATGGTGCCTATACAAGCAAAAATAGGAGTACTCAAAGATAAATCGATTGCTAATTTTTATCCTAAGTCTGGTTAAGAAGGTACTTATGGCGTATTAGTTCCCATTCAGTCCATTTGTTTCTCTGGATATTCTAAGTTGTATCATTTCATCAAGCTAGAGTATCAGAAACTTGCATTCATTTTTTGAGGTTTATAGGCCTGTCATGTGCCACAGTGTTTAGATGTTGGCGGGGCAGTGGTCTCTGTCCTTACTGTTTACTGCAACTATAAGGTTATGTTTATAGTGGAGAGGAAATTGATAAAACTCATGTTTACACAGTGTAGTACACTAAGTGCCACCCTAGGTGGTGTTGCACAAGTGCTGTGGACTCAGGTAGGTAGACACTGCAGGGGGTCAGGAAAAGCTTTCCAGAAGAGGTAAAGTGGACTGTAAAAAGACTTAGAAATGTTAATTTAGTCAAGAGATGGGTGAAATGGCATTTAGCCAGAGGGATTAGTGTGTGTAGTGACCCAGATAGGGAGAATGGCAGAGCTAGAAGGGGAGGTAGGGAGGAGAATTGAAAAGATTTGACTGTAGATACAGGTAGAGACCCACTGGATTTAAGGGCCATTTTAAATTTGAACAATTCTACGAAGACTTTGGAGATAATATCTTGGAAAGATTTAGAACATTATTGTCCAGGAACCCTTAACATAATTACTGTGAGTCGCTTTCCCTGGATTGTGTTGGAGTTAGACACATGACTTTCCTTGAAGGATTGACTAAAAAATGAGATTATGAAACCTTGCATCTGCTAAGCAAGTCATTGAGTATATTTTCTATTACAACTCTGGGTTCTCTATAATACTGTTTGTAAGAATTTTCTTTTAAAGCGTAGTGTTAGAAATAAGGTTATAAGGTTATCTTAAAAAAAAAAGGAAATAAGGTTGTCTCCAAGGAATTGGATACAGAGAATTTCATTGTATAATATACTGTGTCCCGCCATCTTTATGACTTTAGAAGTTAAACTTGAGTTTACTTACTATTTTTGTTATTTAATATTTGTTTAGGTATTTTCCTAATTAGTTTTTGTTGTGTATATTTCCTATGAGTCACTTGGTGTGTCTTCCAAAATTTTTTATTTTGTATAGAGTGAATTTCATTTAGATTATACTTGACTATTTCTACCACAGGCACTTTTTTTGGTATGTACCTTCATGCTGCTGCTGCTGCTAAGTCTGCTTCAGTCGTGTCCAACTCTGTGCGACCCCATAGACGGCAGCCCACCAGGCTTCCCTGTCCCTGGGATTCTCCAGGCAAGAACACTGGAGTGGGTTGCCATTTCCTTCTCCAAATGTACCTTCATAGTCCTTGAAACTAACATACATTTGGTTTCTCTTTTCAGACACTGCAGTGTAAGTGTTTTTGAGTTTTTGTTGTTTTCTAAGTGATAGCTTAGGTTTTTTGTTTTGCTTCTTAACTTATGTATCTTTAGGAAATTGGTATGGTCATCTCAATTTAAAGTGATTGGGAAGCAGATCACCAGTTCAAGGCTTGTTCTTGAATATTTGAGGAACCTGTTAAAAAAAATAACAATTCATATTCATCACCTAAAAGATTTCTTTATATTTAGTTCAAAATTTTGTACTGCTCATATTTTTCTTACACTATTCATGATAGTCATAATAAACTAAACATTTTAAAAACTTAACTGTCACAGGTTATGACTTTTCCTAGAGAAAAGAAAATCGAAATAGATAACTCGTTCATTTTTCTTTCTTTTTTTTTGGGGGGGGGGGGCTAGACTAGAATGACTGCAGAAGAAGGCAGTGGCACCCCACTCCAGTACTCTTGCCTGGAAAATCCCATGGACGGAGGAGCCTGGTAGGCTGCAGTCCATGAGGTCCCTAAGAGTCGGTCACGACTGAGCGACTTCACTTTGACTTTTCACTTTCATGCATTAGAGAAGGACATGGCAACCCACTCCAGTGTTCTTGCCTGGAGAATCCAAGGGACGGGGGAGCCTGGTGGGCTTCCATCTATGGGGTCGCACAGAGTCGGACACGATTGAAGCGACTTGGCGGCAGCAGCAGAATGACTGCTTCTCAAAATATCATCTTTTGTGTTAACATGTTTATAGAAAGTTACAATCATACTAGGTTAAAGTGAAGCAGGTTTATTTATTTATGCATGTGTACATGCCACACTTCAGGGCTGGTGGAATCTTAGTTCCCCAACCAGGGATGAAACCTAGGCCCTCAGCAGATGAAGTTCGGAGTTCTAACCACTGGACTGCTAGAGGATTCCCAGTTAAGCAGTTTTAATTGTGGGACATCTCAGAGCCTTTACTATGCTAATATCACAGAGAATGGATTCCAGAATGACCATCTGCTAAGCTTGCAAAAGAACAAATGGGTGCTGGGGAGCAGCGAGTTCTAAGTGTATTGGACAAGGAATCTCTTACTTTAAAGAATGCTGTGCGTTGGTGATTAAGAAACACACTTTGGAAAATTTTTGTCTGAAGAAGAAAATCTTTTAAAAGTTGCACTAAAATCTGCTGCTTAAAATGGTTTTTCCTTTTCCAGTTGTCTCATACCATGAATTCAAATGATTTCCTTTAATTCTCTGTTACAACCTAATTAAGATTTTTTGAGTTATTTCCACTTGGTGCTATGTCGCTTCTAATTGATAATGTGTAACAATTGAAAATTTCTAGATCACCATTAGAGACAGGTCTTCATTTGTTGGGCATTCAACCTAGTACTAAAATGAATTGAAAATAGCACAAGATTGCTTGTTCTCTGTTTTGTGATAAAGTTTCTAAACTGTAATAGATTTAAACTGTATTAATATAGAACCTATTTTTTAAAAACAATTTATTTCGCTAACAAGCCTTAGAACACAGAAATACAAAAGCATGAAGCCAGCAGTACCCAGTCTCCTACCAAACTTGGGTGTTTATTTTTTCATACTCCACACAAACATATACATTGCCCCTCTTTTGTTAAAACTTGGATCAGATTACACACCTCAGGCAACTTGGTGTTTTTATTTAATATTATGGATATTTTATTAGTACATGTAACTTTAATTTTAATCTGTAATAGTGCATGACTTTTTATTTTTGCTAACCCATTTTTTTGTTTGTTTAGGTTTTATTTTTGAACTACTGCAAGCAAATGTTGCAGTAAATAACCATTATTCAGTTCATCCTTTTATGTTGTTTGTGTAAGTTAAATTACCAGAAGAGAAATAACTGTGTCAAAGGATTATATATTGATTCTCAAACACACAAAAAATATATTCACTCATTATGATGAGTTAATACACTAGAGAGGACTTATATTGCAATTTTACATGCTATCTAGTCTCCTCCATAACCTTATGAGGGAAACATTGTTACTCTCATTTGCAAATGGGGAAAGAGAAACAGTTCAAGTGCTTTGAGTTCATTTAGCTACTTAGAGGCAAACATGGTGCCATATTCTAGATCTTTTAGTTCTGGTTTCTGTTTCTGTTATGCCATGATGAATGATACAAAACTTTTAGTTGGAAAATCATTAGGGTCCTTGTGAATAAACCCTTGTACAAAAAAGATCTTCATGACCCAGATAATCACGATGGTGTGATCACTCACCTAGAGCCAGACATCCTGGAATATGAAGTCAAGTGGGTCTTAGGAAGCATCACTACGAACAAAGCTAGTGGAGGTGATGGAATTCTAGTTGAGCTATTTCAAATCCTGAAAGATGATGTTGTGAAAGTGCTGCACTCAATATGCCAGCAAATTTGGAAAACTCAGCAGTGACCACAGGACTGGAAAAGGTCAGTTTTCATTCCAATCCCAAAGAAAGGCAATGCCAAAGAATTCTCAAACTACCACACAATTGCACTCATCTCACACGCTAGTAAAGTAATGCTCAAAATTCTCCAAGCCAGGCTTCAGCAATACGTGAACCATGAACTTCCAGATGTTCAAGCTGGTTTTAGAAAAGGCAGAGGAGCAAGAGATCAAATGGCCAACATCTGCTGGATCATCGAAAAAGCAAGAGAGTTCCATAAAAACATCTATTTCTGCTTTATTGACTGTGCCAAAGCCTTTGACTGAGTGGAGCACAATAAACTGTGGAAAATTCTGAAAGAGATGGGAATACCAGACCACCTGACCTGCCTCTTGAGAAACCTGTATGCAGGTCAGGAAGCAACAGTTAGAACTGGACATGGAACAACAGACTGATTCCAGATAGGAAAAGGAGTACATCAAGGCTGTATATTGTCATCCTGCTTATTTAACTATGCAAAGTACATCATGAGAAACGCTGGGCTGGATGAAGCACAAGCTGGAATCAAGATTGCTGGGAGAAATATCAATAACCTCAGATACGCAAGTGACACCGCTCTTAAGGCAGAAAGTGAAGAGGAACTAAAAAGCCTCTTGATGAAAGTGAAAGAGGAGAATAAAAAGTTGGCTTAAAGCTCAACATTCAGAAAACTAAGATCATGGCATCCAGTCCCATCACTTCATGGGAAATAGATGGGGAAACAGTGGCAGACTTTATTTTTCTGGGCTCCAAAATCACTGCAGATGGTGATTGCAGCCATGAAACTAAAAGACGCTTACTCCTTGGAAGGAAAGTTATGACCAACCTAGACAGCATGTTAAAAAGCAGAGACATTACTTTATCAACAAAGGTTCGTCCAGTGATCGTGTATGGATGCTAGAGTTGGACTATTAAGAAAGCTGAGCGCCAAAGAATTGACGCTTTTGAACTGTGGTGTTGGAGAAGACTCTTGAGAAACCCTTGGACTGCAAGGAGATCCAGCCAGTCCATCCTAAAGGAGATTAGTCCTGGATGTTCATTGGTAGGACTGATGTTGAAGCTGAAACTCCAGTCTTTGGCCACCTGATGCAAAGAGCTGACTCATTTGAAAAGACCCTGATGCTGGGAAAGATTGTGGGCAGGAGGAGAAGGGGACGACAGAGGATGAGATGGTTGGATGGCATCACCGACTCGATGGACGTGAGTTTGAGTAAACTCTGGGAGTTGGTGATGGACAGGGAGGCCTGACGTGCTGCGGTTCATGGGGTCGCAGAGAGTAGGAGACAACTAAACTGAACTGATACTGATACAGGTGGTTTGGTATGTATTAGGGTCTCAACCATATCTGCAAAGGCAAGCATTACTTGGAGAGTAGAAGGAAAGAAAGAAAGAAAGTGAAGTTGCTCAGTCGTGTCCGACTCTTTGCGACCCCGAGGACTGTAGACTACCAGGCTCTTCCATCCTTGGAATTCTCCAGGCAAGAATATTGGAGTGGGTTGCCATATCCTTCTCCAGGGGATCTTCCCAACCCAGTGATCAAACCCGGGTCTCCGCGTTGCAGGCAGATTCTTTACCATCTGAGCCACCAGGAAAGCCCCACCAAATCTATGCCTGTCTCCCTTCTAGGACTAATTCAGATAAGTCTTAGGTGGGATGTGTTTTTAATTTTCGAACCTTTTATCTAGATTCTCATGCACTATGCGGATTTGATAATCAGTGACCTTAACATTGAGATGCTCATATCCCTGAGGGGTACATGACGAATTTTCAAAATGTTAGCACGTTTAGTTTTCTGAGGGTCAGTTAACAGGTCCTTGCTGTATGTACTGATAAAAGCACATCTTTGACCCTAGGTCTTCATGTGGTGTATTTTACCCCAGGTGGGCTTCCCTGGTGGTTCAGATGGTAAAGAATCTTGCCTGCAGTGCAGGAGACCTGGGTTTGATCCATGGGTTGGGAAGATCCCCTGGAGAAGGGAATGGCAGCCCACTCCAGTATTCTTGCCTGAAGAATCCCATGGACAGAGGAGCCTGGCGGGCTACAGTCCATGGGATCGCAAACAGTAGGACACAAGTGAAAGATTAACACCCCAGGTAATTAAGCCTTTGAGACTCCAAACTTAGAGGTAGCTTCCTGTAGTGATTAACCTTATTGATTCACATTGATGATAGAATGAGATAATAGCCAAGAACTGGAGTGTTTTGACTTTCTTTGGGAATTTCTGAATTAGATCAATGATAGTCTTGAGTGGTAGGAGTAATTGTGATTTTTTTTTAAGCCAGTTCCCTTCTTCTTCCCTAACCTTTTGTCAAAGAATACTTACAAAGAACAATACTGTGAAATGTTTTGAAAACTAGAAATATGTAAATAAGACTGTAAAATATGTTGAATTTAAATGTATGGATTTTTTTGCTCCATTTTTTTGAACACTTTGGAGGAGTATATAGAAGAATTAGGGTAAAAATAAGTGCTAACCACAAGTACAATTCCTTTAAATCAGATGATAGAATATTTAGATTTACAAATTGGATTTCCTTTTTTTTTTAACCCAAAATGTCGTGAAAGTGTGTCTAGAGGTAATTGCTATAGTAGGTATGGTTATACATGTAAATTGCATCATAACATTTTTAAAACCCTTAGAAGTTTACAGATAAGGGGCAGGATTGAACTTGGGCCCCAGAGCAGTGAAAACACCAAGTCATAACCATTGGTTCTTCAGGGAATTATGGAGAATATTTTCTTTTAAGTGATGCTTAATTTACTGAAAAGCTGTTTTTCTGTTATGTTTCTTTATAACTCATGATACCTTTTTCATGTATAGATGTATGTATATTTGAGTTCTACCATATAAAAACCATTGATTTCCAAGCTAACTTGCCTAGTGATTTTTAATATGTATATATTTTAAACATTTTTAAAATATAGGTATTCAAAGAGTATAGAACTATAAAATACAAATCATGCATATCTCTTTCCTGACATGACCACTATTAGCGGTTGTATCGCTCTATTTGCCATGTATACATACGTATGCGTGTGTGCTGCTTTTACAGAAGTGGAATGATAGAATCACTGGTTTTTACCTTCCTCACTGGTTTTTACCTTCCCTTTTCACTTAATAGTCTAAAATTTTTTCATGTATGCATAAATATACCCATCTCATGCTTTTAATGGGTGTATAGTTGATAATTTTATCATTTGCTTTCCCTCCTTTTAAAGTATTTAGGATCCTTTTGCTCTCTCCCTCATGACTGTTAATATTTCACACAACACTGGCACAACCAGAACAGTATGCAAAATTTTGGTACATAATTCTGATGAGGTTTTAAATTCTCAGGGATAAGATGATATTAATATATTGAAAAACACAAATTAAATATTGGGAGAATTGAGAAAAAGATTATTTGGAGGAGGTTTTAATGGAGAAAGTGGCATTTGAGCCAGACAAATCCAAAGAGGTTTGTAGGATTTGCACATGAAGAGATAAGATGACAGAGCTGTCCAAGGGACTGGAATAGTTCAACAAAAGGAAAGCTGGGGAAGAGAGTGATGGTTTATGCTTGGTTGGTGTGGAAAATAGCATGGAGCATTTGGAGTCTTTATATTATTGAATCCTCTGCCATTTTAGTAGCTTTGTCTACTAGGATAGGGAAGTTGAGCACAGTTTCCTTGTTTGTAATTACTATAATACCTACTTTGCTGGAATGCAGTGAGAATTAAATATAACATGCCTACTATGATCACTGGCATAAAATCAAGTGCTCAGTAAATTCTGTTTTCTCTTTAAGGGATGGTGTCTGATAGAAATTAGTCCAGAGAGGTTTATGCTCATTTGGAAATAGTTCTTTGTTGTTGTTGTTTTTAATTTCATATACTCCTTGTCAAAACTACGATTGAGGAAATAGGTGATATTAGGTTTAAACAACAGCTTGGATCATAAGTCAGTTAACCTTGTAGAATGTAACCCCCTTTACAAGCTGCAGTTGATAAATGTTTTGTTTCAAGGTGTGTGGGAGGGTGTCCAAAACTTGCCTATCCCTCAGAGCCCAGCTTAAATACTTAACAAGGCTGCTGGTCATATTGTTAATCTTGTTAAACTTACTATGGAAATTTTCAAACTCAAGTAAAATAGTATAGTATACCTTGGACTACTAGATCATCCATGTTCAACATTGTATGAAATCTTTATACCTGTATTTTACTTTTTTTAAGTATTTCAAAGGAAATCCCAGACAATAGCTAGTTTAAGCATAAATTCTCATGCTTATGAGAACTTAGTAAAAAATACAATCTTACTATTATTACTGCTAACAAAATTCCTTAATATCATCTAATACCCATTCTATATCTAGATTTCTCTGATTTTCTCAGAAGTCTTTTTTTATAGTTGGTTTGTTAGAATCAGGATTCAAGCAAGGTTTATACAATATATTTTGACTTTTAAACCTGTAGTTTATATAATAGTCCTTCCTCTCCCCTCCTTATAACAAAATTTCATAGATAGTGAAATGAGGTGAATTTTTTTCTTTTTTCTGTATTCTGGATTGGGCAGTTATGTCCTTGTGTTATTTATTGATTTTACGTGTTCTCTTTCTCGTATTCTAATAAATCAGTATTTAGATCTAGCAGCTTTCTTAGATTGATGTTTACGGATTAACTTTTTTTTAAAAAAGCACTTTTCTTCATTCGTGGTGGTGCTGTTTCTTATTACATATATCATGAGGCATATAAATGCTTGTTCCACTTTCAGAATTTATATTATATATAAAAATGTTAACTTAGAAATACTGCTTTTTGAGGGCACTCATGTAATAATTTACATTGGATATTTCACATGTATCTTGGACTGATTAGAACCACTTTGAGTTATCTAATAGTTATCTTCATTTTTCCATCTAAGTTATGTGACCTACTGCTCTCAGGTGATATGTAAAAGTATCAAGAACTAGCACTGAGGTTGTTTTAGTGTGTAGATTTTCTCTGAGCAGTATTCTGTTTTTTGGAAAGAAATTTCAATAATCAGTGTTTTATTTCTTAACCAACGGAGAGAATGCCTTGTAATATAAGAGACTTTGTAAGGGCTATATATAGTGATTCTCCTTCGGGAGAATTCTAAGGAAAAAATACCTCGCCCTACAGCTGCAAGTATGTAAGTATGTATTTATCCCCCCATTGTGTCTCCTTGAGAGTATATCTGAGATTGCGCCTCAAAGGGCTAAAAGTATTCTTGCACATAAATATTTGGTAAATTTTTATTTAATGTCTTAATGCTTGTGCTGGGACAATCTTAATTTCTAATCTTAGAAGATTTAAGCTAGGGTCTTTGAAGATATCTAGTTTCTGGGAGTCTGTATATTGATAAGGGGCTTCCCTGGTGGCTCAGAGGTTAAAGCATCTGCCTGCAATGCGGGAGACCTAGGTTCAATCCCTGGGTTGGAAAGATCCCCTGGAGAAGGAAATGGCAACCCACTCCAGTATTCTTGCCTGGAAAATCCCATGGACAGAGGAGCCTGATGGGCTATACTCCACGGGGTAGCAAAGAGTCAGACACGACTGAGCGGGCCAGGTTTTATTCAGAAGGTAAAATTTGACTTTTCCTTAATATTGTTGAGTCAGTTATACAGTACTGTTCTTAATGGTAGTAAAACAAGTATGTCATTCCCCCATGAAGTACATGGACAAATGAGTAGCATATATCAAAAAAAATTTGTGGCTCTTGGTTCAGCCACCACCTAAGTGACTTGTTTAACACCACTAGAAAAGTGTGTGGTTCAGTTTGTTCCCCCAGATAAATAACAAATGACTAGATGTTGATGGTGATTCCTAGAGACTTCAAATGTTAAGTTGGTGAAAGCTAATAGTCTACCAGAAATAAACACAAACCTGGATTTAGTTTACCTTTGTCATATGGATAAGAAGAGGCATTGCTAAACATTAATTTTGTTGGAAAATTTGCAAAAGTGATTTCCTGTGCTGAAGAGACTAAGGTATTAAGGACTTTAGTACCTATTTTCAATGCTCAGAAGCTCAGTCGTGTCCTACTCTTTGTGACTTCATGAACTGTATAGTCCACCAGGCTTTTCTGTCCATGGGATTCTCCAGGCAAGAATACTGGAGTGGGCTGCCATTTCTTTCTCCCCTGTTTTCACTGGATACTACTAATTAATGCTAAATGATTATGTTTGTTAAAATCAGTCCAAGGAGTTTGACTACTATAGGAATATTTTATTAGTAGCTTAAGTTACTCTCTGTGTATATTGACTTATGTCAATCAATTAAGTTTTCATGTACTTTGTTCTTGTAGTTGGTTCTTGGGGTAGCAACAGCCTCTCTGTATTAGAGGACCAATTTGGAGAAGTAGTGCCAATGGGAAGTTGCACTCATTTTATGCGGTAAATGTTTTCTGCTGCTGCTAAGTCACATCAGTCGTGTCCAACTCTGTGCAACCCCATAGACGGCAGCCCACTACGCTCCACCGTCCCTGGGATTCTCCAGGCAAGAACACTGGAGTGGGTTGCCATTTCCTTCTCCAATGCATGAAAGTGAAAAGTGAAAGTGAAGTCGCTCAGTCATGTTCGACCCTCAGCGACCCATGGACTGCAGCCTTCCAGGCTCCTCCATCCATGGGATTTTCCAGGCAAGAGTACTGGAGTGGGGTGCCATTGCCTTCTCCAGGTAAATGTTTTCAGTTGTACATAAAGTCTGAGAAAGAGCCTTGTTCATGTCTGTTAAAATGAACATTGTGCATAAATGAAGGCACGTATAAACAGTCACTATCCAGCTATTAGATGATTTCATGATCTGAATTTTGGGCTTCCCAGATGGCGCTTTATTTTTTGGGCTCCAAAATCCCTACAGATGGTGACTGCAGCCATGAAATCAAAAGACACTTGCTCCTTGGAAGAAAAGTTATGACCAACCTAGACAGCATATTAAAAAGCAAAGACATTACTTTGTCAACAAAGGTCCATCTAGTCAAGGCTATGGTTTTTCCAGTAGTCACGTATAGATGTGAAAGTTGGACTATAAAGAAAGCTGAGCAGAGAGGAATTGATGCTTTTGAACTGTGGTGTTGGAGAAGACTCTTGAGAGTCCCTTGGACTGCAAGGAGATCCAGCTAGTCCATCCTAAAGGAAATCAGTCCTGAATATTTATTGGAAGAACTGATGTTGAAGCTGAAACTCCAACACTTTGGCCACCTGATGTGAAGAAGTGACTCATTGGAAAATACCCTAATGCTGGGAAAGATTGAAGGTGGGAGGAGAAGGGGACAACAGAGTATGAGCTGGCTGGATGGCATCACTGACTCAATGGACATGAGTTTGAGTAAACTCTGGGAGTTGGTGATAGACCAACTGCAGCCTGGCGTGCTGCCGTCACTGGGGTTGCAGAGTTGGACATGACTGAACTCAGGTGGCACTAGTGATAGAGAACCTGCCTGCCAGTGCAGGATATAGAAGAGATGTGGGTTAGATTCCTGGGTCAGGAAAATCCCCTGGAGAAGGGCATGGCAACCCACTCCAGTATTGTTGCCTGGAGAATCACATGGACAGAGGAGCCTGGTGTGCTGTAGTCATTGGGGTCACAGAGTCAGACACGACTGAAGCGATTTAGCATGCATGATCTGCATGCATGCTAAATTTACATTTCCTAAAATGATCTTTTCATTGAATATATATTGAGCATTTTGGTGGCTAAGATAGTTCATCACCCCTTTAATTGCAGAGTTTAATAACTACTATGGTTTTAAAATAGAACTAATTATACTGCTGTGAAAATGTGATTAGTATTATGTGCTGGTGCTTTAATACCTTTTATTGTAGCTCTAAATGGTTTTTGCCCCCCAGCTATTTTTTATGATGTGCTCAGTCTCTCAGTTGACTCTTTGTGACCCTGTGTACTGTAGCCCACCAGGTTCTCTGTTCATGGAATTTTCCAGGCAGGGATACTGGAGTGGGTTGCCATTTCCTATTCCAGTTTTTTATGGTAGGCATATGGTAAGGAATTGGATCAGATGTTCCGTGAGAAAATAATGTATATTCTTGGTTCATTATGCAGACTATTTGTAAACTTTGGTTTATGCATTAGTACATACGAAAACTCAAAAAATTTAACCAAGTTGTTATTTATGGTACTTTATCTGTTTTTCTTACATAATTAGTAATAATGCTGTCCACAGAAAAATTAGCTAAAACTGTTCACTTTTAAAACCTAATAAGGCACTCTTTTGTCACAGTTGTGTTAAAGACTCATAACCTCAAACGTTATAGCTTTTTAGTTCATATTTACCTCAAGATTATACCGTCTTGGCCATAGATAAGTTTCTATTATGTATTAGATAAGTTTCTATTATATATTTTCTGTATTAGCAAATTGTAATTGTTTAAGGAAATAAGCTTAATGGCTTAATGCAAGCCAGAAAAATTGAAAACAGACTTTACACCCCCAAGCAGTATAGTGTGTGCCATAATTTTTGGATACATTTTCCTGAAGGGAACATAGTTCAGTGTTGTTTAACTGAGAGCCTGCTACTTCATTGCTTGTTGGAAGAAATCGGTTGTTTGCTTTCTCCCTTACATCTAACCATGCAGGGGAGAGTTGTTACATTATATCCAGATTGTTTTCCCTTGCCCTCAGTTGATTCCAGCAGACATAGTGGTTCGACATAACAGTTTGGTGTTTTGCAAAAATTTTAGTCCTCCTTAGTGGCATATGTATGACCCGCTGCTCCTGCAGCTTCATTTTAATATGAAGTTTATTGCAGAAGAATTGAAACAGTGTTTATTTTCTTTCTGTCCCATTATTTTGCTCACTTTCTCATCCATTCTCTTTCTTACGATTGAAATAAATTACACCCTAAACTGAAAAGCTGAGCTTGAGTCTTGTTTTGTGGGTTTTGTTTTAAAGTCTTTTCCCTGTAACCTACCCACGTTATTGAAAGGAAATGATAACACCACCTACGTTTAAATGTAATCTGAAATCCTTATTCATTATTAAAATAAAAATGTTCATGGGGGTAGTATAAACGGAAAGGTTGAAAACAAAGCTCTGATGCTTAAATTTGGGTTTGCTCGAATTTGAGAGTGGATTATCTGCATTTGATGTTTTGTGGAGCAATCAAGAGTAAATGCAGTAGAGCCCAGGTCAGCAAAGCTTGGCCTACGTGTCAGATCTGGCCCAGCACCTGTTTTTGTTTAAACTGCTCTCTAGGATTGACTTTTAGAATTTTTAATTGTTGAGGGGAAAAAAAGAAATAAGATTTTGTGACACATCAAAAAATATGGTATTCAGACTTCACTGTTCATAAATAAAGTTTTATTAGGACACATCTGTGCTCATTCATTTTCTTATTGTCCATGGCTCCTTTTGTGCTACAAATGTATCTTGAGAAGCTGAGGGACCATATGACCTGTAAAGCCTAAAATGTATATATACTGTCCATCAGTTTCTTTACAGAAAAAATTAGTTGACCTCTGCACTAGGGCATGATTCACCACAAAAGTATGTGGATCCATAGAACTAAGAGACATCTCTCAGTCTAGAGTCTCTTTTAACTTATGACCTCATCTATTTGGACCATAGATGAAAACTTAGAAGTAAAAGTAAGTGAAAGGGGGACTTCGGTAAAGCTCTGATGCTTTTACTTCTGAGAAAATGTTAAGACTCTTCTTCCTATTTTTCCTTCTGAATAAAAGTCTTCTCTCATTTGTATATTGTACAGGCTTATTATAATAACATAAAAATGGAACAAATTGTGCTCTGATCACTTAAGGACTGTACAGATATTGGTATATTTCCTTTTGCTCTTTCTTAACGTTGCTATTATTAATATAAGCATTTCCTTACAAACTCATATTGTTAATAGCTACACAATACTTTATTTATACTTGTGTTTTATCACTTACTGTGAGACAGTTATGCAGTTTATACTTTCAGGATCTGTAAGCAACACTACTACAAACATTTTTCTACATAAAACCTTTTTATATTTAGGTTTTATTCTTCTGATTGATTTTCAAAGTAAGGGAGACTGGTTCAGGAGATAAGAATTTATATATATGATACCAAATTGCTTTCCTAAGAAAGCATTGAAACTTTAGAATATGTGTTTGTGTTTGTTAGAGGTAGTTTCCTTCTTAGAGCTTATTGACTCTTAAAAATCTGCCATAGTTATCTGAGGCTACAGTTTACTGCAGATTAAAGGCAACCTAAGTAGAAAGGTCAGAAGTAATATGTTCCAAGTCAAGTAGTATTGAACCTGAAAACAAGGCAGGAGGGTGAAATACTAACAGAAGGTTTCCTACCAGAGACACAAACATTGAGCAACCTAAGAATTTCAGAAATAGTATATATGATGCTTTTAATAATAACAACTAGTTACTTGTTGAGCACTTTTTATTGATCACTCACAAAACACTTGGATACATTTGATCTTCACAACAGATAAGATTTAGAGGTTAGGCAGAATTTAAGACTCAAAACTCTGTATTCTGAATCTAAATCACGTATTATTTGTACTCTACCACATCATCTTAGGAACTTCCCTGGTGGCTCAGCGGTAGAGAATCTGCCTGCAGTGCAGGAGCCTCAGGAGACACGGATTTGATCCCTGGGTCAGAAAGATCCCCTGGAGAAGGAAATGGCAACCTACTCCAGTATTCTTGCCTGGAGAATCCTACGGACAGAGGAGCCTGACCGGCTACAGTCCGTGGGGTTGCAAAGAGTCGGACACGACTGAAGCCACTTAGTATGCACACACATTACCTTGCATGTAAAATTTATTCATAATGGTTTCTTCAGGATTGCAGAATAATGAATCCATTTTTATAACTATTTTCCTAAGTAACAAGAATCTTTATATTTTTTGGCCCTAGTGGAATAATTAATCTTAATAAGGACAGTCTGTTCTCACAGATAAGTAAGATGTCACATAGAAGTTTTTTTTTTTTTTAAATACCTGTAATTGGTATGGTATTTGTGTATTGAGCCCAGACTTCAGGGCTTAATATCATTTAATGTATGTTCATAAATTGAATTATGAAGTCAGTTATATGGCTGCATTGTCAAATTGGTAGCATTTAAATGGAAGCATTTCTAAGAAATTAGAACACCTCTTTAGGTGATTGAAAATACTTGATTCCTGATAGTATGTTAGCAGTATCCTGAAGCTTTCAGATGATTGGCCATTAGGTTTGGGAAACAGTTAATGCTTGGAAGAAGTTGAGGCTGTAATGGGATGGGAGATCTGAAAATACAAGGTCTGTAAGATACATGGTATAGGAGAAAGTAAAATCACAGATGTAAAAAAGATTATAAAGAACACTGAGTTTAGGGCTGTATGGAGATCTTAAGAAGTACTTGCAAAAAAATAAAATGGACCCTTCCCCGATTTAGGAAATTTTAAAGAAACAATGGAAGTCAAAGATGGTTTGAGCAGACCATACTAGACATTACAGTGAATTGTTCACGGTTAGATGTAGAACTTTGATTGCATGACTGAGAAATGTAGGACACATTTGGCCTGAGATTCCCTTTACTTACAATTGGGGTCCCTCCAGAATACATTTATGAATGTACAGTTGTTCATCCGTATCTGCAGGGCATTGTTCCAGGGGCCTCCCTAGCCCAATACCAACGTCTGAAGATGCTCAAGTTCCTTATGCAAAGTGGTGTGGTATGTGCATATAATCTGGGTGCACACTGCTGCTGCTGCTAAGTCGCTTCAGTCGTGTCCGACTGTGTGTGACCCCATAGATGGCAGCCCACCAGGCTCCTCCATCCCTGGGATTCTTCAGGCAAGAACACTGGAGTGGGTTGCCATTTCCTTCTCCAACAGGGTGTACTTTAAATCATCTCTAGATTACTTATAGTATCTGTTACAATGTCAGCGTTATGTAAATAGGTGCCAGCCCTCAGGGAATTTGATTGTGGGAACTCTCTGAAATTTTTTTCATACTTTTGATCCCTGGTTGGTGAAACAAGCAGATGTGGATGGATATTGAGGGCCAGCTGTAGATGTTGGGTGATAAAAGAGTGCTTTGATCTCGAACTTCTGTTTTAAATCCATGTCATGATGGTATGGCTAGAGATATTTATTATAGTTAGGTATTGGATGTGCATGTAAATAGTTCATAAATCTAACTATTATGTTATCAAACCCATAATGAATTTTTTGCTTTAAGTGGGGGTATATATTTTGAAGAGATAAAGAGGAAAAAAAAATAGTCCTTTGTACTTATTATGCACATACTTAGCATTTCTGGTGCTCTTCCTTCCTGATGATCTGAATTTCCCTTTAGCTTAAGAATTTTTAAAGGACTTTCTGAGGTGGAAATCTGTTTAGCAGGTTTTTTTCTTTTTAATCTATAAATGTCTTTTAAGCTTTATTCTTAAAGGATATTTTCACCAGATAAAAATTCTAGGTTAGCATTTTTTCTTCTTTCAGCCCTCTAAAGTCTTATCCTTTTTATTCTGGTTTCCATTGCTTCTAGTGTGAAGTCAGTGGTCATTCATCATTTTTCCCCATTTTGTAATTTTTTTCTCTGTCTGCCTTCAGGATTTTCTCTTTGTTCATCACTTTTCAGTGCATAGGGGTGAGGTTTTGTTTTTGTTTTTCCTATTTATTTTGCGTGGAGTTCATTGAGCATCGTGAATTTGTAAATTTTGCTTTCATCAAATACAAGGGGATTTCTGGCCATTATTTCTTCAAATAATTTTTCAACCTCATTAATTATTTCTCTTTCCTTTTTTTCCCCTTGTCAGATTGGAAATCACTATTGATCTGTGTTCAAATTCACTTTTTATTTTCAACTTACTGTTAAGTGATCAACCATCAGTCCTAAAGGAAATGAACCCTGAATATTCATTGGAAGGACTGATGGTGAAGCTCCACTTCTTTAGCCACCTGATATGAAGAGCTGACTCACTGGAAAAGACCCTGATGCTGGGAACGGTTGAGGGCAGCAGGAGAAGGGGGTGACAGAAGATGAGATGGATAGCATGGTTGAATAGCATCACCAACTTAATGGACCTGAGTTTAAGCAAACTGTGGGAGATAGTGAAGGACAGGGAAGCCAGGCGTGCTGCAGTCCATGGGGTCAGGCAGTCAGAGACAACTTAGCAGCTGAACAACAGCAACTGTTGAGTGCAGGCAGTGAAATTTTTAAAAGATATTTTTCAGTTTTAGATGGTCCATTTGATATAGTTTTGCTTTTTTCTTTGTGCTGGAATTTATTTTTTCATTTATTAGTGTGTTTTTCCTTTCATCTTTGAGCACAGATTTATAATAGTTATTTTAAGATCTTTGCTAATTCTAACCTCTAGGTCATCTTGGGGTTGGTCTTTTATTAGTTGACTTTTTCCTTAGTCAAGGTCACACGTTCCTGTTTTTCTATGTGTCTCGTAATTTTGGATTGTTTTAGTCTTTATGATTGTTTTTGTTCTCATGGAACTCAAACCCCAAATTTCCATAACTTCTGTGGACATCAGCAGCAGACATTTCTCCTTAGTCCTTTTATCCATAATTGGGCTGTTTGGAGTCAGCCCCACACAAATTCAGTTCAGGGATTGTTTAAACATCTGAGTTGAATTTATGCACAAAATTCAGTTCTAGACTATCCTCCAGTTTGTTATTTTCCATTGCCTTCAATTTGTTTTTATATTTTTTTCAGTTGTTGTTTATTTACTAAGTCGTGTCCAACTCTTGTGACCCCATGGACTATATAGCCTGTCAGGCTCCTCTGTCTGTGGGATTTCCCAGGCAAGAATACTGGAGTGGATTACCCTTTTCCTCTTCCAGGAGATTTCTGACCCAGAGATTGAACCCACGTCTCCTGCATTGGCAGGTGGCTTCTTTACCACTGCCACTAGGAAAGCCCATTTTGTCCAGAGTTAAATGCAGGAGGTTTTGGCCTGATAGGAGCTACTCTTCCAATTACCAGAAAATGTGACTGATTTAAATTCTTTGAGGACAGTGATCATATTTTAATTCATTCTTTTCTCTGTAAAATCTTGCACATTGAATATGCCTAGTAAAAGCTTATTAATGGAAGGATGAATAAAGTTATCACTTTCTAAGAACTGTTAATGAATCCAGCTCTTCTACCAAGTTAAGAGAAAAGGATGGCTTATTTGCTATCCATATATCTTCCATATATCTTCTTTGATGTAATACCTGTTTAGATCTTTTGCCCATTTTTTAATTGGGTTGTTTGTTCTCTTATTTTTCTTAAAGAGTTTTAAGTATATCTCGGACACAAATCCTGTATCTGATATGATTTGCAGATATTTTCCTCCTATTTGTAGTTTGTTTTTTCTTTCTCTTTATCAGCATCTTTTGTAGAACATTTTTTTTATTGCTGACATCAAGTTTTTAGACATAAGTTTTTCTTTTGTGGACTCTGCTTTTGATGTTGATCTAAAAACTCACTACCAAATGCAGGGTCACACAGCTTTGCTGTTTTCCTAGAAGTTTGATAATGTTAAGTGTTGCATTTAGGTGTATGATCCATTTTGAGTTAATTTTTATATCATGGTGTGTGTTGAAGTTCGTATTTTTTGCATATGGACATCCAGTTGTTCACGTACCATTTGATGAAACAATTGAAGAATTTTCTAATAGCTAACTTTTGAATGCTTACGTAACCAGACTTTTGTTTTATATTACCTAATTCACTTTTCACAGCGTGCCGTGTGGAAGCTGCTGCTGCTATTTTTCCATACAGAAATTGAGAAAAAATAATTTAGGTTAGTTGTTTAGAGTTACAGAACTACTACCTGTCAAAACTGTAATTTGAATCCAGTTCTCTCCCCTTCTAAGCCACATTAAGGAGAAGATTCATATGGTCAGAGTACAATTTAGAAAAATGGTAGCTTATCACATTTTGGAGATTAGATTGTAGGGTGGGAAGATAGAAGATTGCAAGAGATGGTGGTGGTCTGACCAACCAGACAACTGAAAATTAGATTTAAATAAGGTAGGAGGTTGACTTTAATGATTGGATATTGGTGTAAGAAAGGAAATAATTTATAAGTGTAGAATACAGAAGAGTAAGACTGGAATTTCCTATGGTACCTCCAGGGAATGGAAGAAAGGAAATATTTGGAAATACTGAAGAGGAGAGAGATTTGGTTTATAAATACAAACTGGGAGTGAAGTCCTGTGGATATACCATTTAAGTATCAAAGCACTTAGAGTGGATGAGATTGCTTGGGCTAAAGAGTAGAATTCTGAGGAACACTGACATTTATGAGTTGAGTAGACAAATAGGAGTTTGTGAAGAAGCCTGAGGAGAAGTAACTAGACACATAAGAAAGTAAAAAGAATTGTAAGAGAATGCCTAACATCAGAATAGCCTTACAAGAAGAGAGGAAGTGCACTGTAATATCAAATACTGTGAAATTGTAAAGAGAGAGGACTGACTGGGAAAAATACTAAATAGGATTACATTGTAAGGCTCCAGAGTTTGAAGGCTGTGAATTTGTAGTGGCTTCAGTTTTGAATCGTTTTCTCCAGCGGTACTTAACATTAGCAGGCAAAGAGACTATGACTTAAGAACACATTGTCACATGAACGGTAAAAAGCAGTTTAAACTGTTAGAAATGGAAAAGAAAAATATGCTGTAGTTTTAGTTTGAGGAGAAGGGACAAGAATTATTCTTGTTTTAAATTATGGTTGATTTACATTATTAGTTTCAGGTGTACAGCACAGTGATTGATTATGTTCATAAATTATACTCCATTGAAAGTTACTACAAGGTAACGACTAATTGCCTCTGCTGTACAGTATATCCTTGTTACTTATCTATTTTATACATAGTAGTTTGTATCTCTTAATCTTAGACCCCTAATTTGCATTCCCCCCTTTCCTTTGGTAACCAGTAGTTTGTATCTGTGAGCTTGTTTCTGCTTTGCATATATATTCATTTGTATTATTTTTAAAATTTCACTTA
Organism: Bison bison bison; assembly: GCF_000754665.1. Lineage (NCBI taxonomy): Eukaryota > Metazoa > Chordata > Mammalia > Artiodactyla > Bovidae > Bison > Bison bison. The sequence continues at coordinate 2,954,199 of NW_011494717.1, read as the reverse complement.
TAAGTGATATCATGCAATACTTTCTGTGACTTACTTCACTAAGCATAATACTCTCAGCTTCATCCACATTACTGCAAATGGCAGTATTTTGTTCTTTTTATGATTGAGTAATAATCCATTGTGTGTAAACACCACATGTTTTTAATCCATTTATGTGTTGATAGGCATTTTGGTTGCTTCCATGTTTTGGCTATTGTAAACAGTGCTTCTATGAACATTGGGATACATGTATCTTTTCAAATTAGTATTTTCTAGTTAGATACCCAGGAGTGAAGTGTTTTGAGGAGCCAACATACTGTTTCCCTAGTGGCGGCTGTTTACGTTTCCACCAACAGTGTACAAGGCTTCCCTTTTCTCCACATCCTCTCCAACATTTGTTATTTGTAGATTTTTTGATGACAGCCATTCTGATAATTGTGAGGTGATAGTTCATTTTGATTTGCATTTTTCTAATAATTGGTGGTGTTGAGAATCTTTTCATGTGTTTGTTAACCACCTGTATGTCTTCTTTGGAAAAATGTCTATTCAGGTCTTCTGCCCATTATTTGATTTGAGGTGTAGGGGTTTTTTTTTTGTTTGCAGGGGGTGGGTTTTGGTGTTTTTTTTATGTGTGGTGTATGAGCTGTTTGTTTTGGATATTAACCCCTTGTCAGTCATATTATTTGCAAATATTTTTCTCCCATTCTGTTGGTTGTCTTCTCAGTCTGTCGATTTTCCTATACAAAAAGCTTTTAATTAGATCCCATTTGTTTATTTCTGCTTTTATTTTGTCTTAGGAGACAGATCCAAAAAATACTGCTGTGATTTATGTCAGAGTGTTCTGCCAGTGTTCTCTTCCAAGAGTTTTATGGTTTCAAGTCTTACATTTAGGTCTTTAATTCATTTTTAGCTCATTTTTTATGTGATATGAGATAATATTCTAACCTCAGTGTTTCATGTGTAACTAACTGTCCAGTTTTCCCAGCTTGTTAAAGATACTGTCTTCTTTCCATTGTATACTCTTGCCTCCTTTGTTGTAGATTAATTGGCTGTAAGTGCATGGGTTTATTTCTGGGCTCTTTATTCTGTTCCATTGATCTCTGTTTTTATTTTTGTGCCATTTCCATGCTGTTTTGCTAATTGTAGGGAAAGGAATTGTTTTTAAGGGAACTTTTGAATATTAAAAAATATCAAAGCTGATTAATTTTTTATCATTGGTATAAGATCTACAAATAATTTTGAGAAATTTTGAAAACTGAAAAAAAGTAGTACAAAGTAATAATTTTGTAATAGGAACTACAACATTTTTTTAAAAAGAAGATAACTGTTGGGACTTCCCTGATGGTGCAGGGAAGATTCTGGGCTGGTTAAGACTCTGTGCTTCCACTGCAGGGGTTCAGGGTTCAATCCCTGATCTGGAAACTAAGATCCCACATGCCTCATGGCACAGCCACACACAAAAAAGATAACTGTATTGTAGTTCTTGAGCTCACTTTTTCTGTTCTTTACTTCCCATGTATTCCTTTGCTCAAGAAACTGGTAGCAATTCTTTTTGGCACCCAGAATAATCCAAGAACCCTTAAACCTCCTGGTTTTCCCACAAATTTTAGTGTTGATTGCTATGGTGCTCTATTTAGGAAAACCTATCTTTATAGAGAAGCGTATTCTTGTCCATCTCAGCTCATACTGTAACATCAGTAATAGCAGAATGTAATATAAAAATAGTTGATGCAGTCTAAGATTTTTTTTTTCTAATTTTGTTTTTGTTATTCAACAGGTTTGATCTGTGGATGAAATGAATCATGATTTTCAAGCTCTTGCATTAGAATCTCGGGGAATGGGAGAGGTAAATATTTATGAATACTAAGGATGTGTATCTCACTTTGAGTCTCTGAGCCATTGAAACTTGTTTATTAACTGTAAATCTTTTGAAAATAGTGGCGATATCTTCCAAATGATGTGGGCTTTTAAAATCTATAGTTGTGGAAATCTCGGCCTTTTTTTTTTTTTTTAACTTTTAGCAGTAATGTTAGTGGGATTATTGTGTCTAGTTGATTAGATTGACCCAGTTAGATAATGTCATATTTTAGTAATGGATTGTAATAACTTTGATCAGAAAAGAGCTCTCCTTGATCTGTGTCCTGCTGTTTTATATATGTATGCTATGTTTGCTTTAGCCACACTTAATTGTTCACTATTCTCTCACAAAAATTTCTCCTTGTTCATTGTTTGCTTAATAAACTTCTTATCCTCTGCAGGACTCTACTGAAAAAAGGCTCTTTATCTGTTTGCTATTTGCAGTAAAATTAATCACTTCATCTGACTTCTCATGGATCTTTATACATACTTTTATTATAATACTGGTTACAGTGTATTCATTTTATATTAGTCTTCTCTGTAGATTGTAGCTTTGAATGACTAGCACACAGTGAGCACTCCTAATACTTTTGATTTTATCAGTCCTGTTTTATGATTTTCTTTGGGGCATCCCATTTAACTTCATCATTACATAATTTAAGGCATCAAAAATACTTAGTTTTCCATATACCTAAATGACTATTTAGAAAACTTTAATTGATTATGAAAACCCTTATCACATTTTTGAATTGTCATGTTCTGTAGTACTAACATAGTGTGGACTTTGATAATAGATAATAACCATGAACAGACCTAAGATGTGTAATTAACCGCTTGCTCCTGGAGATTATTTTACTTTGGTAGACCTTCAATGAGACTCACTCCATCCAATGCTGTGCTCTTCAGATGCAGAAAAAGAGTCCAGTCACTCCTTTGGGCCACAAGAGGGCACCCTGCAGCTAGCTAACCCTCCCCTTCTTCAGAACAGCGTTTTCCAAAGAGTTTGTCATTTTCAGAGGACTGATTTAAGGGTGAGTTAAGGCGCTTAAGCATAAGTATTGCCAAAGTAAACTGTTAGTCCAGTGCTTAAGGTAAAACTCTGGGCCCTAAGAAAATTTGAGAGAAGAAATAGTTTTTTAGTTAAAAGTAGACCTTGTAGCCTCACTGCAGTGCAGTGGCTGCTTAGGCCTTGTTTACACTCTGGGTGAACAAAAAGAAACAGTTCAAAGGGCTTTTGTTTTTTTTCTTGTTACTTGTTTTCTTTGGTCTTTAGAAAGTAGGATAACATATCTTAAAAGCAAGTTGAACAGTGTTTCAGCCTAGTCTGTAACAGACTTGAACTTACTTTTTTTTTTTTAATGCCAAATAGAGTCACACCCTTACCTTAATTCTGTTTAGATCCTACACTTTACTTTCCAGATCTACATTGAGTATGTATTTACAAATTGACTTTTTTCCTCCCTTTCTAAGTAGTAGTTGATAAACCCAAAGACATTTTTGCAGTTTTAAAAAGGGGGTCATGATCAGAAGTAGTACAGAGAGTTCAGTTATTTGGGGGATAAGTGGAGGGGTATTTGAGGTTTCTGGGGGAAAGAGGCTGGGTTTTTTAATGATCTAAAGCTTAAATCCAGGCATTTCTTAGTGGAAATGTCAGATATACAGAATAAAAGTGGTTAGGGTTAGGCTGTCTGGTTTTTTGGCAGGTAGTTAGAAGGTCATGCTTCTGTGACCATCTAGTAAAAATGTATTTTTTATAAATAAGCTGTTATTCACTAATTAAGTTTTTTTCTTAACAGTTTACCAGCTAATTCTGTTACTCTAAGAGATAGTGAGAAACCTTTTGAGGTTTCTGTCTGGGTTCCCTCTCCCACAAGCCTTTCTATCTTTCCTCATCTCACAGGCAGCAGGGAACCTTCTGGGATTTCCTTCTTTGTCTGTCTCTCTCTCACCAGTCTTCTCCTTTCCTGACAGGTGAGGCTTGTTGTTTTATGCCAGAATTCATTCATTGTAATGAACTAAAAGCAGGCTTGAGTTTTCTAGAATTGCTTATTTATTTTTTCAATGCAAAATCCTTTTCTAATATATTGCCCTGTCTTGACTTTTTTTTTAAAATAAAGCTTTACTTATTTATTATGTCTTAAGTTGTAAATCTAATGTACAGAGCACTGCATTGCATATAGGGTTATTTCCAAATGTATTGGGTTATGTAGATCATGATAGCTTTTACTGACTCATCATCAGAAGGACAGTTTCTTCTGGTTGTTCATCCAAAATAGGAATAGCTTTGTAATCATCCATTCATAAACTCATCCTTTCCAATTTTTTCCATAGCACATTTTTGCCAGAAAGCCCCAATTTGTATTATGTCACATGGCTTAAAAACAGCAAAGCTAACCCATAGGAGGTTGACCTCATTTTCATTAGTATGTTGTTTTAAAACTATACTGCTGCTGCTACTGCTAAGTCGCTTCAGTCGTGTCCGACTCTGTACGACCCCATAGATGGCAGCCCACCAGGCTCCCCTGTCCCTGGGATTCTCCAGGCAAGAACACTGGAGTGGGTTGCCATTTCCTTCTCCAATGCAGGAAGGTGAAAAGTAAAAGTGAGACACATACCTACCTATTTTTATATATAAAAATTAACAGGAATTCAGTGTGTGAGTGAGTATATATACATAGACTTTTAAATAAGAAAAAGGCTCCTGCCTGAAATTCTTTAGGGAACCCAAAATTTAACTTTAAATCATTGAGTTAATGTGTTTGGGGGAAGTATTTCATAGCTTAGTATGGCAAAACTCTCTCCTTTCTTTTCTGACACAGTAATATTTAAAGAAAACATTAAAGAAAATTTGTGTAGTTAGATCCCAGGTAGTATGGTGAAGTGGAAAACATATCGGAGAGAAGATGAAGGAGACTTCCGTTTTCTCTCAGGTCTATCACTAGTGCTATATGACCTTGAGAAAGATTGACTCTTTGAAGGTAGTAATAAGAATAGTACTTGTATGAGTCATATATGTCTCTCAAATGCTCTGATCTGAGATGTTAGGGATAACTGGAGTGGAAACCAGCTGATTATGCTATGCTAAGTCGCTTCAGTCGTGTCCGACTCTGTGCGACCCCATAGACGGCAGCCCACCAGGCTCCGCCATCCCTGGGATCCTCCAGGCAAGAATACCGGAGTGGGTTGCCATTTCCTTCTCCAGGGCATGAAAGTGAAAGTGAAGTTGCTCAGTCGTGTCCGACTCCTAGCGACCCCATGGACTGCAGCCCACCAGGCTCCTCTGTCCATGGGATTTGCCCGGCAAGAGTACTGGAATGGGTTGCCATTGCCTTCTCCGAGCTGATTATAGTTATGTCTGTAAATTCCTATCTTAGCCATTCTGTCTTGAACTTTATCCACTCTAATGAATATCTACATTATATGGTCTGAATATCATGATAATATCTGAAGCTTTTATTTTTTTCATTATGGTTATTGTGGCCTAATAACTGGATATTTTTAGAATACTGATAAATTAGACTACTATTGGAAAGAAACGTCTTCTGTGGTAGTTAAGTGTAAAAATATGGGCTTTGTAATTAAGCATTTATGGGTTCAACTCCTAATGCTGCCTAACTAGCTATACATGTATGTAATATTATATGTAATCTTGGATAGTTTACTTAATCTCTGATTCTGTGTCCTTATGCAAAATATAACTATTAGGCAACTGTTTTATAAGTGTAGTTTCATGGTCCCCCTAGGATACTCAAACTAAAAAAGAAGGCAAACAGCTATAGACAAGATATTTGTAATGAATGTTATTATAATCATTTAAAATAATCAGCCAGTTAAATGTTACTGGACAGCATGTTATTCATGTTTGGTAATATTAAGATTCATACTTTTGGTCGTGAAGATATTTACTACTTATTTTGGCATATGCTCAATGCTGTTCTAAATAGTTTATTTGTGTTCTTGTATTCTAACCTCATAGAAACTCTAAAACAGTAGCTTTATTATTATCCTTACCTTTCAGATGAAGAAACTGAGGCTGAGTTAATTATGTGGCCCAGTACAATGTAATAATGTTTGAACAACAGATTGAAGTCTTGAGTGCCTTGACTGTTTACAGTACTGCTTCCCATTGGAAGTGATGACATCTAATAATATTTGCTGTGATATTAAGAGGTATTGAGAATGTAAAAGATTTGAGAGTAGTGTGATTTGAAAACATTAAGTATCGATATCTTTTATTAACAGAGAGGACTAAAGTCTGGAAAAGCACCATTCTGCAGTTCTAGAGGACTCCCTTGTGGCTTTTGTTTTCTACATGCCTAATTGTTAGCATCTGTACCTTGTATTAACTTCCATTGTAAATAGAGTCACCTTATATCCTGATTTGTTCAGACAGTCCAGATACATGTTTTCATGGCATAATTGTTATTAGTACTCTCTTTCTCAAACTGTCCCAGTTTGGATGTTATATGAACACTATAATGTAGACATAAAGCCCTGAAGTTCTCTTAATTTTTAGAATTACGTTAATTTTTTTGGTTTGGTGATTTTACCTGACAATTTGTATTAGAAAAATCTAACGTGTAAGTGTAACTCATAATAAAAATTCTAGCAAGAATTTTATTTATTACTTATTTTGAAGTAGTATAGTAGTTTACTAGAGTGTTGACTGATTTCTTTGGAGATGAAAAGGGCAAGGCATAAGTGCTTCTTTAAAGAAAGAACTAATGAAATGGTGGATAGTGGGGATTTGAATCTGTATGTCCACCTAATCATTTCTGAGTTGGAAGGACAGGGGAGTATTTTCTTGACAAGAAATACCAAGTTGTTTGACCTTGGTTTAGAGCTTTTGTGAATTAGGGAAGTAACATGAAGCAGTATTAGATAATGTATTTTACAGATCTTCAAGATCTCTTAGCCTTTTCTGTAATGTGCTTTCCCATTTCTGCTACAGTAAAAGAGTCTCCAGGGGCAAAACACTTTTTATTGCTATTCCAACCACTGTACCCCTTAATTTTTTACTTTTTTTTTTTTTAAGCTGTTCTATTTATTGCCTTCCCCTATATTTAGTCCATTTTAACTTAATTCTTGGCTAGTAGTTTCTCTAACAATATTTGAAATCAGTGTCTGCATTGTCACAGCTGTCTCTGGAATGGTGATAAAGGCCTTTGTTAGGAGAAGTGTTAATTTTATTAACTACTAAATTGTTTGTCCATGATAATTTATAAGTGCTTGCAAAATGAAGAGATAGTCATAGCACAGTGCTTGGCAGAAAGTAGGTACACTGAATAAGTCCTTGGTGTAGACTCCCTCCAGGTTTTATAGTTTGAATGTCAAAGCAGTGATCTGTGAACTATTATAGCATTACATGGAATCTTATCCCAAAAGACTGGAATAGTCTCCTCAAAAAATTCTCACTTCTACTACCTCACAAGATCAGTTTGTTTCAGCCGCTTCTATGTCTAATAAATGCTTCTAATTAACTTCTTATGACTTCATTTTTGATTACTTGTTATCCTTATTTTAATATTAAAACACTTATCTTTATGAAATATAGGATAAAAATCTTATTCTTATAGGAACCATTTTCTTCTGCCTAAAATGGCTTATTTATACAGTACTTTAAAGGGATTAACTTGGGTTTCACTGTGAATAATTGTTCAATAATTTAAGTATATCAAGAGCAGTGTTTTAGTATTATATTATCGTCTTAACATTTTGTTTGAATATTTGCATGAAACTTTATAGTGAGATTTTTTTAAAAATCGAAACAACCAAAGTTGTATTTTACTGGAATCTTTATTAGTATAGATCATTGTTTAAAATGCCTATACTTTAGGGAATTCCCTGTTGGTCCAGTGTGTAGGGCTCTTCGCTGACCTCGGTAGGGTTCAACCCTTGGTCAGGGAACTAGTATCCCACAAGCCGCGTAGTTGTGGCCAAAATAAATCAACAAAATCTCTTTTAAAATAATAATAGAAATAAAATGTCTGTACTTTAAATACAAATCATTTGCAGCTCAGGAAGATCCTAACATGGCAAAAGTTTTTTTCTTTTTTTTTAAATAGACAACTTAGTTTCCTTTAAAATTAACAGTATTTAGTTTAGCAAAAGATCCATAGATTAGGCATACGCCCAAATTGAATCCACCCTGCTCCCCACAAAAGCTGCTTATCCTGTTTTTGTGTTTGTTTTGGTCGGTAGTACTATCATTTACCTTGTTACTCACATTGTAAAGTTTTATTCTTTTTAATCAGCCTTTCATTTTTGTTAGTATCCTATTGACTCCCCTGAATGTCTCTGAAATCTATTTTATTTTCTCAGTTTTTTCTGTCAGTGCCCTGTTTCAGTTCTTGTCGTCTTGACTCTCTTGTAATTCTCCTGAATGATTTCCTTGCCTCTGGTCTAGAATATCCATTATTCTTAGAACTTTGAGGTTCCTCATAATCTGCCTAGATAGCTTTCACAGCATCAGCTCCCACATCTGTTCGTCCATCTCACACCCTGTTCTACAAACTATGCGTTTTCTCAAGTTGTGCCTTTGTTCATCACTTCTTATGTCCTCCCCACCTTCCATTCACACTTTAGATCCCTGACACACACACAGTCTTATCTCTCAAGACCCCATATAAGTTTCACTAAGTTCATTATAGTATGGGTGTTATATATTTGTGAGCTCTCTGAAGATAAGGTCACCATGCCCTTACAGAGGCAGATACAGGTAATTTAGTGTTTTAAGTGTAGCAATAGAAGTATATACAAGCTTAATTATGAGGATCTAATAATTATGGGCTGAAAGGAATGAGTGTCTTACAGATGCTTACTTAAATGTCACATGCATTGTTTAGAAAACCAGTCTGTTCTTTTCAAACAAACATACCCTCAGTCTGGTTCTTCTGAGTGTCAGGAAAGGTAGACAGGAGAGACCTGGATGAATACTATAAAGTCTCATTAGGAATTGACCAAATGTACATTTTTATTAATCATCAAATGGTTATACCAACACAGTTTTATATCCTTCCGTGTGTTACAACATAGAATTGGACACAGGGCTTTGAGATTATCTCAAAAAGTATTTAAGGGTCTTCTTAATGTATCTCTTCCACCATCCTGCTTCCTGCTTTAGGATCAGTAGATTGTTACTATTGAGAACATAGAAAGAATTGTGAAGTTCACCTCAAATGAATTGTTAAGTAAGAAGAATTGTCTGTCATTGAAGCTGTAGGATAGGAGATATTCCAAGGGCAGTACTTGGAAGTAAAGAGAAAACTTTAATCATTTGTATAAATATTTTTATTGTATTATCTGTTTTAAGAAATTTAGTAAGTCTTTTGAAAGAATTCATTAAAAATACCACATGACAGTAAAACCATTTGAAAAATGCAGAAGTATGAAGTTGACTTTTCAGGTATAGAGTTATTAGAACCAGTATCCAAGCATAAATGGGGAGTTATTATTAACTAGACAAATTAGGAAACAGGGCACTCTTGAGTTTTCGTTAGCATTGAAAACTAACTTGTGCCTATTGATGGTAAGTTTGCTTTCTGCTGTGTTTTCGCTTTTTGTACTTAGGATGAAATTTAAATGTAATAATTTTTTCCCTTCCATATAGCTTTTGCCTACCAAAAAATTTTGGGAACCTGATGATTCAACAAAAGATGGACAAAAAGGCATATTTCTTGGGGATGATGAATGGAGAGAGACTGCATGGGGAACTTCTCGTAAGTTATTGGTGTATGTGTGAGAGTTCTGGATTTGTTGAATACTTGACTTTTTTTAAACCCTACTGCTCCCAAACGATACCTGGAGAAACTTTGTGGTATCTTTGAGGATTTCATGTGTCCTCATAATACACATTTTCTTATGTAAAGTAAGCCATACCTAATGGTTCATTTATTGATTAGAAATGTTTGTCACAGTAAGATTTTATTAAGTTTTATTTGGGGTTAAACTCTGATTATAAAATTCTTAATTTCCATTTAAATATAGGACACAATTTAACCATAGGAATTTTTAAGCTTGAATTGTATCAATGGATAGTGATCTATTAACTGCAGCTCAGACTAGCTTTATTAAACATTAGCCACAACCATAAAGGAAATAAACCCCCATAGTAAGATAGAATTCCCAGACAGGGAGCAGCCTTTGAATGTTTTTGATATCCATAGGAAACAAAGACTGAGGTCCAAGAAATTCTTAAGGGAAAAGGAACTGGAATGTAAGGAGTGTAACTCATGCGGGTGACAGTATTTATTGGTAAATTACAGAGCATACTTATATTCTTAAAATACTACTGATTATATTTTTAAATGTTTCTCAGTAAAATTTGAGATGTACATGTGAAACTCTCAACATGTATTTAACAAGTAAGATTCCGCTTTATAACTAAAAGCAGCTTATTAAAACTACACAAGATGATCAAAGTAATATAAAATCAAGTTTCTGGAATTAACTTTATATTTTGAGTATAAATTGCCAGGTACTTTTTTTCTCCTTAAATCATTAAGAAGATTTTTAAGTTCTTTACGGTTTTAAATTTTGTTCTTAAAGGTAATTGTTTAAAAGTTAGGAAAAGCTGAAAATTTTTAGTACTATTTATAATCAAAATGGAAACAGATTGAAAACTTTGCTAAATACTAAATTAGACTAAAATACTGGGAATTTTATTTGCGTTCAACCAATATGTAATATAATGTGCCAGTTTTGGAGAATACAAAGATAAATGAGATATGTGATCCCTGCCCTCGGAATTTTTTTTTCCTGGATTTGTATTAACCTATATAGATTAAACTTATATAATTTAATTTATTCAGTTATTTGGGCCAGGATACATTTTCTACACAAAAGGCACTTTGTTTGCTAAAACAACATGCTTGAAAATTTGGTTGAAAAGCATGTTTTGATTTTTGTTTTGAAAGGTAAATGGTTAATTGCTTTATTTATCAGAACCAAATATTTTTAAAAGCATTCCAAAGCAAAACATCTTGAGCACAACATGGTAATGAGAAATCCTTTCAAGATGAATGTTAGGGAGATATTTTTGGTATGTTGTATTTGGAAGACAACTGGTACCAACAGTAAAACATTTAAGCAACTGTTTATGTACTCCTGATATATCTTTTTAGTGTCAAGTTTATACTTTTAGTTAATTCCTTGTATCACTCCCTCTCCCAACTTTTTTTGTTGTATGGATAAAATTTTGAAGATGAATATAAGTTTTTACCAGGAGACATGAGAAAATTAGAAATGGATGGATGATTTTGTTTCCTAAGTAAACATTTATTGAGTGCCAAGCATGTATAAATATGCAAATGACATTCCTTGTCCTAAAAGAATTGTCATTCTACAGTTCTTTCCATGACCACAGGAAATTTTATCATACACATACTTCCTTCTCAGCTGAACTGAATTATTTCATGTTCAATAAAAATGATTATTAATTTCATTGTGTTCTCCTGGCACTTTTAGGTCTTTGAGCATACTGGTTTCTCTAACCAGAGTGCTTTCCACCCCCATTTTCACCTATTTTTTGCTCTCTGTCCTTCATATCACTTCCTTTGGGATTCACTCTAAGACTGGGGATAAGTGATGAATACTCTTTCTCTTCCCCATAGTATCCTGGATTATTTTTATTGAAGTGCTTTTACTCTTACTATGATTGCTTCCTGTTAAACCTATAATCTCTTAGAGTACAGGGACTGTTGTGTTCTTAGATCCCACATACATATCACAATGCTTAGCATATTGGTTCAAAGTTTTTTTCTGCAAATCTGGGTGAGTCTTGCCTCAAATGTTTTTATGTTTGTATTTGCTTTCAGATCTTAAGTATTGCCTTTTTATCACAAAATACGTAGAAAAGGTATTTGTACCAGATGGATAATTTTTTGTTAAAAATAAATGGTAAACTTTTAGACTAGAAGGATTTTTTTTAATTAAAAAAATATTTTTAATCTTTAAAAAAGGAATCTTTTAAAAAAACTGATTCTTAGTCTTTACACCAAGAATAGAAAATTTTGTGATATTACTGGCTTTTTTGAATGAACTTAGTCATCTATGTTTATAGCAGTACAGCCATGTATTCTGAATCTGTCCAGTACATGACTATGAGCCTGAGAAGTGCCTCCGTCAATTTAAGAGGAGTTATTTTTATTTCAAAGTAAACTTTATTTCTAAAGTTTAAGAGGAATTATTTTTATTTCAAAAAAAACTTTATTTCTAAAGTTTTTTGGTTTGAGTTGTTCTGAATTGACAATAGAACTTATTAATAAGAGGCTTAAAGGCAGTGGAGACTTCAAATTGTTTCTATTGCCAGTGACTTCTGAATTTGATTATTCTTCAGATAGCCTTTTACCTGCTTTTTACCAAATGACTTTCTTAATCTGTATTCTCAAGAAATGTCCAAAGGGCATTGAGTCTAAGCAGATTGAAGATGTTTTTATAAAGATTACAGTAACATTCAAAACAAAACAATATACTGATTTTTCCTTAGTATATTAATTCAGTATGCTGATTTTTCTTTAGTGTATTAATTGATATGAATACATTTGGTTAGCTTAAAGGTACAAATTTGTAATTGTTTTCTTTTTTCCAAACAGACCATTCAATGTCCCAGCCTATTATGGTACAGAGAAGATCTGGACAGGGTTTTCATGGAAACAGTGAAGTAAATGCAATATTGTCTCCGCGATCAGAAAGTGGAGGCCTTGGTGTGAGCATGGTAGAATATGTATTAAGTTCTTCTCCTGCTGATAAATTGGATTCTCGATTTAGGAAGGGAACTTTTGTAAGTATTTTGAATGAAGAAATGTTTTTAAGTTGCTAGATGGTTATTCGGTTGTCTTTAAGTCAGTTTCTTATTCTGGCCCTTCCTAGAATTAAAGGTAATTTTATAGCTATTGGTGCTCTTGTTTTCTTCTCTTGGCCCCTTCTTGAAATACATGAAATGGTAGAACCGCTGGGAATATTTATAATCTTAATCATGTTTCCAAAAAAATCATATTAATTTAAAAAGTTTGTAAGATTAAAATTGCTTATTCATGGTAGTACTTGATATGACAGTTAAAAAAACAAAATCATCTTTCATTAAGTAGAATTTTAATTTCACTTGTGGTGTTACTGCTTTTCTAGCACCGCTATAGTTAAGGTTGCCTTAGCCCTTCTGTTATAAATCACTGGTTTGTACTCAATTTTTTTGGCCTTTGATAAATTCGTTGACTACAAAATTAAAATAAGATTCAATGTTTTTATTGTTTACATGCACTATAGTGTAGTTTTAGGTCACCTTGTGGTGCCTTTTTTTGTGTTCTATTAAATATTCAGAATCAAACAGACTCTTTTTCCTCAGGGCACTAGAGATGCTGAAACAGATGGACCTGAGAAAGGAGATCAAAAAGGCAAGGCTTCTCCATTTGAGGAGGACCAAAACAGAGATCTTAAGCAAGGAGATGATGATGATTCTAAAATAAATGGCAGAGGTTTGCCAAATGGAATGGATGCCGATTGCAAAGATTTTAAGTAAGATTTTCACTTTCTCAAGAAGAAAATCATATTTCTTTAGGGATTATTGCTACTAGCTGATATGACTGATTTAGGTATTTTTCCAACTTTGGGTTTTTTAATTTCCCTTTGTACCTTGTATTAATCTGGAAGATTTAAAATTTTTTATAAGGAGTATTTAGTTAATGATTATGTGCCATTTTTTAAAAAGATAAGTCTTCAAAATTCTCTAAAACAGTGCATCCCATTAAGTAATGTTAGAAATTGCTATTACCTTTCTACTAATATGGTAGTCTAAATTTTAACTGTTTTCTCCCTGCTAAAGTTTAGTGAATTTAAGGTTTAATCTGTGATTTTTCTTGGCAAACTCTTCTTGAGTTTGCTCTTCAGCACCTTTCTGTAGAGTTTCCTCTTCCTTCTATCTCTGTATTGTATCCTATCCCCCTTTTCTGAGTTTGTGCTGATACTTAATCATATTCCTGAAATTAGGATGGGAAGAACATATCAGACTTCTAAAAATTAGTGTTACGTTCAGAATTTAAGTTCAGTTGTAGATTTTTTGTTGTCTTTTTATGGCAAGTATTTCTTTTGTTCTAGCCTTTGGACTTAGATTAGGCAGTGCACATTCATCTAAATATTAGGGAGTTGTTTCTTCATATACTGAAATATACTTCAGTAATCAGATGCTTTGGGGCCTATACCTGAAAATAGTTGTTTCTTTGCGATCTTACGAACCATGAAATATTAGTTAGTTGTTAATAAACATAAACATGTACCTACCTTTAATTATCAAAAAACAGAGTAACAATACTTCTTAAAAACAGTGCCATTTAAATCTGTTCTAAATGCAAAAAAGCATCCAAAACCAGTAAACCTCTTTTGACAAGAAATAAATTTAATGCTACTCAGTTTGTTTTAGAACCTTATTCTGATTTTGCTCTTCTGCTATTACCTAATCTGTGTTTCAAGGGCATGCATTTAAAACTGAGTTGATTATAAACCCTGCAGAACATACATTTATAATTGAAGTGTTAATACACCATTAACTATAGCAAGAAAATAGCACCACTCATAGCATAATGACTTTTTCTTTTGAATCCTCTTTTTTTTTTTTTTGCTGTATTAGAGTTGTTTTGTATGAAAGACTATATTTCTTAAAAAAAAAAAAAAGAAAGAAAGACTGTATTTCTCCATATTAATATGAACTTTACATTCAATAGCATTCTAATTCTGTTAAGTTTGTAGTAGGTTTTTTAAATTGCTTATAAAGTATTTCTGATGCAATATTGTCTTCAACAGTATAAAAATATTTCAAAGTAATAGCTGTGGTCATATGGTCACTATGGTAGCACATCATTATTACATTAACTGATACATCATCTCTTGGAATAGAACTGAAAGGTATGAAAGAAATATAGCAGGCTTTCATTTTTTGTTGTTACTGTTGTATAATTGCTTTACAATGTCGTGTTAGTTTCTGCTGTACAGTGAAGTGATCAGTTATACACACACACACACACACACACACGCGCGCGCGCGCGCACACGTACCTTCTCTCTTGGACCTTCCTCCCACCTCTTTCTTTTTTTCAATGGACTGACTTAAGATCCTTTCAGTTTTTTTTTTTTCTTTCCATATATTCTGAATGAAAAGCCTTTGGATTATGCACATGAAAATTTTAATTGTGGATAAAGGGGAAAGGAGTTTGAAATTTCTTCTGATGTTGCAAGGACAGTGGTTAATTTTGAAATAAAATGTAAGTCCACAAACCTAAAGTATCTGGAAAACAATTCTTGTAATTAGTCAATTGCTTTGTGAAATGTTCTGTACGTGTTAGCAGATTTATTCCATTGTAAAGTACCTAAAGGTGGGGCAGTTACATATGGATAACCGTTGACATTTAAAGACCGGTTATAATAGTTACTACCATTTATTTAACGTACTTATATTTGAATATACTATGAAATGATAGTTCTTCAGAATGAATTTACTTCTTGTGAAGGAAAAGATCTTATATAAATTATTTCCACAGAAGGAAGGAGACTGTTAATAAGGATCAATTATGTCCAGAAATAAAGTGAAAATAGTTTAAACTGTAAAGGATGATGATAAAAAGAGAAGAGTCGGTGCTTAAAATTTAGTGTTAATAAATTTCTTCAGAAAATTAAGACTAATTGGTAGAGAAAGTTGCTCTTTTGTATATAGAATTATACTTTTCATTGATGTACATGCTTAACTTTTGATAAATATTCATTTTTATTTATTTTGATTTAAACTGAAACAATTTGGTATGATAAAGATTGTTTTTGGAGAGTTCATAGAGGGTTTTTACAAACAGTCTTTTTGTTTTTGTTATTATAGGACTACAGTGTCACCTCCTCTGTCTCAAGGAAACTGAGACCTGGGTGTTGAAATGATTTACTCAGAATAATGTTTTAGAGTCAGGAGTCAGCCTTCTGTCTTGGTTCACTGCCCTTTTCTTTTGTATTCTGTATTATACAGCCTTCAGTTCTGAAGGCCATATGATGCTTTCTGGCCAGTTTCCCACCCTGCCCCGCCCCCCGGAAGTATTAGGCAAGATGTTAGGACAACTATGCTAGTAGACAGGATGGGAGTATGGTGGGTAGATTTTGGTTTCAAGTCTTCTCATATTTGTTGCATGGTAGTCTGCTGTTCATATCACTGCTCATTTTGTTTGTGATTTGAAACAAAAGTTTTGAGTACTCTAAGCCTAAATCGTGATATTGGACAATTTCCTTATCTGTAAAATTGAATTACATCTTTATGCTATTAAAATTGGGGACAGTTGTCACTAATAATTGAACAATGAAACCATGTCAGCTTTTAAGTGTAAGCTGGATTAAACAGGAAAAAAAAAGCGATAAAGAGCAATGTTTAGTGACCTAGGGTCCCTAATTTGCCTTTTGTGTTTTACCACCATTTGTTTTCCGTGATTTTCCTACTTTCTGATTTCACCTTTTGACATACTTGTTACTTTTACTCATTTCTGTTTTCTTTTACATAGTCGTACTCCTGGAAGTCGTCAAGCCTCTCCAACTGAAGTAGTTGAGCGCCTGGGCCCCAATACTAATCCCCCAGAAGGACTGGGGCCTCTTCCTAATCCTACAACTAATAAACCACTTGTTGAAGAATTTTCAAATCCTGAAACTCAGAATCTGGATGCCATGGAACAAGTTGGTCTGGATTCCTTACAGTTTGACTATCCTGGTAATCAGGTACCAATGGACTCTTCAGGAGCTACTGTAGGCCTTTTTGACTACAATTCCCAGCAGCAGGTAAAGAATACTCCTCCTTTAGCAATGTTCCTCTTAGCTAGTAGTAGTATAGCCTGAAGTGCTGTGAGATGTTGACATAAATAATAGGGATATTTTTAAACACTTTAATGTTTTATTGAATAAAATGTCCTTATAGTTAAGAAAGTGATTAAAATATGTATTTGTAATATTCCGTTCTTAGCTTTCTAAACAAAAATGAAATGCTATGAGACTAATCTCTGTATTCAATATTTTTCTTAATAGCTTTTTCAGAGGACTAATGCACTAACAGTTCAGCAGTTAACTGCAGCTCAGCAGCAGCAGTATGCATTAGCCACAGCTCAGCAGCCACATATAGGTGAGTCTTTATAAGTTACCATTTTAATTACAGTGTTAGAAAATCTTGTATTAAAGTGTTTAGATCTTATTTAATGGTGTTATTTCATTACTTCCTGAAACATCTCATTGAGATAAAACAGTAGTAGATTACATGGCAAGAGTAAAGATTAGGAAAGAACAGTTTGGCTTTTACTTGTATTCTTGGTGAAATAAAAATCTGTAACTTGATGAAAGCTGTCAGCACATAAGTTTTTTTTCTTAGTGTGAAATGGAGAGCATTAAACACTTTGAAATTCAAGCATCGTTTTGGGTGTTCATATCAAGTCAGAGTGTTTGTTTTTAAAATGGGCTGGAAGTAAGAATCCCGAGAAAAATTTTTTTAATTTTTTCTTCCTTACTTCATTAGGCTATTTAGTCTTTGAGCTTTATAGTAAAGACTATAATGTGAAATACTATGATTGCGTATGTCTTACTGGTAGACTTCAGGCATTATTAGTACCTGTTTTTCTGTTGAGGTTGTTGGCTTTTTTTTTTTTAAACTTATTTTGAAATAATTACTGATTCACATGAGGTGGCAAGGAGAGTACACAGATTCCCCATCTAGTTTTCCCTAAATGACTACATGTTAACATAATTATAGTATAGTAACACAGCCGTTGGTAAATGTGTGTGTATAGATGTGTGTCATTTTATCATGTGTATAGATTCGTGGGAACCATTCTTAACACCTAATTTTGGCTGACCTTGATTTATTTCCACTCTCAACATCAGGATGTTTGGAGACCAGGGATGAGATATGCTAAGTTAGTTCTATTCCCTTAACTTTGTACTGTTTTGGGTCAATCCAAGAAGTCTTTCCAGGTCCAAAATTTTATTTTCAGTTTTAATCATAGGTGACCACATATTTCTAGATGACTTCTAATAGCAGCATGCGCTCTGGACCTATGTTTTTATACTTTTCCCCAGCCATCTTTATCCCTGTATATAGTGCTTCTTCACTCATTGTTAGAAACATTGATTCCTGTCTACTCGTGGGCCATTACAACACTTTTTATTTCTTGACACTTTATCATATGATTTATATGTTGTAGGCTGGGATACCCATTATTGCTCTTCCTTTTGGTAGTTTAAAATTTTCAGCTCTTGCCTTTTCTTTCATATGAGCTTTAAAATCCTCTTATTTACTCCCATATGCATGTGTGCTTAGTGTTCGACTCTTTGTGATCCCATGGACTGTAGCCCACCAGACTCCTCTGTCCATGTAATTCTCCAGGCGAGAATATTGGAGTGGGTTGCCATTTCCTCCTCCAGGGTATCATCCTGACCCAGGGATCAAACCTATGTCTCCTACATTGGCAGGTGGATTTTTTTACCACTGAACCATCTGGGAAGCCCGTGTTTACTTTCAGACCAGGTTAAAATCTTAAATTAACTTATGAAAATTAACATCTTTATGACAGTAAGTATTCTTCCAGAAGCTAGTGTGTCTTTAATGTTGTTGAAGTTTGCTTTTGTGGTGTTTATGAGTGCTTTAAAGTTTCTCTCATATAAGTTTGCATATTTTTCAGTAGGTTTGTTCTTTGGTATTTTATCTTTTGCTATCATTGTAAATGTATTCCTGTCTTTCATTGTATCTTTAAACTGGTATCTGTGAAAACTCTTGATTCAGTTCAGTTCAGTTCAGTTCAGTCGCTCAGTCATGTCCCACTCTTTGCGACCCCATGAATTGCAGCACGCCAGGCCTCCCTGTCCATCACCAACTCCCAGAGTTCACCGAAACTCATGTCCATCAAGTCAGTGATGACATCCAGCCATCGCATCCTCTGTCGTCCCCTTCTGCTCCTGCTTCCAATCCCTCCCAGCATCAGAGTCTTTTCCAATGAGTCAGCTCTTCGCATGAGGTGGCCAAAATATTGGAGTTTCAGCTTTAGCTTCATTTCTTCCAAAGAACCCCAGGACTGATCTCCTTTAGAATGGACTGGTTGGATCTCCTTGCAGTCCAAGGGACTCTCAAGAGTCTTCTCCAACACCAGAGTTCAAAAGCATCAATTCTTCGGTGCTCAGCTTCCTTCACAGTCCAACTCTCACATCCATACATGACCACTGGAAAAACCATAGCCTTGACTAGA
>NW_011494717.1:2922276-2934883 GCF_000754665.1 Bison bison bison | reverse complement strand
TTTACTTTCTGCCATAAGGGTGGTGTCATCTGCATATCTGAGGTTATTGATATTTCTCCTGGTAATCTTGATTCCAGCTTGTGCTTCTTCCAGCCCGGCATTTCTCATGATGTACTCTCCATAGAAGTTAATAAGCAGGGTGACAATATACAGCCTTGACGAACTCCTTTACCTATTTGGAACCAGTCTGTTGTTCCATGTCCAGTTCTAACTGTTGCTTCCTGACCTGCATACAAATTTCTCAAGAGACAGATCAGGTGGTCTGGTATTCCCATCTCTTTCAGAATTTTCCACAGTTTATTGTGATCCACACAGTCAAAGGCTTTGGCATAGTCAGTAAAGCAGAAATAGATGTTTTTCTGGAACTCTTGCTTTTTCCATGATCCAGCAGATGTTGGCAATTTGATCTCTGGTTCTTCTGCCTTTTCTAAAACCAGCTTGAACATCAGGAAGTTCACGGTTCACATATTGCTGAAGCCTGGCTTGGAGAATTTTGAGCATTACTTTACTAGCGTGTGAGATGAGTGCAATTGTGCGGTAGTTTAAGCATTCTTTGGCATTGCCTTTCTTTGGGATTGGAATGAAAACTGACCTTTTCCAGTCCCGTGGCCACTGCTGAGTTTTCCAAATTTGCTGGCATATTGAGTGCAGCACTTTCACAGCATCATCTTTTAGGATTTGAAATAGCTCAACTGGAAGGAATTCCATCACCTCCACCAGTAACGCTGAAGAAGCTGAAGTTGAACGGTTCTATGAAGACCTACAAGACCTTTTAGAACTAACACCCAAAAAAGATGTCCTTTTCATTATCGGGCACTGGAATGCAGAAGTAGGAAGTCAAGAAACACCTGGGGTAACAGGCAAATTTGGCCTTGGAATACAGAATGAAGCAGGAAAAAAGCTAATAGAGTCTTGCCAAGAGAACACACTGGTCATAGCAAACACCCTCTTCCAACAACACAAGAGAAGACTCTACACATGGACATCACCAGATGGTCAACACCAAAATCAGACTGATTATATTCTTTGCAGCCAAAGATGGAGAAGCTCTATACAGTCAGCAAAAACAAGACCAGGAGCTGACTGTGGCTCAGATCATGAACTCCTTATTGCCAAATTCAGACTTAAAGAAAGTAGGGAAAACCACTAGACTATTCAAGTATGACCTAAATCAAATTCCTAATGATTATACAGTGGAAGTGAGAAATAGATTTAAGGGACTAGATCCTATAGATAGAATGCCTGAGGAACTATGGACGGGGGTTCGTGACATTGTACAGGAGAACAGGGATCAAGACCATCCGCATGGAAAAGAAATGCAAAAAAGCAAAATGGCTGTCTGGGGAGGCCTTACTAATAGCTATGAAAAGAAGAGAAGCGAAAAGCAACGGAGAAAAGGAAAGACATAAGTATCTGAATGCAGAGTTCCAAAGAATAGCAAGAAGAGATAAGAAAGCCTTCCTCAGTGATCAATGCAAAGAAATAGAGGAAAACAACAGAATGGGAAAGACTAGAGATCTCTTCAAGAAAATTAGAGATACCAAGGGAACATTTCATGCAAAGATGGGCTCGATAAAGGACAGAAATGGTATGGCCCTAACAGAAGAAGAAGATATTAAGAAGAGGTGGCAAGAATACATAGAAGAACTGTACAAAAAAGATCTTCACAACCCAGATAATCACGATGGTGTGATCACTCACCTAGAGCCAGACATCCTGGAATGGGAAGTCAAGCGAGCCTTACAAGGCATCACTATGAACAAAGCTCTTGATTAATGTTTGTTAAATTTTATTAATGCTGTTTTCTAATAATTGAGTCATTCCTGTGCTCTTAAAATTTAAAATAATTGTATATATATTGAGCTCTTTTAATTTGCTAATGTTTTATTTAGGATTTTTATCAACATATAAATGAATTTAGCCTGTGTGTGTGTGTATGCATTTTTTTGTTAGATTTTGATATCAGTATACTTACTTTCTAAAAATAGTTTAAAAGTGTTTATTTTTTTTAATGCCTTGGAGTATTTTCAATTACATTTGACCTTATAAAAGATTTGGCATAAGTTAGAACTTCTTTGTGAAACCAGGGAAAGTATGCAAATAAATCTGAAAACTTGAATAGAATGGAAATTTCTAAGAAAGCATAACTTACCAAAATGGATCCCATCTTTGTTCCATTGTTAAATAGAGACGAGTTGATCATTAGTCCTTTTATCCAGATTTGCTGAGTCATCTCTTAGCTGGCTGATAGTTATTTAGGTTCAGTTCAGTTCAGTTG
This sequence comes from Bison bison bison, assembly GCF_000754665.1. Classification (NCBI taxonomy): domain Eukaryota; kingdom Metazoa; phylum Chordata; class Mammalia; order Artiodactyla; family Bovidae; genus Bison; species Bison bison. The sequence continues at coordinate 2,932,605 of NW_011494717.1, read as the reverse complement.
CTCAGTCGTGTCGACTCTTTTCATCCCCATGGACTGCAGCACCCAGGTCTCCCTATCCATCACCAACTCCTGGAGTTTACTCAGACTCATGTCCATTGAGTCGGTAATGCTATCCAACCGTCTCATCCTCTGTCATCCCCTTCTCCTCCTGCCTTCAGTCTTTCCCAGCATCAGTGTCTTGTTCTAGTGAGTCAGTTCTTCGCGTCAGGTGGCCAAAGTATTGGAACTTGAGCTTCAGCATCAGTCCTTCCAATGATTATTCGGGACTGATTTCCTTTAGGATTGGCTGGTTTGATCTCCCTGCAGTCCAAGGGACTCTCAAGAGTCTTCTCCAACTCCACAGTTCAAAAGCATCAATTCTTCTGCACTCAGCTTTCTCTGTAGTCCATTCTGTCATTTTGAGATTGCATCCAAGTACTGCATTTCAGACTGTTGTTGTTGACTATGATGACTGCTCCATTTCTTCCAAGGGATTCTGGCCCATAGTAGTAGATATAATGGTCATCTGAGTTAAATTCACCCATTCCAGTCCATTTTAGTTCACTGATTCCTAAATTGTCTATGTTCACTCTTGCCATCTCCTGTTTGACCACTTCCAATTCACCTTGATTCATGGACCTAACATTCTAGGTTCCTATGCAGTATCCTTTACAGCATCGGACTTTACTTCCATCACCAGTCACATCCACAACTAGGTATTGTTTTTGCTTTGGCTCCGTCTCTTCATTGTTTCTGTAGTTATTTCGCCACTGGATCTCCACTAGCATATTGGGCACCTACTGACCTGGGGAGTTCATCTTTCATTGTCCTCTTTTTGCCTTTTCATACTGTTCATGGGGTTCTCAAGGCAAGAATACTGAAGTGGTTTGTCATTCCCTTCTCCAGTGGACCATGTTTTGTCAGAACTCTCTACCATGACATTATACCAATAGAAATATGTGCTCCATAGAATTTAAAATTCTATAGTAGCCACATTTTGAAAAGTAAAAAGAGGTATGTGCAATTAGTTTGAATAATATTTTATTTATCCCATTATATTGAAAATATCTCAAATGTAGTCAATATAAAACTTCGTAATAAATTCTTTTTTTTATATAGTGTTTGAAATTAGGTGTGCATATTCCCACTTGTAGCAAATCTCAGTTTAGACTAGTCTCATTGTAAATGTTCAGTAGCTATATATGGTAGTAACTACCATAGCAGACGGTGCATGTTCTAGAATGAAGGTTGACAGACTTTTTTCTATAAAGTTCCAGGTAGCAAATATTTTAAATTTTACATGCCATGTGTTTTCTGTCACAACTACTCGACCTTCCTCTTATAGAACAAAGCAGCCATAGACAGTACATAAATGAGTACAACTGTTTTCTCTTCAACTTTACTGTGGGCACTGTTACTTGAATTTTGTATAATTTTCAATTGTTACAAATTACCATTTTCAACCATTTAAAAATATTTAAATCATTTTTAGCTAATTTATACAAAAATAGGTAGTAGGCTAAAACTTGGCCCATGGACTCGACCAGAAAGACGTGATAGATATAGAGTATTTTATGTTTTAAAATGTACATCCACACTGAAAAGAGGGAGAGAAAAGAAAAAGATGGGGTTGTTTTGATGGCTGGGTTCTATAGGGTAGGAAATTGAGATGTGATCCATAGGAGTAAACTGGAAATAAACTATGAGGCCTGCAGAGGACTGCAAGAGGATAAATAAAATGGCCTGCTCATCCCAGGACTGGGGTTGAAGGGGTTAGATGCCCAAACCACTAATAAAGACTTGATTTGGAGACTTCACCCTACAGTGTGTATTTGTCAATTGGGATGAATAAATGTAAGAGAATCTCTCATATAAGATAGTATCTAAAACAGAAATTACAATGCAATCAACAAAGAGTAGTCATATAATAGAGTTTATACCCATAATGTAGAAATAAGAACTTTAAAGTTCTGAAAAGAATTTTTAAATGTTTTTTTTTTAGAATATTAAGAGATAAAGGAAATAAGTCATCAAAGATTAGAGGTCTTAAAATATCAAAATGATGTGAAAACAAACCATTTCAGAACCTTGTAAATAAAAACACATGGGGGGAGGCGGTCCTAAGATGGCGGAGAAATAGGATGGGGAGACTACTTTTTCCCCCACAAATTCATCAAAAGAACATTTGAACTCTGAGTAAATTCCACAAAACAACTTCTTAATGGTGGCAGAAAACATCAGGCACCCATAAAAGCAGCCCATTGTCTTCGAAAGGAGGTAGGAAAAAATATAAAAGATAAAAAGAGAGACAAAAGAGGTAGGGACGGAGCTCCGTCCCTGGAAGGGAGTCTTAAAAAAGAGAGACATTTCCAAACACCAGGTAACACTCTCACTGCCGAGTCTGTGATGAGACTTGGAACCACAGAGGGCAACATAACCGGGAGGAAAAATAATAAATAATTAAAACCCACAGATTACCTGCCCAACGGTAACTCCCCCAGCAGAGAAGCAGCATAGACGCCTGCACCTGCCACTAGCAAGTGCGGGCTGGGCAGGGAGGCGTAGCTGCATTGCTTAGAGCAAGGACCCGGCCTGAATGCCGAGGGCTATCTGAGGGAACTAACTTGGGGTAGCAAACCAGACTGTGGGATAGATACCAGGCGAAAAGCCCTAACCTAAGACACTGCCAGGCCTGCTCACAGAACAAAGGACTGACAAGAGCTGCGCGAAAAGCCCTAACCTAAGACACCAGCAGGCCCGCTCACAGAACAAAGCACTGAGTAGAGCTAGCCAGCTGCAGACCATTCCCCTCCGGTGACAGGCAGCCAGAGCCAGAAGGGGGCAATCGTGGCCCTAGAGAGGCATTATCTACCAAACTGGAAGCAGGCTTTGTTGCTAACCAAGACTTCTTAGGATTCTGGATGGCCAACATTCTCCTGAGTAAGAGCTCTGGTTGTACACCCAGAAAACCGAGCAGCAGGGATGGGGGAGGCAATAAGTTGCGGCTACCGCACTTGCCAAACACCTGGTCACCAGAGCAGCTCGGACCTGGGAAGGGCACAAAATGCAGGCCCACCGAGTCAGCGCCTCTGAGGACTTCCTGAGTGCCTGAACCTAAGCGGCTTAGACCTGGGAGGTGCATGCAGCCCAGGGCCAGCCTCAGACAGTCCCCAGCAGAGGTTGAGCCTAAGTAATGTAGACAGGGAAAGCACACACTCTGTGAGCGGGGGCAAACCCAATGTGGCTGAGTCACTGCGAGCACACGCCAGTGTTGTTTGCAGTGTTCCTCCCTCCCCACAGCACGCGTCCGCCACCACTCCCTGTGTCAGGGCGGAAATTAGACACTGAAGAGACCAGCAAACAGAAGAAGCTAAAACAGAGGGAACCTCCTTGGAAGTGACAGGTGCAATAGATTAAAACCCTGTAGTTAGCACCTACTACATAGGAAGGGGCCTATAGATCTTGAGAAATATAAGCCGGATCCAGGAATTATCCGAAAGTGAACTGACCATACACTGCCCACACCACCACCAGAGAAAGTCCTAAATATATTTTTACTATCATTCCTTAATTTTTTTTTAATTTTAAGTCCTCTATTACTCCTCTAATTTTCATTTTTATAACCTATTACTTTGCAAAAAAAAGACCCTATTTTTTTAAGCAAACTTCATATATATATATTTTATAATCTTTGTGACTTTTTTTTTCCCTTTAATATTGTATTTTTGAAAATCCATCTTCTACTCTAGATTTTTAATCTTTGCTTTTTGGTATTTGTTATCAATTTTGTACCTTTTAGGAACCCAGTCAATACCCATTTTTACTTGGGAGTGAGATTACTGGCTTGACTGCTCTCTCCACCAGGTTGCCTCTATTTTCTCCCTCTCCCCTTCTCTTCTCTACCCAACTCTGTGAATCTCTTTGTATGTTCCTGACAGTGGAGAACACTTAGGGAACTGACTACTGGCTGGATCTGTCTCTCTCCTTTTGATTCCCCTGTTTATCCTCCTGGCCACCTCTGTCTCCTTTCTCCCTCTTCTCTTCTCTGTATAACTCTGTGAACATCTCTGAGCGGTCCAGACTGTGGAGCACACATAAGGAAGTGATTACTGGCTAGCTTGCTCTCTTTTGATTTCACCTCATCTCATCCTGGTCACCTCTATCTCCCTCCTCCCTCTTCTCTTCTCCATGTAACTCTGTGAACCTCTCTGGGTGTCCCTCATTGTGGAGAAACTTTTCATCTTTAACCTAGGTGTTTTATCAGCGGTGCTGTATAGATGGAGAAGTCTTGAGGCTACTGTAAAAATAAGACTGAAAACCAGAAGCAGGAGGCTTAAGTCCAAATCCTGAGAAGACCAGAGAACTCCTGACTCCAGGGAACATTAATCGACAGGAGCTCATCAAACGCCTCCATACCTACACTGAAACCAAGTACCACCCAAGGGCCAACAAGTTCCAGAGCAAGACATACCACGCAAATTCTCCACCAACATAGGAACATAGCCCTGAGCTTCAATATACAGGCTGCCCAAAGTCACTCCAAACCCATTGACATCTCAACTCATTACTGGACACTTCATTGCACTCCAGAGAGAAGAAATCCAGCTCCACCCACCAGAACACTGACACAAGCTTCCCTAACCAGGAAATCTTGACATGCCACCCACAGTGAGGAAACTCCACAATAAAGAGAACTTCACAAACTGCCAGAATACACAAAGGCCACCCCAAACACAGCAATATAAACAAGATGAAGAGACAGAGGAATACCCACCAGGTAAAGGAACAGGATAAATGCCCACCAAACCAAACAAAAGAGGAAGAGATAGGGAATTTACCTGATAAAGAATTCCGAATAATGATAGTGAAAATGATCCAAAATCTTGAAAACAAAATGGAATCATAGATAAATAGCCTGGAGACAAGGATTGAGAAGATGCAAGAAAGGTTTAACAAGGATCTAGAAGAAATAAAAAAGAGTCAATATATAATGAATAATGCAATAAATTATATCAAAAACACTCTGGAGGGAACCAACAGTAGAATAACAGAGGCAGAAGATAGGATTAGTGAGGTAGAAGATAGAATGGTAGAAATAAATGAATCAGAGAGGAAAAAAGAAAAACAAAAGAAATGAGGACAATCTCAGAGACCTCTGGGACAATATTAAACACCCCAACATTCGAATCATAGGAGTCCCAGAAGAAAACAAAAAGAAAGACCATGAGAAAATACTTGAGGAGATAATAGTTGAAAACTTCCTTAAAATGGGGAAGGAAATAATCACCCAAGTCCAAGAAACCCAGAGAGTCCCAAACAGGATAAACCCAAGGCAAAACACCCTGAGACACATATTAATCAAATTAACAAAGATCAAATATCAAAACATATTAAAGGGAAAACCAACAAATAACACACAAGGGGATTCCCATAAGGATAGCAGCTGATCTTTCAATAGAAACTCTTCAAGCCAGGAGGGAATGGCAGGACATACTTAAAGTGATGAAAGAAAATAACCTACAGCCCAGATTACTGTACCCAGCAAGGATCTCATTCAAATATGAATGAGAAATCAAAAGCTTTACAGACAAGCAAAAGCTGAGAGAATTCAGCACCACCAAACCAGCTCTCCAACAAATGCTAAAGGATCTTCTCTAGATAGGAAACACAAAAAGGGTGTATAAACTCAAACCCAAAACAATAAAGTAAATAGCAACGGAATCATACTTATCAATAATTACCTTAAAAGTAAATGAGTTGAATGCCCCAACCAAAAGACAAAGACTGGCTGAATGGATACAAAAACAAGACCCCTATATATGTTCTCTACAAGAGACCCACCTCAAAACAAGGGACACATACAGACTGAAAGTGAAGGGCTGGAAAAAGATATTCTACACAAACAGAGACCAAAAGCAGGAGTAGCAATACTCAGATAAAATAGACTTTAAAACAAAGGCTGTGAAAAGAGACAAAGAAGAACACTACATAATGATCAAAGGATCAACCCAAGAAGAAGATATAACAATTATAAATATAAATGCACCCAACATAGGAGCACTGTAGTATGTAAGACAAATGCTAACAAGTATGAAAGAGGAAATTAACAATAACACAATAATAGTGGGAGACTTTAATACCCCACTCAAACCTATGGATAGATCAACTAAACAGAAAATTAACAAGGAAACACAAACTATATACAATAGACCAGTTAGACCTAATTGATATCTATAGGACATTTCACTCCAAAACAATGAATTTCAGCTTTTTCTCAAGCGCACACAGAACCTTCTCCAGGATCGATCACATCCTGGGCCATAAAATCTAGCCATGGTAAATTCAAAAAAACTGAAATCATTCCAAGCATCGTTTCTGACCACAATGCAGTAAGATTAGATCTCAATTACAGGAGAAAAATTTAAAAATTCCAACATATGGAGGCTGAACAACACACTGCTCAATAACCAACAAATCACAGAAGAAATCAAAATATGCATAGAAACGAATGAAAATGAAAACACAACAACCCAAAACCTGTGGGACACTGTAAAAGCAGTGCTAAGGAGAAGGTACATAGCAATACAGGCATACCTCAAGAAACAAGAAAAAAGTCAAATAAATAACCTAACTCTACACTTAAAGAACTAGAAAAGGAAGAAATGAAGAACCCCAGGGTTAGAAGGAAAGAAATCTTAAAAATTAGGGCAGAAATAAATGCAAAAGAAACAAAAGAGACCATAGCAAAAATCAACAAAGCCAAAAGCTGGTTCTTGAGAGGATAAATAAAATTGACACATTAGCCAGACTCTTCAAGAAACAAAGGGAGAAAAATCAAATCAATGGAGAGATCACAGCAGACAACACAGAAATACAAAGCATCATAAGAGACTACTATCAGCAATTATATGCCAGTAAAATGGACAACTTGGAAGAAATGGACAAATTCTTAGAAAAGTACAACTTTCCAAACCTGAACCAGGAAGAAATAGAAAATCTTAACAGACCCATCAAAAGCATCGAAATTGAAACTGTAATCAGAAATCTTCCAGCAAACAAAAGCCCAGGTCCAGACGGCTTCACAGCTGAATTCTACCAAAAATTTAGAAAAGAGCTAACACCTATCCTACTCACACTCTTCCAGAAAATTGCAGAGGAAGGTAAACTTCCAAACTCATTCTATGAGGCCACCATCACCCTAATACCAAAACCTGACAAAGATGCCACAAAAAAAGAAAACTACAGGCCAATATCACTGATGAACATAGATGCAAAAATCCTTAACAAAATTCTAGCAATCAGAATCCAACAACACATTAAAAAGATCATACACCATGACCAAGTGGGCTTTATCCCAGGGTGCAAGGATTCCTCAATATCCACAAATCAATCAATGTAATACACCATATTAACAAATTGAAAAATAAAAGCCATATGATTATCTCAATAGATGCAGAGAAAGCCTTAGGCAAATTTCAACATCCATTTATGATTAAAAAAACAAACAAACAAACCCAGAAAGCAGAAATAGAAGGAACATATCTCAACATAATAAAAGCTATATATGACAAACCCACAGCAAACATTATCCTCAGTGGTGAAAAATTGAAAGCATTTCCCCTAAAGTCAGGAACAAGACAGAGGTGCCCACTCTGACCACTACTATTCAACATAGTTTTGGAAGTTTTGGCCACGGCAATCAGCAGAAAAAGAAATAAAAGGAATCCAAATTGGAAAAGAAGTAAAACTCTCACTGTTTGCAGATGACATGATCCTCTACATAGAAAACCCTAAAAACTCCACCAGAAAATTACTAGAGCTAATCAATGAACATAGTATAGTAAAGTTGCAGGATATAAAATCAACACACAGAAATCCCTTGCATTCCTATACACTAATAATGAGAAAATAGAGAAATTAAGGAAACAATTCCATTCACCACTGCAACGAAAAGAATAAAATACTTAGGAATATATCTACCTAAAGAAACAAAAGACCTGTATATAGAAAACTATAAAACACTGGTGAAAGAAATCAAAGAGGACACTAATAGATGGAGAAATATACCATGTTCATGGATCAAAAGAATCAATATAGTGAAAATGAGTATACAACCCAAAGCAATCTATAGATTCAGTGCAATCCCTGTCAAGTTACCAATGGTATTTTTCACAGAACTAGAACAAATAATTTCACAATTTGTATGGAAATACCAAAAACCTCAAATAGCCAAAGCAGTCAAGAAAAAAGAATGGAACTGGAGGAATCAACCTGCCTGACTTCAGGCTCTACTACAAAGCCACAGTCATCAAGATAGTATGGTACTGGCACAAAGACAGAAATACAGATCAGTGGAACAAAACAGAAAGACCAGAGATAAATCCACGCACCTATGGACGCCTTATCTTTGACAAAGGAGGCAAGAATATACAATGGATTAAAGACAATCTCTTTAACAAGTGGTGCTAGGAAAACTGGTCAACCACTTGTAAAAGAATGAAACTAGAACACTTCCTAACACCATACACAAAAATAAAATGGATCAAAGATCTAAACATAAGACCATAAACTATAAAACTCCTAGAGGAGAACATAGGCAAAACACTCTCCAACATAAATCACAGCTGGATCCTCTATGACCCACCTCCCAGAATATTGGAAATAAAAGCAAAAATAAACAAATGGGACCTAATTAAAATTAAAAGCTTCTGTACAACAAAGGAAACTCTAAGCAAGGTGAAAAGACAGCCTTCAGAATGGGAGAAAATAATAGCAAATGAAGCAACTGACAAATAATTAATCTCAAAAATATGCAGGCAACCCCTGCAGCTCAATTCCAGAAAAATGGACAACCCAATCAAAAAATGGGCCAAAGAACTAAACAGACATTTCTCTAAAGAAGATGTACAGATGGCTAACAAACACATGAAAAGATGCTCAATATCACTCATTATCAGAGAAATGCAAATCAAAACCACAATGAGGTACCATTTGACACCAGTCAGAATGGCTGCTATCCAAAAGTCTACAAGCAATAAATGCTGGAGAGGGTGTGGAGAAAAGGGAACCTTCTCACACTGTTGGTGGGAATGCAAACTAGTACAGCTACTATAGAGAACAGTGTGGAGATTCCTTAAAAAACTGGAAATAGAACTACCGTATAACCCAGCAATCCCACTGCTCGGCATATACACCGAGGAAACCAGAATTGAAAGAGAGACATGTACCCCAGTGTTCATTGCAGCACTGTTTATAATAGCCGGGACGTGGAAGCAACCTGGGTGTCCATCAGCAGATGAATGGATAAGAAAGCTGTGGTACATATACACAATGGATTATTGCTCAGCCATTAAAAAGAATACATTTGAATCAGTTCTAATGAGGTGGATGAAACTGGAGCCTATTATACAGAGTGAAGTAAGCCAGAAAGAAAAACACCAATACAGTATGCTGCTGCTGCTAAGTCGCTTCAGTCGTGTCGCATTCCAATACAGTATACTAACACATACATATGGAATTTAGAAATATGGTAATGATAACCCTGTTTGCGAGACAGCAGAAGAGACACAGATGTATAGAACAGTCTTTTGGACTCTGTGGGAAAGGGAGAGGGTGGGATGATTTGGGAGAATGGCATTGAAACATGTATAATATCATATGTGAAATGAATCCCCAGTCCAGGTTTGATGAATGATACAGGATGCTCGGGGCTGGTGCACAGGGATGACCCAGATGGATGGTATGTGGAGGGAGGTGGGACGGGGGGTTCAGGATGGGGAACACATGTATACCCGTGGCGGATTCAACACGTGTACACCCTTGGTTGATGTATGGCAAAACCAATACAATATTGTAAAGTAATTGGCCTCCAATTAAAATAAATAAATTTATATTAAAAACAAAACACACATGGGGTGGACTGCATAATTAATTAGCTATCATCTAGGAGGAAATACACCAGAAGATAAAACTTAGGAAATCTCTCAGAACACTGAAAAGTTACACGTAGTAATCAGGGTGTGGGATGGAGTAAGGAGTAACTAAACTAGTGCAAGGCTTTTTCTGAAGGCTTGAATAAATGGGGACGCATGCCCTTTGGGGGAAACTCAACACCTTAAAGATGTCAGATCAGATCAGATCAGTCGCTCAGTCGTGTCCGACTCTTTGCGACCCCGTGAATTGCAGCACGCCAGGCTTCCCTGTCCATCACCAACTCCCGGAGTTCACCCAGACTCACGTCCATCGAGTCATTGATGCCATCCAGCCATCTCATCCTCTGTTGGCCCCTTCTCCTCCTGCCCCCAATCCCTCCCAGCATCAGAGTCTTTTCCAGTGAGTCAGCTCTTCACT
>NW_011494717.1:2888190-2922176 GCF_000754665.1 Bison bison bison | reverse complement strand
CCAAAGTACTGGAGTTTCAGCTTTAGCATCATTCCTTCCAAAGAAATCCCAGGGCTGATCTCCTTCAGAATGGACTGGTTGGATCTCCTTGCAGTCCAAGGGACTCTCAAGAGTCTTCTCCAACAACACAGTTCAAAACCATCAATTCTTCGGTGCTCAGCCGCCTTCACAGTCCAACTCTCACATCCATACATGACCACAGGAGAAACCATAGCCTTAGACTAGACGAACCTTTGTTGGCAAAGTAATGTCTCTGCTTTTGAATATGCTATCTATGTTGGTCATAACTTTCCTTCCAAGGAGTAAGTGTCTTTTAATTTCATGGCTGCAGTCACCATCTGTAGTGATTTTGGAGCCCAGAAAAATAAAGTCTCACACTGTTTCCACTGTTTCCCCATCTATTTCCCATGAAGTGGTGGGACCAGATGCCATGATCTTCCTTTTCTGAACGTTGAGCTTTAAGCCAACTTTTTCACTCTCCACTTTCACTTTCATCAAGAGGCTTTTGAGTTCCTCTTCACTTTCTGCCATAAGGGTGGTGTCATCTGCATATCTGAGGTTATTGATATTTTTCCCGGCAATCTTGATTCCAGTTTGTGTTTCTTCCAGTCCAACGTTTCTCATGATGTACTCTGCATATAAGTTAAATAAGCAGGGTGACAATATACAGCCTTGACGAACTCCTTTTCCTATTTGGAACCAGTCTGTTGTTCCATGTCCAGTTCTAACTGTTGCTTCCTGACCTGCATACAGATTTCTCAAGAGACAGATCAGGTGATCTGGTATTCCTATCTCTTTCAGAATTTTCCACAGTTTATTGTGATCCACACAGTCAAAGGCTTTGGCATAGTCAGTAAAGCAGAAATAGATGTTTTTCTGGAACTCTTTTGCTTTTGCCATGATCCAGCGGATGTTGGCAATTTGATCTCTGGTTCTTCTGCCTTTTCTAAAACCAGCTTGAACATCAGGAAGTTCACGGTTCACATATTGCTGAAGCCTGGCTTGGAGAATTTTGAGCATTACTTTACTAGCGTGTGAGATGAGTGCAATTGTGCGGTAGTTTAAGCATTCTTTGGCATTGCCTTTCTTTGGGATTGGAATGAAAACTGACCTTTTCCAGTCCCGTGGCCACTGCTGAGTTTTCCAAATTTGCTGGCATATTGAGTGCAGCACTTTCACAGCATCATCTTTTAGGATTTGAAATAGCTCAACTGGAAGGAATTCCATCACCTCCACTAGCTTTATTCATAATGATGCTTTCTAGGGCCCACTTGACTTAACATTCCAGGATGTCTGGCTCTAGGTGAGTGATCACACCATCGTGATTATCTGAGTCATGAAGATCTTTTTTGTACAGTTCTTCTGTGTATTCTTGCCATCTCTTAATATCTTCTGCTTCTGTTAGGTCCATACCATTTCTGTCCTTTATCGAGCTCATCTCTGCATGAAATCTTCCTTTGGTATCTCTGATTTTCTTGAAGAGATCCCTAGTGTTTCCCATTCTGTTGTTTTCCTCTATTTCTTTGCATTGATCGCTGAGGAAGGCTTTCTTATCTCTTCTTGCTATTCTTTGGAACTCTGCATTCAAATGTTTATATCTTTCCTTTAAAGATGTCAATTCTCCTTAAATTGTGAATTTAATATATTGATTGGAATCCCAACAGGACCTTTTTTCTTTTTTTGGAACTTAAAACTTTGCTTTTGATATTTATCTCAAAAAAGTAAAACCAGAAAGTTAATAGAACACCTAAATGAGAGATGGACTTAACCCTATTTCAAAGTAATTATTATCTTCAAGGTTAAAACATTGTTGCACTGGCTGAGAGATATATAACTAGATCAGTAGACAAGAATACTCTGAAGTGAGGGTGTGTGTGTGTTTGGGGTGTAGGGGTAGTGTGACTTTTAATCTTAACATTGCAAATTAATTTTATAAAAGTATTTTTGGAGAATGACTTGGAGATAATTGGGTCATATTCCGATGGATAAGAATTTTAATAAAAAAATAAAAGTATACAAGATTTGATATAGTTTGTCTCTTTGATAGCCAAAGAACCATAGATTAAAACCAACTGGTTTTAATACTTTACTTCTGACATTGTCAACTTTTAAAAAATTCGAGAATACCTTATTTCATCTGAGTGTAGGTGGTATTCTTGTATATTCATGGCAGTAGTGTAAATTGGTAAAACTTTCCTGGAGGGTAATCTGGAGAGGCGGATGGAGATTAAATATATATGTTTGTCCATTTAAGTGAATTTTCATAAGGATATGGTAATGTAGTATACTTAATAATAGCATTATTAATAGCAAAAAGTGAATCATCTGTATATCTGTAGTAGACTAGTTAAATCATGTTCCTTTTATGTAGTGGGATCCAGAACTCTGTAGCTATAAATATTACTAGAAAATTGCCCTGCAGTCTAGTGGTTAGGAGGCACGCTTTCACTGCCAAGGGCCAGAGTTCAATCCCTGGTTGTGGGAAACGATCCTGCAAGCCAGGTGGCATGCAGCACCCCGCTACACACACCACCAAAAAAATAATAAATAGGTATCCCTTGACATGGAAAGGGATCTGTGTTTAACTGGCAAGTGAGAAAAGCATATTAAAGTACCATAAAAGCCTCTTGATGAAAGTGAAAGTGGAGAGTGAAAAAGTTGGCTTAAAGTTCAACATTCAGAAAACAAAGATCATGGCATCTGGTCCCATCACTTCATGGGAAATAGATGGGGAAACAGTGTGAGACTTTATTTTTTGGGGCTCCAAAATCACTGCAGACGGTGACTGGAGCCATGAAATTAAAAGACGCTTACTCCTTGGAGGGAAAGTTATGACCAATATAGATAGCATATTCAAAAGCAGAGACATTACTTTGCCAACAAAGGTTCGTCTAGTCTAAGGCTATGGTTTTTCCTGTGGTCATGTATGGATGTGAGAGTTGGACTGTGAAGGTGGCTGAACGCTGAAGAATTGATGGTTTTGAACTGTGGTGTTGGAGAAGACTCCTGAGAGTCCCTTGGACTGCAAGGAGATCCAACCAGTCCATCCTAAAGGAGATCAGTCCTGGGTGTTCATTGAAAGGACTGATGTTGAAGCTGAAACTCCAATACTTTGGCCACCTGATGCAAAGAGCTGACTCATTTGAAAAGACCCTGATGCTGGGAAAGAATGAGGGCAGGAGAAGGGGATGACAGAGGATGAGATGGTTGGATGGCATCACCGACTCTGGACGTGGGTTTGGGTGGACTCTGGGAGTTGGTGGTGGACAAGGAGGCCTGGTGTGCTGTGGTTCATGGGGTTACAAAGAGTCGGACATAACTGAGCGACTAAACTGAACTGAGCTGAATCACAGTAGAGGCACTAGAGGGAAATCTCGAAAGCCTTTGATCTAGGGCATAGCTAAGAATGCAGCTTTGAACAAATGATCTTTTAAATAATGCAAGGATTTAATTGAACCCTCTGTTTTATTCAAATGGCCTGGGCATGAAATCACTATTGTAGGTTGTGGCCATTATTTCTTAAAATTCCATAAGGGTAAACATTTTTTTGAGATTTTTGTTTGTGGCATTTGCGTGTGTGGATGCTAGGTCCATGAGAAATAATATTTACATTGTGCATCACAGTCCAGAAACATGAAAATCTCTATAATATAGTAAGCATAAAAGTTATTTTATGTCCACTTGCTTTTTATGTCTATATCCATCCCCCACCATCTTTTTCAACTTCAACATTTTTGAGCTCCTTTAACTTTAAACATATTCTCTTTAGCTATTTCCTACCTTGTACTTTTCACATTTACTTTCCAGAAGAGGAAATTCTAGCATAAATCTTCCTTAGCCTCCTTTACCAAGTCTATTTTGGCATATATTAGACTCAGAAGTGGGTTTATTCTCCTGCTTAAAACTCACTGTTTTCCTTTTACTTTCAGAGTAAAGTCCCAACTGCTTAACTTGACCCAGGAAGCTCTTCATGAGTCTCCATTTTGATTATGGCTCCAGTTTTATCTTACCACAACTCCATACCATCCTACCAAAAGCTTCTTTGATATCCTGTTTCTCTGTGCTCATCGCACTTACACTGTATTCTACTTGTTTTTCTGACTAGATTGTGATTTGTGAGGGCAGATCATATCTGTCCTCCTCAGTTTTGAACCCCTAACTCATAGTTGACTTAATAAAGATTAAATGAAAAACCACTATTGAACAATAGTAGTTCTAGCTGTAAACATTTATTGTGTTCCTGTTATGTGCTAGTAGTATACAATCATTTATATTTAATTTGAACAGAAATTACTGGTTATATACCTGTTTCATACATGAAGAACCCCAGCAACAGGTTGTGTTACATGCTCAAGGTCACTTAGGTAATAAGCGTTAGAATTATCATATACTCTGTCCTCCCCAACTCCAATTTCAGAATAGAAATTTTTTCCTAATGAAGAAAGTCATGCTTATGTTTTTATTATTTCTCTCTCTTTCAAATACAGCTGGTGTATTTTCAGCAGGCCTTGCTCCAGCTGCATTTGTGCCAAATCCATATATTATTAGTGCTGCTCCTCCAGGGACTGATCCGTATACTGCAGCAGGATTGGCTGCAGCAGCTACATTAGCAGGTAACTTACTGTTCATACTTGTTTTCTTGTTCTGGATTTAGTTTTAATTTTGGGGTAAGCTTTACTTTTGTCTTTTGGGGCAATTTGAAGTTCCTAGGGAAAACTGAAACATATATCCAGAGTGAAATGAAGTTTCCAGAGTTAGTTTATTTTTCAACTATAATGCTACAGGAGAAAACCTAAGTCTAATAACTCTTTTCCTCCTGTGCATAGTTGGTTTACATTTTAGTTTTATAGTTTGAAAAATCTTGCATTAGCAAATCTTTATTCTTGTAATTGATCCCATTTACCCACAGAGACAATGCAAATAAAGTTACTTCTCAGAAAATAAGATGGACACTCACAGGAGCCTCTATCGCAGCTGCCCCCAGATCAGGAATAGTAAACACCCATGTCAGGAATAGGACAAGGTAAAGAGGTTCAGTCTTGAGTGAATGAGTATCTAAAAAGTAAAGTTTAATTAGCAGTATCAGAATAAACAGGCAAGCTGAGGGATGAAAAGGTGGGATTGAGTTGGAAAGAATATATTAGTAAATGTCAAAGCCTGATAACTACCACTCAAAATCTGGACTAAAAAGCAAAAGTATACAGTGTCATGTGTCAATTGTATTGCACTAAAGCTAAAAAAAAAAAATTTTTTTTTTTTTATTCCAAATTGTATTTCCCATTTAAGTAAGGAAGACTTGTGTACTGGTTTGGCACAATATTATTGAATAAAGTGATTTGTTGTTTAGGGTTTAGAGGGAGAAGTTGTTTTACATTGAGTCAGTTATAGAGACAGGAATGAATTAGTCTTAAGCATGATTTATGTTGGTTACCAAGACAGGAGCAGGGAGATATATCAACTGTGGAAGTGTGTTTCTGTTTCCTTGTTTGAGGCTGCTGATTGACTAACTTTTCGTAACTTGAAGCTGTCAGTGATAAACTCACTGAATTACCACTGATCAATTAATGTTAAATCCGCTTCTGGTAGTTATTTATTATCATGCCTGCAGAACAGGTATTTTTTTCTTAGGCATTTGTGGGTTTCTTAGGTATCTGTGGACTTTTCTTTTTTTAAACACACAAGAATTTTAAGATGTGGGAAAAAATGTTAATTTCAAATTCTTGCTGGATCCCTTAGTTAGCCAACTGACACTAACCTGTCACAATGAGTTCTTCTGGTGTAGATCTGCCTGTGATTCCATAAGGATGTGAGCTTTCCTAGTACCATTTAACTGGATGTTAATATGTAAAGTGCTGGTATATCTTAAATACAGAGAATCATTAATCTGTGAATCTATGGAACCTGAAAGAAGCAACTTTAAATGATCATTAGTTTCAAGATAAGGATTCTTGGCATTCTGGACTTACTTAGAATTTCTGAGATCAGTACTGTCCAGTAGAAATAGAACGGGAGCCAGATTGTAACTTAAGCTTTTTTTTCCCCCCCTAGTAACCATATTATAAAAGTAAAAAACATGAACTTAATTTCAGTGATCTGTTTGATTTAACTATTGATTATTGATAGTTTTTATTGATAGGTACTTTTTTTTTAGTGCTAAGTCTTCAAAATCCCCATAGTAAGTATGTATTACATACTTAGAACACATCTCAGTTCCGGCTATTCAACTTTCAACTGTTTAGCCACAGGTAACTTCTGGCTACTTCTGGACAGAGAAATTCTAGCTGGATGTCTGATTCTTTTGTTCTGTTGTGACAGTGTATCCTTTCTTCATAAATCCTTTTCTTATGTTTTAAGAGTCTTTATTATAGATTTTGCTTAAACTGTCTTTAGAATTATTTTTTTTTTTTTTTGAAGCTTTTCATGTTAGTGGTTCAATTACATTGGACTTCATTTTCTTCTAAAACAAAGTGAAACCAAGAGTTTGACTTTCTAAAATACATGTTAGATACACTAATATGTAATGCTTCCCTCGTAGCTTAGTTGGTAAAGAATCTGCCTCCAATGCAGAAGACCCAGATTCAGTTCCTGGGTTGGGAAGATCCTATGGACAGAGAAGCCTGGCAGGCTACAGTCCATGGGGTCTCAAGAGTCGGACACCAGTTAGTGACTACACCATCACCACCACCAGATACACTAAAATCATATCAATGGAATTTAGGACATATTATCAGCCAGGAAACATGACATGTTAAT
Organism: Bison bison bison; assembly: GCF_000754665.1. Lineage (NCBI taxonomy): Eukaryota > Metazoa > Chordata > Mammalia > Artiodactyla > Bovidae > Bison > Bison bison. The sequence goes on along the minus strand of NW_011494717.1, from coordinate 2,915,423 downwards.
TATTAATTTAATGGTAGGTCTTATTTTGTGTGATACTACATACTGACCAGAAATTAAATTTTATCTTGGATAAAGTAGATAGAGCAAGAATTTCCTCTGTTTTTCCTGAGTTGCCTTCTTAGGCCTGTGTCCCTTTATGATTATATAATATAGTTCGTTCTTGTCTTAACTCACTGGTTCCAGTTTCCTAATCACATAAGCACTGACGTTTCATTTATTTTTATGTGATTTTCAATTGCTTTGTGAGAATTGTAACTAATTTTGTTTCAGATATGAAAAATATTTTAAAATTCTGTTTACAAATAAAATATACTTCTAGCAAGCTTAGTACCAAAATGTTCCCTAGTTTTATGTTACATTTTACAAATTAAAAGCCAAAAATGTTTTCAGTTAAAAAAATTCCTTTTTAAAAAGAGTGATGAATTGAATATAGGAAGTCTTTATGTTGTCTAATGTTCCTATTTGCCAGTGTCAAGTACATAAACTAGTATTCAATAGATGTTGAAAAGGTGATTAAGTACCCTGTCAGTTCATTTGTCCCTCTTGAGTTTAGCTTCATATCTTTTCATTAATACCACTGCTGTCACCTCTGAATACTTTCTTTTTTTAATAATTCATGCCTTGGTAGACTTTGTCTCTAGTAGAATTGGGAAAGGGGAAAGCAATTCCATGTGGATATAGGATTGTAAGAACATCTACTCTAAGTCTTATACACTGTTCCTTTTTTATGATCTAATAGTAACTGACCAACCTTATTCTATAAAATGTAGTGACTTTTTTTTTTTATTTTTTTGGGGGGGTGGGATGTGGGGTTTAGGTCCGGCAGTGGTTCCACCTCAGTATTATGGTGTTCCGTGGGGGGTGTATCCAGCCAATTTATTTCAGCAGCAAGCTGCAGCTGCGGCAAACAACACCGCAAATCAACAAGCAGCATCACAAGCTCAGCCTGGACAGCAACAGGTATAGGCTTGCCTTCATTAAATAATACCTAAAGAGTCTTTGAAGTTGTATGAGCCCCTTGCATTCAAGCTCTGTGTTTTTTCTCTGTTTAATTTTCCCAGTGTGTTTAGCACAGTACCTATCATATAGTTGATACACAAGTATTACGGTTTTTTTTTCCCGCTAGTTGTAATTATATGAATTTGAATATTTAGTTGTATTCCACTTCTACATTTTCATTTTTGAAACTGTCTTGAAATGTCTTAACAGTTTTTAATTTTTTCTTCACTTCTTAAAGTGTACTCACAGTATTTCTATTAAAGTGATTGTCAGTTCATTTTCTTCTGGGTATTTAAATTACTGTTTTAAATATTAACTTAATATATTTCTGACCAGAAAAAGGAGGTTACTGGGTACTTTGTTTTTAAGCAAGGAAAGATGAAATATTTTCAGTAAAGGTTAGATTTAATTTCTTAAAACAGAAAATGTTTATCTTGAAGATTTTTTTCCCAGTTTCTGCTTTCCTGAAGCTATTTTTGTAAGTAAATGTCAAAAAAAAATTCTGATAAAAATGCCAGAATTCTGGTCGTCACATTTATCATATTTATACCAAAGAAGCAACTTAATGACAAGCACAGTGTTTGTTACTTGGCAGTTGAATTTTCTTTTTAAACTATGTTGATGTTCTGTTAAAGCTGTCCTTTGACTCAGTCCTTGTAGATTATGCCATAGCACCATTTAATACTCTTAAAATCTGTCTTCTTCTGCTAAATAAAAAAAATCACATTGCCTAAACATGACCCGTACTTGTGGCATGATGCTTGCTTCCATGGTTGGACTTGAGATGAATCCCCCTTGTCCTGAACTGTTGAAGTCTTTCCCTTTGTGAAATTAATGTGTATCATGGTTGTGTATTATCACTGCAAGAAGAGCTGTGTATTATGAAGTAGTAAAGTTTGACCATTCTTAAGTTTTCACATTTTTTGATGAAATCTTTGTTCCTTTTGTCACGCTAAGATTTTACAGTTAAAAGCAGCATTTTGCTCACTTTATTAAAGCTTCTAAATCCTAAAAACCTGGTTAAATTTGAAGTTTTCACTCTGCATCACAGTCTTGTAAGAGACTAATTGAGTCATTATATTTAATTTATAGTTTTCAGTCTTAGAAAATTACAAAATTTAAACTTTTTTCTTCATCTGAAATTTTGCCCTTCCCCCCAAATATCTCTCTCATTTTAATGCTACTTTGGTAAGTTAAAAAGCACAAATACTAGAAATAATTTTTTGTGAAGACCTTCTAAAATCTCCATGTTGCTTAATAGATTATGTTCTTGAATTACATAAATTTGTACTTTTTAATGGTAAACTGACATTTCTTTGAATGTAAATATGTTCAAAGAATACCCAAAGGCTATCTGCAATATAAAGTTGTCCAAGATAAATTAATTTGTTATTTTCTAATATCGTTTCTAAGGAAATCATTTGTCCTTTGTAGGTTCTCCGTGCTGGGGCAGGTCAGCGCCCTCTTACTCCCAATCAGGGCCAGCAAGGGCAGCAAGCTGAATCACTTGCAGCAGCAAATCCAACTTTGGCTTTTGGTCAGGGTCTTGCTACCGGCATGCCAGGTATATAGTTGGTTAATTGTGGAAATTTGGATAGATTTAAAAGGTCTAAAGTAGATTGTCATACCGAGGAGTGAGAAAAATCAACACGCCTTAAAATCCTACACTGCAATAAATTATTTAGAACTCAGGTGCCAATAGGTGAAAGCAGTATCTTTTGTGAAACTTAATGACAGGAATGACAAATGTGCATTAGAATTCTCAAAAACTTTCTTAGTCTGTTTATAGTGTGAATCATAGCGTCTTTCTAATGGAGCATAGCCCAGAATTCTTAATGCAGTGCTTTAAGAAATAAAACCATTTGTTAGCATGTAAGACAAAACCTATTTGCCATTCCTGCCTTACAAGGTTAGTCATTTAATTAGTTAATGTTGAGAAATGTACAGCTAACATTTTCCACTTAGGACTTAGTTCAGCCTTATTTAATACATTTATAGTATTTTAATCTATTGGTATTTAAAACCTAATGGCATCAGTATTTAGTAAATTTTCTGCCCGTTGCTGCAGTACAACTTCTAGAAAAGACCAGCAAAATACATTTTTTGTGAAGTTAATTTGTGTGAAAATTACTACTTTAATAGTAGTGAAAGATGGAAGGTATTTTTCTTAAGCTAATAATGTGGCACTTGTTATGTTTTTAAAGTGAGATTTAAAGGTTACATTTGAATGTCTGTAGATAATACATCACCTCCTATTCTATTCCTTCATATCTCTGTACTCCTAAAGACCCACTTTTAAGCATGCTGTTTTTTCACTTTTAGTATAAGAGTACTCCTTTAACTATGTAGAGTGCAGCTGACCCTTGAACAATCACTGGTTTAAACTGTGTGGGTCCACTTGTACTTGAATCTTTTTCAATAAAGATCTACTACAGCACTACAGTCTGTGGTTGATTCAGTCCTGCAGGTGCAGAATAGTGGGTGTGTAGGGTTGACTGTAACGTTACATGCAGATTTTTAGTTGCACAGAGAGTCAGTGCCCCTAATACCTGTGCTGTTCAAGAGTCAACTGTACTTATTAATGAAATACATGTTCCAGTTTCATTTAATTGTGCTGTAGATAAATTTTTTCTTCAGATCATGTAGGAGATGTGTTTAATGCATTGGAGAAGGTCCCGACTTACATGATTGAGGGTTTTTTAAGATGCTACTAAGTATTTCTTTATATTGTTTTGAGGAATTCTGTATCAATTACATTCTGTTCTCTCTGAAATTCTAAAGTCAGAATTTTTTGTCTTGGTTAGCCTACTTAATGAAAAAGGATGTTAATACTGTCTATGAAATACAAATGATAGTAGAAGAGGGCTATTCTCATTATTTTCCTGTTTTACCCCAGCTATATCCTTGCTTCATGGACGCTTCTGTCCCAGAGCTGCTGTAGATTAGAGACCTGGCAAAAGCAGCCCTTTGTGAAATGGACTGTGAAGCTCAAATGATAGGCACATGGAGGGATGGAACAAAGCTAAAAAGAACTGAACTGGGAGTTTATGAAAGCCCCTGCTACGACTATTCTGGGTCCTTCTTGAAGAGTCACAGAGTACCATAGTCCTGCCTTACTAGATTCTAAATAGGACTGTGATTTAGAGAATGCTTCTGGCCTGTGTATATTTGCTACTCCCTTTTACTGTTGCTTATTTTTTTTAGACTTTTGATGCTGGTCCTATTATTTACTTCCTATAAATGCCTTTGCTCCTGTTCCTCATGTTCAGCTCATGTTCTTGTTGACTTAAAAACATCAAGGTATTTTGCTATTAATTTTATCAACTTTGATCTTCTCAAAATTTATTTTTATGTTCACTTCCGTTCTATAAGAAAGCTCTTTTTTGCTTTTTTGTTTTGTTTTGTTCACCAGTGAACTCTATGTTGGTAATCCTAACAGAAAACCACATTTTACCATATATTTGTCTATAAAGAATTGATTATCTTTGGAGTGATGAGAAGTTTAAAAGCAGGTAAAACTTTTAGGAAGAAATCAGGTCATTTTACCTAATCTTCTGAGCCACAACATTTAGTTCCTTTATGACTACAAATGTAAAAATCACTTTCATAAGAAGGGCTTTACTAGAATTAATATTGTTGTTCCCAAGTGACGTGTTGATTGTTTATATCATTCTCTCACTATGAAACTTTTCTCTGTCTTCTGTGCTTCATCCTGTGCTTCACCAGGACTATGATGAAATAATTCTCCTTTATTCAGATAGTTACATAGTTATAAAATTTTATGTGCTAATAAAGGATCTTGCTTAGGAAAATTGGTTTTTGTTTCTTCAAATCTTACAGAGTTCTTAGCTTTTCCACATTCTGTGTTTCACTTCTCATCCATTAAATCCCTTTTCCTTGTACTATGTTGATTGTAGACTTTCAGTCCTTCTGCATGACTATATATGCCATCCATTGTTTCTTAGTCTTATATTTTCAGTCTTTTTCCCTCTGCCACCTCCTTTTCTATAACCACTATGATACTAGTCTGCCTCTTCATCCTAAAAAACTTTCTCTCTTGTGCTCCCCTCTTACTCAATTGATCCCTTTGAGAATTTATATTCTATCTCACACTGCTTTTTTAAGCCCTGCCTCCATGATTCTTTTTCAGTAGTTCTTATATAACTCAGTGCCAGAGTATGACTTCCTCTCCATCCTTATTTTTCTTCATTCTTAATTCTTTGTTGTATGTCTAACTTTCTGAAACTCCTCTCCCCTACATTTGTGTGATATTTTACTCTCCTGGCTTTCCCATCTTTCTCATTGCTTTTTGTCGGTCTCCCTTTCCTCGGTATATCAGTGAAACGTAAATGACAGTCTAGTTTAGTGACTAGATGCTTTTGGAGTCAGATCTGCCTTATTACTCTACCACTTGATTGTGTGACCTTGACCAATTTGCTTTCCTCTTTGAGCCTCAGTTTCTGTATTGGAAAAATAGAGATGCTTTATATACCTTCTGTAGGAGAATCTTAACTGGTTTCACTTTTCACCTATTATTCCTGTGCCAGTACACCAAGTGAGTTTACATCTGCATCTTGGATTCTTTTCTGAACATGTAACACATTACTACTTTTGTACAAAATATTACCATGTGTATGTTCCTGCTATTCCTTAAACTGAAAATGTCCCCAAATGAGCTCACTTCTCCCAGACTTGCTTATCTTACTATTTACCCTATTTCACTATTAACTTCCTTCTCTACTTGAGCTAGAAATTTTTTACTTCATCCTCAGAGTCATCTTTAAGTCTTAATTTTTTCTATGCCCACTTTCAGTGACTTGCCAATTCTTGGTTATTCTATCTCATGTTCACTTCTTTTCATCTCTGCTATACTTGTTCAGCCTCTCCCATGTCCTCCCACTAACTCTGTAAGCCTTTAGTCTCTTCAGTTTATTTCTTTTTATTCTTTTGGTTACCTTTCAAAATTCCAGGTTAGTTTATACTATTCTGGTTGCTAGTGAAGTTGCTCAGTCGTGTCTGACTCTTTGCGACCCCATGGACTGTAGCCTACCAGGCTCCTCCGTCCATGGAATTTTCCAAGCAAGAATACTGGAATGGGTTGCCATTTCCTTCTCCAGGGGATCTTCCCAACCCAGGGATGGAACCCGCGTCTCCCGCGTTGCAGGCAGATGCTTTACCATCTGAGCCACCACAGAAGCCCCATTTCCATTAATCTAGCTCCAAACTACTTTTTAAACTTATCAACAGTTTCCCGGTTCTGTACTTTAACACGCTAGACCACAGACTGTTCCACAAACATCCTTTTATGCTTTTAGCCCTAGCCAACATTTTTCCTTTAGAATACCTTTTTATAAATTTTTAGCAAAATTGGGATATATAGTTTTGCATTTTCCTTTTTAAAGCCTTGCTTTATACTTGTGATTAACTTTCCTTTTCGTCTTTTAATATGATCCTTTTCATGAAGCCTTTATGAATCTTTCCCAGTGCTTGTTCATGAATAATTATTCCTTTTGGGACTTCCCTAGTGGTCCAGTGATTTAAAACTCAGTGTTTCCAATGCAGGGGGCATGGGTTCGACCCCTGGTTGGGGAACTAAAATCCTGCCTGCCATGCGGCATGGCAAAAAAAGGAACAAAATAATAATCATTTTTGCTTTTGTCATTCTTGTGGCACATAACTTGCTCCTTTCTTTAGTACTTCTGTCTGCCTTGTGTTTCATTTAGCTATTTGTGATTTGTTAATTATTTTAGCATGTTTGGAGGTGGAAAGTGTCTTAAAATTAAAGTGAAAGAGTTATGTATTTCTCCCTAAGGGAAGTTATTTGATCAATGTCAGGTCTGCAAATAAGTGGCATTTTAGGATTAAGAATATAGTACGTTACCTTCTCTATGAATTGTGTAATTCTTGAGTGTGGGGAGTGTGTCTTTTTTAATCTCTTGTGTTTTATCAAGCTCTTTAAGTAACAAAGATAATATAATAGAAATTAGAAACTTTTGAACTCATTGATTATGAAAATGCTGCATATTTAAACTTGTTTACTACACCTAAAAGCAAAACATAGAAGAGGAGTATATTGGCCTTTTCTTTTTAATTGAAGTACAGATGATTTACAATGTTGTTAGTTTCAGATGTAGAGCTCAGTTATATGTGTATATTCCTTTTCAGATTCTTAAAGGCTATTACAAAATACTGAGTACAGTTTCTGTGCAACACAGTCGGTCCTTGTTAGTTATCTTTTTTGTACGTGGTGTATATGTTAATCTGAAACTTCTCTGTTCCCTCCTTTCCCTTTTGTAACTGTAAGTTTGTTCTCTATGTCTGTGGATCTGTTTTTGTTTTGTACATAAATTCACTTGTATCTTTTTTTTAAGATTCCTTGTCTTTCTTTATCTGGCTTACTTCACTTAGGATGATAATCTCTAGGTCCATCCATGTTTCTGAAAATGGCTGGAGTATATAGGCTTGAATACATACATTAGAAAATAAATTTCTATCTGGGAACCATAAAATGAAGAGAATAAATTCTAAGAATTATAGAAGGAAATAATAAAGATCAAAACTGATGTAGATGAAATAGATGACAAACATACAATTTAAAGGGTCAAGTTATCTCAAAAGTTGCTTCTTTAAAAAGACTAATAAAATTATTAACCTCTTAGAGGTTCATAAAAAAAAAGATAAAGAGACAAGACATAAATAACCAATATCAGAAAAATTGAATAATCATAACAGGATATTAGGAATCAATCTCATGTTAGGAAATTGTAAACAAAATGGACAAATAATGAGAAAAATATTATCAGAAAGATTCAATGATATATAGAAAGTCTGAAGTTCATTACTGTTAAGTCAATTGACTAATCAAAAAAAATAAAAAAATAAAAAAGAAGTCTTACAAGAAAATTCCAGTCTAACACAACTTTTTTGGTGAATGATACTAGGCATTCAAGGAAGAAGTAGTTTTTAAATTTTTAAAACTGTACAGAATAGAAAAAGACTGGTCTCCCCATGCCATTTTATGGTGCTAGCTTAATCTTGATGTTAAAAAAAACCTGTCAAGCGTGCAGAAAAAGAAAATTATAGGCCAATCAGACTTACGAACATGGATTTATAAATCCTGAAATACTAGCAAACCAGATCTGGCAAGATAAAGCAGGATGATACATCATGAACAAGTTGGATTTTATCCCAAGAATGCAAGATGAGCATTAGTAACTCATACAGTATAATTTTCCATATTGAAAGATTAAAATAAGAGAGACAAATCATAAGAATTTCTCAAAAGATGCAGGAACATTATAATAAATTTATATATTGACTTACAGATATGAATCAGAAGATTTAATATGCTGGGAAGTCAAAGAGAATTAAACAACCCACCCCACCTTCAAAGGATGACAGACTTCCTATTTATACTCAGTATTTGAAAGTTTTCCATCTAGGATTGGGAAAAAGACAAGGAATTCTGCTAATGATACTTCTCTTAAATGTTGTATTAATGATCCTAGCCAGTGCTATATAACATGAGAGAAATTTGAATAAAATGAAAAGGCTTTGTAAAGAGAAAAATAACTGTCATTTGCAGAATATATGATTATAGTAACTGAATCTGCAGATACAATATTAGAATTAATGTGTTTTTGCTAAGGTTGTCAGATGTAGAAATTAAGCATAAAATCTTTACTGTCAGCCATAACATTTTTTTTTTTTTTGGTCAGGTTAGTTCCCCACCAGGGATTGAACCAAGCCCACAGCAGTAAAAACACAAGTCCTAAACAGTGGACAGCCAGGGAACTCCCAACACTATAATGTTTTGAAATGTAAAATTTGACAGTAGTAAGTACCTAGGAATAAGTCTTAAAAAATGTACAGTTTCCTTGGGAAAACAGCTTTGTTTAGACATTAAGTTCAGTTGAGTTCACTCACCCAGTTGTGTCCAACTCTTTGCGACCCCATGGAGTGCAGGACGCTGGGGTTCCCTGTCCATCACCAACTCCTGGAGCTTCCATTGACTTGGTGATGCCATCCAGCCATATATCTCATCCTCTGCCGTCAGTTCTTTGCATCAGGTAGCCAAAGTATTGGAGTTTCAGCTTCAGCGTCAGTCCTTCCAATGAACATTCAGTACTCATTTCCTTTAGGGTGGACTGGTTGGATCTCCTTGCTGTCCAAGGGACTCTCAGGAGTCTTCTCCAATACCACAGTTCAAAAGCATCAATTCTTTGGCACTCAGCTTTCTTTATAGTCCAACTCTCATATCTATACATGACTACTGGAAAAACCATAGCTCTGACTATATGGACCTTTGTTGGCTAAGTAATATCTCTGCCTTTTAATATGCTATCTAGGTTGGTCATAACTTGCCTTACAAGGAGTAAGCAACTTTTAATTGCATGGCTGCTGTCACCATCTGCAGTGATTTTGGAGTCCAAAACAATAAAATCTGTCACCATTTCCATTATTTCCCCATCTTTTTGCCCTGAAATAATGGGACCAGATGCCATGGTCTTAGTTTTCTGAATGTTGAGTTTTAAGCCAACTTTTTCATTCTCCTCTTTCACTTTCATCAAGAGGCTCTTTAGTTCCTCTTTACTTTCTGCCATAAGGGTGGTGTCATCTGTGTATCTGAGGTTATTGATATTTCTCCCAGCAGTCTTGATTCCAGTTTGTGCTTCATCCAGGCCAGCATTTCACATGATGTACTCTGTTTATAAGTTAAATAAGCAGGGTGACAGTATATAGCCTTAACATACTCTTTTCTCAGTTTGGAACCAGTCTGTTGTTCCATGTCCAGTTCTAACTGGTGTTTCTTGACCTCCATACAGATTTCTCAGGAGAAATTTCTCTTTCAGAATTTTCCACAGTTAATTGTGATCCACACAGTCAAAGGCTTTGGCGTAGTCAGTAAAGCAGAAGTAGATGTTTTTCTGGAACTCTCTTGCTTTATAGACGATCCAACAGATGTTGGCAATTTGATCTCTGGTTCTTCTGCCTTTTCTAAATCCAGCTTGAAAGTCTGGAAGTTCATGGTTCACATACTGTTGAAGCATGGCTTGGAGAATGTTGAGCATTACTTTGCTAGTGTGTGCAATGAGCACAGTTGTGCAGTAGTTTGAACATGCAAAATGATAGGGTACTGAAAGAGGAACTCCCCAGGTCAGCAGGTGCCCAATATGCTACAGGAGATCAGTGGAGAGATAACTCCAGAAAGAATGAAGGGATGGAGCCAAAGCAAAAACAATGCCCAGTTCTGGATGTGACTGATGATAGAAGCAAGGTCCGATGCTGTAAAGAGCAGTATTGCATAGGAACCTGGAATGTCAGGTCCATGAATCAAAGCAAATTGGAAGTGGTCAAACAGGAGATGGCAAGAGTGAATGTCGACATTCTAGGAATCAGCAAACTAAAATGGACTGGAATGAGTGAATTTAATTCAGATGACCATTATATCTACTACTGCTGGCAGGAATCCCTTAGAAGAAATGGAATAGCCATCATGGTCAACAAAAGAGTCCGAAATGCAGTACTTGGATGCAATCTCAAAAATGACAGAATGATCTCTGTTCGTTTGTTTCCAAGGCAAACCATTCAGTATCACAGTATTCCAAGTCTGTGCCCCAACCCGGAACGCTGAAGAAGCTGAAGTTGAACGGTTCTATGAAGACCTACAAGACCTTTTAGAACTAACACCCAAAAAAGATGTCCTTTTCATTACAGGGCACTGGAATGCAAAAGTAAGAAGTCAAGAAACACCTGGGGTAACAGGCAAATTTGGCCTTGGAATACGGAATAAAGCACGGCAAAGGCTAATAGAGTTTTGCCAAGAGAACGCACTGGTCATAGCAAACACCCTCTTCCAACCACACAAGAGAAGACTACACATGGACATCACCAGATGGTCAACACCAAAATCAGACTGATTATATTCTTTGCAGCCAAAGATGGAGAAGCTCTATACAGTCAGCAAAAACAAGACCAGGAGCTGACTGTGGCTCAGATCATGAACTCCTTATTGCCAAATTCAGACTTAAATTGAAGAAAGTAGGGAAAACCACTAGACCATTCAGGTATGACCTAAATCAAATCCCTTATGATTATACAGTGGAAGTGAGAAATAGATTTAAAGGGCTAGATCTGATAGATAGAGTGCCTGATGAACTATAGACAGAGGTTCATGACATTGTACAGGAGACAGGGATTGAGACCATCCGCATGGAAAAGAAATGCAAAAAAGCAAAATGGCTGTCTGGGGAGGCCTTACAAATAGCTGTGAAAAGAAGAGAAGTGAAAAGCAAAGGAGAAAAGGAAAGATATAAGCATCTGAATGCAGTTCCAAACAATAGCAAGAAGAGATAAGAAAGCCTTCCTCAGCAATCAATGCAAAGAAATAGAGGAAAACAACAGTCTTTCTTCTGAAAAGACTAGAGATCTCTTCGAGAAAATCAGAGATACCAAGAGAACATTTCATGCAAAGATGGGCTGGATAAAGGACAGAAATGGTATGGACCTAACAGAAGCAGAAGATATTAAGGAGAGGTGGCAAGAATACACAGAAGAACTGTACAAAAAAGATCTTCACGACCCAGATAATCACGATGGTGTGATCACTCACCTAGAGCCAGAGATCCTGGAATGTGAAGTCAAGTGGGCCTTAGAAAGCATCCCTACGAACAAAGCTAGTGGAGGTGATGGCATTCCAGTTGAGCTATTTCAAATCCTGAAAGATGATGCTGTGAAAGTGCTGCACTCAGTGTGTCAGCAAATTTGGAAAACTCAGCAGTGACCACAGGACTGGAAAAGGGCAGTTTTCATTCCAATCCTAAAGGAAGGCAATGCCAAAGAATGCTCAAACTACCGCACAATTGCACTCATCTCACACACTAGTGAAGTAATGCTCAAAATTCTCCACGCCAGGCTTCAGCAATACGTGAACTGTGAACTTCCAGATGTTCAAGCTGGTTTTAGAAAAGGCAGAGGAACCAGAGATCAAATTGTCAATATCTGCTGGATCATGGAAAAAGCAAGAGAGTTCCAGAAAAACATCTATTTCTGCTTTATTGACTATGCCAAAGCCTTTGACTGTGTGGATCACAATAAACTGGGGAAAATTCTGAAAGAGATGGGAATACCAGACCACCTGATCTGCCTCTTGAGAAATTTGTATGCAGGTCACGAAGCAACAGTTAGAACTGGACATGGAACAACAGACTGGTTCCAAATAGGTAAAGGAGCTCGTCAAGGCTGTATATTGTCACCCTGCTTATTTAACTTACATGCATCATGAGAAACGCTGGGCTGGAAGAAGCACAAGCTGGAATCAAGATTGCCAGGAGAAATAGCAGTAACCTCAGATATGCAGATGACACCCTCCTTGTGCAGAAAGTGAAGAGGAACTAAAAAGCCTCTTGATAAAAGTGAAAGAGGAGAGTGAAAAAGTTGGCTTAAAGCTCAACATTCAGAAAACGAAGATCATGGCATCTGGTCCCATCACTTCATGGGAAATAGATGGGGAAACAGTGGAAACAGTGTGAGACTTTATTTTTCTGGGCTCCAAAATCACTGCAGATGGTGATTGCAGCCCTGAAATTAAAAGACGCTTACTCCTTGGAAGGAAAGTTATGACCAACCTAGATAGCATATTGAAAAGCAGAAACATTACTTTGCCAACAAAGGTCCATCTAGTCAAGGCTATGGTTTTTCCAGTGGTCATGTATGGATGTGAGAGTTGGACTGTGAAGGAAGCTGAGCACCGAAGAATTGATGCTTTTGAACTGTGGTGTTGGAGAAGACTCTTGAGAGTCCCTTGGACTGCAAGGAGATCCAACCAGTCCATTCTAAAGGAGATCAGCCCTGGGATTCCTCATGCGAAGCGTTGACTCACTGGAAAAGACTCTGATCCTGGGAGGGATTAGGGGCAGGAGGAGAAGGGGACGACAGAGGATGAGATGGCTGGATGGCATCACTGACTCGATGGACGTGAGTCTCAGTGAACTCCGGGAGTTGGTGATGGACAGAGAGGCCTGGTGTGCTGCGATTCATGAGGTCGCAAAGAGTCGGACACTACTGAGTGACTGGACTGAACTGAACTGAACTTGAACATTCTTTGGCATTGCCCTTCTTTGGGACTGGAATAAAAACTGACATTTTCCCGTCCTGTGGCCACTTCTGAGATTTCCAAATTTGCTGGCATGTTGAGTGCAGCACTTTCACAGCATCATCTTTTTAGAATTTGAAATAGCTCAATTGGAATTGCATCACCTCCACTAGCTTTGTTCAAGGAGACCTAAATACCATTGGGCAACTCAATGCTTTAAACATGTCACTTCTTCCCATATTAACCTATAGTTTCAATGCATTTCCAATCAGAGCCCAATGGGTTTTTACTGTGGCCTTTTTTGACAGCTGATACTAAAATTTAAGGAAAATGCCGAGTCAAGATTTGCCACAATACTCTTACTAAAGGACAAAAATGAGTAAAAGGACTTGGTCTATTCTGACTTATACTCTAGGGTAAAATTTTACTCTAAAGCTGCAGTGGAATTAATCCACGGAGAGACATAGAGACCCCAAAAATGAGATCCCAAAAGGAATCGACACCTACCTAATTAGTAGCGAAAAAAAAAAAACCAGCAAAAAACGATAAGGGGGAAGAACTTGTTTTATAAATAAGGTGAAAGAAAGAAAATTGATTCTTTAAGCAACAAATTGTTCAAATTGGGATCTGTGACTTACCCTGTGTTCATTAATCATTTACGTTTTAGATTTTAGACCTGTGTGGGAAGGTGGAATTTTAAAGGTTATTAGAAGATAATATAGGGAAATTTTGTTATGAAAATAAAAGAAATAATAAATTTGAACCCATTACTTCAAAAGTCACCAGAAAGAGAATGACAGGTCAGGCTAGGAATGGAAAAGGAAACTGTGGAACACTTGAATTATAGCATACATAAGGAATTATAAATCAATAAGAGAGCTTCCCTGGTGTCTCAGTGGTAAAGAATCTGCCTGCCAGTGTAAGAGACACTAGTTCAATCCCTCATCCGGGAAGATCCCATATGCCTCGGAGCGCCTCAACTCCGTGCACCACAGATGCTGAGCCTGTGTTGTAGAAACTGGGAGGCACAGCCATTGAGCCCTTGAGCTGCAGCTCCTGAAGACCTCATGCCATAGAGCTCATGCTCCTCAACAGAAGCCACTACAAAGAAAAAGCCTCACGCCACTAGAGAAAAGCTCTTGCAGCAGCAAAGACCCAGCACAGCCAAAAATAAAATTATTTTACAGAATAAATAAATTAAAAATAAATCAATAACAAAATACAGCCAGTAGGAAAATGGGTGAGAGAAACTTTGAGGAGTCGTTTTCCCAAGAGGAAATGCAGAGGCACAATTAGCATATGAAAGGACACCCAGCTTCCTTCTGAGGAAAGAAAGTCAAAACCGCAACCGAATGCTTCTGCCTGTCTTTCAGATTGGCCAGTTTTTAAAAGTCTGATAGTTCATCAAGTATTTTTAAAGTCATGGAGCAATGGGAACTCTTAATACCAAGGTGGTTAAGTGTGTAAATTTGCACAACCACTTTGAAGGCAGTTTGGCATTATTACCAAAATTTGAAAATACACATACCCTTTAACTCAGGGTGTCAGCTGCTATACATCTTAGGTTAGAGAAATATGTACACAGAATACACCAGTATACACATATGAAAATGTTTATGGCAGTACTGTTGGCAGTGGTCCCAAACTGGGAACAGTGTAAATGTAGAATGGATAAATTTATCATGGTATTTGTTTAGTGAGGTGCTACACAATAGTGAAAATGGAAACAAAGTCTACTGTAACAACATGGATGAATTGTATGTAAAATTTTTTAAATAATTCAAACCAAATAATTGTTTAGAGAGAGACCATTTATGGAAAGTAGGATGTTGTGTAACTCTGAAGATCCCCTGGAGAAATGGAGAAGGAAATAGCAACCCACTCCAGTATTCTTGCCTGGGAAATCCCATGGACAGAGGAGCCTGGCGGGCTACAAGTCCATGAGGTCACAGAGTCGGACATGACCTAGCGATTAAACGACAAAGGGAAAGAGAAGATTGTGGTAGAGCAGGGACTTATAAGAGGTGGGTGCCAGGCAGTTTTCTATTTCTATTCTTGACTTGCATGGAGGTTATACTTTTTTGTGTTGTAATCATTATAATGTACTTTTGATTTTTGCACTTTTTATGTTTTATTTCACAATAATAAATGTTTTAAACACTTAAGAAGTATAATGTTCTGCTAAACAAGAACATTTTCTGGTAAAGAAAAAATGTATTCTCAGCCCCTTTTCTGTAGCTCCCCTCTGGTCCTTTTTTACAGCAAAATTCAAAAGCACTTCTGTACTTGTTACAGTTCTTCCATTCTTTACTAAACTCACCACACTGACTATCATCCTTACCAGAATGACTTCCATATTGTTAAATTCATTAGTCTGGTTCTCAACTCTTAATGCCTTTTAGCAGCATTTCTCATTGTTAATCGCTCAGTCTTCATTCAAATTCTTTTTTCTTTGGCCTCCAGGAGACCCCTGTGTTCCGATTTGGTTTATTTCTTCCTGGCTGTTTCCTCTCAGTCTTTTCCTTGGTTCCTCCTCTCTCCAGCCTCTTAATGTGAAGTACCCTACCCTTTTATTTTCTTGGTGGTTGGATTATTTTTAGCAGCTAATAACATGCTTATATTGACCACTCCCTTATTTATAAATCCAACCTGAACCTCTCTATTAAACTCCAGACTTGCATATTCTATATGACAGTTACAGTTGGATATCTGATAACCTTCTCAAATTATTATGTTCATTGTATGAGGAGAGGTCTTTGAAAATTATTACCAATTAGTTCTCCTGAGAGGAGAGGTCATTCCCTCCTATATTTTGCCCTGTGCAGCCCTTCATTTGGCTGGTCCTCCTAATTCATATCCATTGTAATAAAGCTGCAATTGTGAATCAGAGTTACTGCATTTTATTAAAACAGCCTTTACATGTGAAAGTTTTGATCCTAGTTTAGAAGGTGGTGTTTAAATTTAAAAATATCCGAGGTTGCTAGTACATTTTTGCACGTGGTCCTCACACTTTTGAGCCTGAGTCTTTGTTACTATATAAGACAGCCTTTCTCAACCTGAGTCCTGGGAGAGAATAAACCTGTTGCCTTAAAGTATCCACTGTATGTATGTATGTATATCTATATATAGGGAGAGGTAGATATATAGAGAGATAGATAACTTCTGTCCCATGCATCTTGAGTGGTATTTGTTATTTTGGATCATCTTTGAGAAAATTGGCAAAAAAGTCACTTTTCTGTTCTGTGGTTCAGATGAAGAACTGAGAAAGTCTGTGAAGAGAGAAACTACTCTTCCTATAATTCTGAACAGTGCAAATTGTCACCTCCCTTATGGTCAAGGCTGTAATACAACGAATGCCTAAGTTATTTTTATTCAGACTCTAGCTTTTGAGAACCTTTACAAATTGACTGTTAAACTTTATGATTTTAAGTTACCTGTTTATATCATGATTTTATCTTTAAAGGATTGCTTGCAAATGAAAATCTAAGGGAATGCTATCAATGAGGCACTTGGTTTAGAAATTTACTAAAATTGCCTACTGTTTTCCCTCACTTCCCTTAGTCTTTATCCATTCTCCTCTCAGGAGAACTAATTGGTGGTAATAATTTTCAAGCATCAGCCCTTGATTACTTACAGTTTCAAAAGCAAAGACTATGTCTCATCATTCCGTGGTCCATAAGCAAGAGGCATCGCTGTCAAAATTTAGGGAAAACATTTATTTAGGCTTTGTTAGATTTTCTTTTACTTAGTAATACTTTCTCAGATGTGTTTGTTTTTTATATAGTAACTAATGGTTTTATATTCACAATAAAAATAGCTATGTTTGCTGGTTGATAAAAACAACTGTGGGAGAAAGTAAATAACATGCTTTCTATATTAATGTTTTCATTGGTAAACATTTATTTTGCTATTATCTAGGCTATCAAGTACTAGC
The DNA here is from genome assembly GCF_000754665.1 of Bison bison bison. Lineage (NCBI taxonomy): Eukaryota > Metazoa > Chordata > Mammalia > Artiodactyla > Bovidae > Bison > Bison bison. Next base: position 2,898,396 of record NW_011494717.1, on the reverse strand, counting down.
TCCAACTGCCTATTATGATCAGACTGGTGCCTTAGTGGTTGGCCCTGGAGCAAGAACTGGCCTTGGAGCTCCAGTTCGATTAATGGCTCCAACACCTGTTTTAATTAGTTCAGCAGCAGCACAAGCTGGTAAGTGTAACTGACATTTTCTGGGGTAATAATTTTCTGGTGGTGTTTGAGATATTTTAAAAATAGAAAATGGTTTTCTGGGTAGTTTTAAGAAGTGTCTGAAATTTATTTTATAGCAGCGGCAGCAGCAGCTGGAGGAACTGCAAATAGTCTCACAGGCAGCACAAATGGTCTGTTCCGGCCAATTGGCACTCAGCCACCACCGCAGCAGCAGCAGCAGCAGCAGCCAAGCACTAATCTGCAGTCTAATTCATTTTATGGGAGCACTTCTCTGACTAATAGCTCCCAGAGCAGTTCTTTATTTTCTCACGGACCTGGCCAGCCTGGTGGAAGTACATCTCTTGGCTTTGGAAGCAGTAGCTCTTTGGGTGCTGCTATAGGCTCAGCCCTCAGTGGATTTGGTTCATCAGGTAAGTTTCTTTTTAAGATTAGTGTACTCTGCTAAGTGGACATGAGGTACATGTATTTGTTTTTAATATTAATATGAACAATAGCTAGTAGTATAGAAAGGACAGGTTTATTGGTTTAGTTTTGTAGACAGAAGGAAACCTCTTGCAGTGTTTATGAATGTTTAACCCATTTCAAGCAGCCCATTCTTTACTCAAATATAATATATTTTCCCCTGGCCTTAAGAATTATACTACTGTAATTTTTGTTTTAGTAAGATTTGTTTGGGCTAATAAATATGCTTGTTACTAGCTCTTCCCTTTTCCCTATAATATTAATGTTAGAGGCAGTAAAAACTTTGCCATCTTAAGTTTCTGATATTTTAAAATAATAATTATCTGTGTGCTCATCAGATGATTTATTCTGATTAAATGTTAATGAATATTTATGGTCCCTATTTGGTATAATATATAAAAATAAAATATAATGAAATGTTCTAAACAGAAGCCCCTATGATAAGGATGCCTATCTTTATTTTAGGTTAAACAACTTAGCCTTTATCACTAAAAATACATTTAAAAAGACTCCCCTACCTCGTATCCTAGTTTTATGCATAATACTTAAGAAATCCAAATTTTAAATAGCTTCACAAAATAAATAATGTACCCGTAGAAGCTGATTTTGTAACTGAGAAAGAGCTGAAATCAGAAGAGGCCCACCTCGACACCCTGTTGACACATGTATTATTAGTCTCTGGTGTTTTCAGAGTGTTCAGGAAACGTTAGGGGAAAAACAGCTTACTCTCATTCTCTTGGTATAATTGGACAGCCTTTTCTTTATAAGGGACATTTATTCACACCTCAAGAAATGTTTTATTTCTCTGGTGTCCTTGAGTCTTAAAATCTGCTTCTCGTCTGTTTTCCTGCCACATGAAATTATATTCTTTTCTGGTGTGAAAAAATGGCCAAACTAACACATGCCAGTCATTACTAACTATTTTTGCCAGTTTTCTAAGAAAGTATCTTCTTAACTCTTTGAAGGTTTTTAATAGGGATGGTCCAGAACACCTATTAACTTTTAGGTGCATAGTTCTTTTTTGATATAATGAGATACAAAAAGGAAATATCGTATTTACCTAATAAAAAAATTGCCTAAAGAATGGGCATGGGAACTTCTCAGGAAAAATCTAGTGAACATAGAGACTATTCAGTCTTTTAATTTTCCTATTTGATCTGTTTCATTACTTTTGGAGCTTACTATTTTAATATGTAGCCCAGGCACTCTCATAGACTCATTTTTTGTTTCTAACAGTTGACAAGCAGTTGCCCCAGATAATCCTAGATTGCTGAAGCAAATCAAAAGAACAGATAATTAAAAAAAAACTTTTGTGGAAATAACTAGTTTCTGTAGATTTGTAGGCCGAAAATAATACAGGAAAAATAGAGAAAAGATAAATATCCTGTTCCCTTTGTAATAATAAAATGTCACTGATAGTCTGGTATACTCCCAAATTCCCCTGTTTCTTTATTTGTTAAGACCCTTCCTGCTGTATTCAGGAGCTGATTAGTCATCAACATTTTGTTCTCTGTAGTTGTCCCCTGCAGATGCCTCTGCCAAAAAATTATCATCTTCATTCTCCCTTCTTTATGAGCATTGCTTTACTCCATTCTGATTTCCAGCTTGGGGTACCTCTGTTTCACCTTGCTTCAGAGGACATTAACAATTGCTATCCCTAAATACCAGTAAAAAACCTACCATCTCCCTCCTCTTGGACATTTTGTGAGTGGAAGTGCTGCACTTACATACCCTTCGAAATCTACCCATTACCGTTTCACATTATGGCAATTGCATCCCTATATGAAATCTGAAATATGCTTATATGCCCATGTACATATACAGTACCATGTACACAGTCACTCTCTTACCCATATGGTGAAATTATTAATACTTTAACAGTGTTAGTTAAATACCCTGGTTTATAACTCAGATCGCCAGGAAGTTTAGCCATTGTAATATAGAGATTAAATCACCATTTCTACAACCTGTTATTTAAAATTTTCTTTTACAGTTGAAAGTTCGTGATTTAACATTTTATCCACAATTGATATTTGATTAGTGACTTCATTGTTGTTGTCTAGCCTCTTAAATATTTTAGGGATATTTTGTTTTCTGTTTTATAGTCATACTGTTGCAGATAGTTTAGGCAGATAGTAAAATTTAAGAAGCCAGCTTGTTTACGTTTAAAATAAAGCTGTTTCTGAATTACTTTTAAATGTTTTGCTTGGCTTTTCCTTTTTAGAGGAAAATGATATTGCATGTGTCAAAACTATGGTTTCTTTGATGATTTGCCAGGGGAATGATAGTGCTGCTGCTCTCATTTAGAGGGCTTTTGTCTTTTTCCTTGTCAGTTAAATGTTTTCTGAAATAAATAGAAATTACAAATGTAGCCATGTTTTAGAAAAATCACTTTGACAGTGTCCTTTTAAATTAGCATAGTTAATATAGCATACATTGACAATTTTGCCAAAACCATTCTTACAGTAGTATTTATTTGTTGTATTAAAAATGCATATAGTTACTTAGTATTTCCCTATAATATATCTTAAAAAGTGAGAATTTCATTAAAACCTGATCAGTCCTTCAGAAACCACATTCACTGGTTTAAAAGGTTGAATACTGTTTATTTAATATTTTGCTTAATACAGTAGTATAAGCCTGGTATTTTTCCTTTATAGGATTTTTGTTTTGGTAAAACCAGTGTAATTAAGTTTTCTGTCTGTATTAATAAGCTTACCTTGGTCTACCATCATGTGCTCTGCTTAATTTTTCTCTTTAATCTATACCCTTATGACCTATTTATAATTGACCTCTTAAAATTTTCTTTAAAAGAATTAACCATATTGGTCCGAATATAGAGCTTGTCCTTTAAAAACTTTATAGGTTAAAAAATGTAATTATTATCTTGACTATAAAAGGATTTAGTTTAAAAGGCTTAGAGATAGTTAAAAAAAAAAACGTACTTGAAAATACAGGCTATAAGTGAGACTTGAGAATTCGGAGTTTTGGACAACCCTTTTAAAAACACTTTGTAAATAATTTGATTATCCAAATATATGTTGATTAATAGCCAGATTTCGGGTTGCATAGCTACATGGTAATGTGAACCTACCATTCTTTTATGATTTTATAAAATATAAAGGGATAAAAAGGACTAGAAAGTTAATAATTGAATTGGGGATTAAGTGAAAAACAAAAAATTGTTATGTAGTACAGTAAGGAATGTAGTATCTTTACCTGAGTAAGCAGTTTACAAGGCCAGACTATCATCTTAAGAATGGAAGATCTTGAGGGGTAAGTGAATGCATGTCTTTGGTTGAAAACAGAGAGCTAGCAGTTAAAGTTTGGTTTTTCCATATGTATTTTGTAATTTAGCTGTTGAAGAATCAGGAGAATGTGTAGTGTGAAAAGTACTGAGGAATAAGCTGCCACTGTATTTCACAGCTGACTAATATTCGGGCCAATATGGACTTAAAGGACTGTGGTTTGAACACAAGCTGGAACCCAAATCAAATGTGAATGGCAAGGGAAATGTATTAATATTCTGTTTATTAATATTCTTTTCTTGGCATTGGGTTGAAGTCTAAGAACTTGGTTCCAAAGGTTAGGATACTACCAAAATATAACCTTAATGGAATTTAATCTCTAGCATAGCAGACAACTTAAAATTTCAGGGTTTATAAATCATACCAGGGTATTAAAGCACAGAAATCATATGTGTCAGTGGTAAATATGTGTGAAATAATGAACATATGACTGCTCTTAAATATTTGGTCATTTTCCTGGGGTGCATTTATACCCTTTTATGATTAATAAGTTAGTATATATAGTTATCACAGTATATATAGTTATCACAGTAATTATCTTCTCTGTTATGTTTCTAAAAATAATTATTGTGATCACTCTGTTATTTCCCAGCAAGAGTTGGGGATAGGTTTTATTCAGTTAACACTGTATGTAATTAGGGTTTTTTTTATTTCTTCTTCAGTTGGCAGTTCTGCAAGTAGTAGTGCCACAAGGAGAGAGTCTCTATCTACTAGCTCTGACTTGTACAAAAGATCTAGTAGCAGCCTAGCACCCATAGGGCAACCATTTTACAATAGTCTGGGATTTTCCTCCTCTCCAAGTCCAATAGGCATGCCTCTGCCAAGCCAAACTCCAGGACATTCACTTACGCCACCGCCATCACTTTCATCACATGGATCCTCATCCAGTTTGCATTTAGGTAAAAAAAAAAACCAAAACCCTTTTTATTCGTATGTATACATGTAAGTGTGTTTGTGTGTATGTTTTATGATATGTGTAAAATATTTAATGTTGGATAAAACATGCCAAATTGCTTTTGCTTTTAGATATTATCCTTTTGAAAAAGTTCTACTTTTGTGAAAATTCAAAGTGAGGGTCTGATGTACAGTAAGGTAAAGACCCCTATTGTATTTTTTATTCCTTTTATGAAATACAGTGGTGTGTTTTTTCTCGTCTGTGCTTTTGATTTGTGTGTGTTTTAGTTCATCTGAAAAGTCAGTTATTTATATGTGATAGTGAAATAAATTTCACCATCAAAAGTTTGTGCACACCAAAAGCAAAATGTTAGTCACATAGTTAAATTAAACTTTAAATAATTTAGTTTAGTATGATGGTCTTTGCTTTGGCCTTTTACCAAAGGGTTATATCAGGGTATATGAATTGAGTATGTTTGTGAGTTAGAGAATCTTACTATGTATGGGTTTGGTCCATGTACTTCTGTTACTTTTGAATATGTGGTTTAAGAAAAAATGTTCTAGGCTTTATGTACCCTTATAGTTGGGACATTTAGAACTTTGGTTTATATCTGTATATTAAAATTGCCCCCAACCCAGTATTATTTGAATTGGTGGTTACCTTTTTCCTGCTCCAAGAAGTATTTATCCATGTAGTTAACAGGATATTTTGAGGGGTTTTTGGATATCAGAGGCTGTGTACGAATCTCTGTCTCTTCAAAGTATTTTATTAAAATTAGGTTTTGGATATTTCTGATTTTAGTCATTTCAACTTAAAATTGAGGAGTTCTATTGCTGATTTTTATATATGCTTGGAAGGATATTAATCAGCTTGTGAGTTAAAAAGTAATGCTTGCTTTTGTAAGCAAATATAAGTTAGTGATTATGTTTGAGCCCCTCACCCAGTCATAAGGCTATAGCTGTTTTTCCCAAAAGCTTAGTAATGTAGTTAAGTGTCCATGTAACAAAGGAATTTTTAACAGTGATCATCATTTAGGTTTATGTTATTACAAAGTGGGCTAGATTTCTTTTTTAAAAAGACTGGTCCTCCACCCCAGTTCTGAGCCTTTGCTCTTTTGGGGATATTAACTATATGCAACCAATTAATTTATTTGAGTGGGGTCCTCAGACCTGCTTTGTAGCACTGTTTGTGTAAACTTAACCAGTTTTTAGTCTACCGCCTTCCTTCATTTATCTTTTCTCAGTCACAGTAACTATTCAGTTCTTGATTTTTATTATTTCTGTTCAGACCCACTCCTACTGCTCCCATTTAAAACATGCCTTTGAGACTTTGAAATTGACACCAAAATTTGGAGCAAAACATACCTAAGAATAGACATTTCATAATAGTTTTGTGTTTTATTCGTTAAGATTATATTTGTCATGTCCTGTCATTTTTTTCATAGGTAAGTTTCAGATCAGGTTTCTGTCAACTGTTAACTGCTTATGTTGTGCTTTAGTGCCTGTGTAAATGGCATTATTATTCTACATAACTTGCTTAGAAAATGGATTATAATGACCTTTTAGATGTCTCTAGTTAAACCACAATCTAGATTTTTTTTACTATAAAGAATCCAGGCATATAAATGCTTATGGAATGAATTCTAGTCAGTTATGAGACGTAATCGTGTGGGCCAGGAGTTCTACATTGTACTCTAATACTTTTGTACCCACAGTATAAGCTTAACTCCTTAGGTTAGCTTCACCTTGAAATCTGGTATTTTTTAATACACCTCTGATTGAAATTGTCTGTAGATTTTTTTCTTTTGAGATTCCCTAGTTTCTTTTAGCTTTAGTCATATTATAACTAGCAGCCTTGTTTGGTAAGAAGGAATAGACCCTGCCAAGTTGAAATAATTCAGTAGATTTCATAAATTTGCTCTTCACATAGTGTTCATGAAAATAATCTGTCCTTCACTTTCATATCATTGACTCATGATGCAAGACTTACATCCTCTCTGGTCTAAAAAATATATTTTAAATTGTGTATTCCTGAAGTGGATTATGCCATAAATTAGGCTATCAAGGCTGCTGATTTATAAAATACCTAAGGAATGAATTTGCATAGCCATTTAAAGAATAATCTTACTGTGGTCACACACTAAGAATATAATACTATAAAATAGAGATAAATTTTCCATTTCATTAAAATTGACTGGAATTAATTAGTTCCAGTTGATTTTCTTATGAGATGTTAAGACGTTGATTCACAGAAAAAGCTAATAACAACATTGTGTGCTTCTGGTTTTCAAGGAGATATTTCATTTTTTAAAAATAGTTGTAATTTCAAAAAAAAAATAGTTGTAATTTCATCAACATAAATATTTTTAGTAGGATGACTAGTAGTCACTTTGTGATTGAACAATCAGTATTTCAACTGATAGATTTTGGTTGTTCCATATTTTTATAACCTAAAACATTTTTGTTAAGATTTGCAGCCTTTTTAAATATACTGAAGTCAGAAACATGAAAAAGTAATTTTATATTCCATATTATAATGTGAAATTTCTAAGAGATTCCTTTTTAAAAAACATTTATAGCCACAATATCAAAATCATACCTTTTAACATTTATAATTCTCATTACTCTAGTTTCCCTAATTGACTTAAATGTCTTTTTACAGTTGTTGTGTTTAGCTCAAGGTCCAAATAAGGTCCTTTGTTTGTTTGGTATGTCTTTTGATATGGAACCATTTTTCCATCCTCTTTTTTTTCTTCTTCTTCTCTACATATATTTGTGAAAGAAACTTTGTCCTATTGAATAGCCCACATTCTTGACTTTGATGAATTCTTCCTCATGGTATTTAATGCGTTCCTCTGTTCTCTGAATTTTCTATAAAATGGAATTAAATTTAGTGCTTTGATCTTGTTGTTTGCTTTGTTATTTGGTTATATAGTTCTGCTGCACCATATCAGGAGACATATATCTGGTTGTTTCCATGTAAGGTTGTTTCCATGATCTGGTTGTTTCCATCAGCCAGATCCACTTAACAGCTTAGCCACCTTTCATCATCACCTGAATATTTCTTCAGAGATTGCAAAATTGTGATTTTCTAACTCTGTCACTCTTTTTGCATTGGTTAGCTGGAATTTTTCTGTGGAAAAGAACTTTCATTGATTGTGAGGTTAACCCTGAAATACATAGTTCATATAGGAATCAGGATAATGCTTAATTTTTTCCCCTGTATTTTGTAACTTAATAAGTTGATGCCTTAGCAACTTCTGAAGGTGACTTGTAGGGGTTTTTTGTTTTTGTGTTTAAATCATCATACACTGTAGGTAATTGTAGTGTAAATTGATAGCTTTTAGGATTGTTGATATGTTTCAGTCCATTGTAGTCTGGAAGATAACACTTTTTATACCTTTTTTTGATCCTATATTACTGTCTTTAGCCATTTGGAGTCCCTGCAGATTGGTACTCCTCCTTGACCATAACTTGTTAAAAGCACTTAAAACACTGGTCAGAGAAGCAAGTGGAAAAGAACAAGCAAAGAGAACAACTTTAAGATTAGTGGTTTTTATTTTGAAATGCAAAAAACTATGTCAAATTCTGGGCTTTATGTTCAGCATTGAATATTAAATGAATTATTTACATTAATTTATAGAGTTAAAAGAAAAAATCTTCTACCAGTAGTTGTGTTTTAAATTATTCTCTATGATAGAAGTCAGTCTCTTATTTTGAGATAGTTCACTCCCAGTAAAAGAAGATGAAATATTTCCAGTCTTACATTGTTCGTCTACCTGGAGCTAGCTAACTAGTTTAGTTAGAAACTAGTTGTTTCCTTTCTTGTTTCCTTTGTTTTTCTTCTTTGAGTAAATGTTTACAATCAGATCAGATCAGATCAGTCACTCAGTCGTGTCCGACTCTTTGCGACCCAATGAATCACAGCACGCCAGGCCTCCCTGTCCATCACCAACTCCCGGAGTTCACTGAGACTCACGTCCATCGAGTCAGTGATGCCATCCAGCCATCTCATCCTCTGTCGTCCCCTTCTCCTCCTGCCATGTTAATGATTTCTTATTTAATCTTTACTCTTATAATATTTAGATTGATATGGAACTTCTTGGGTATAAAGTAGTATTCTGTATTTTTATTAGGGTTTGACGAACAAATGGTTTTCTTCTCTGTACCTCTTCATTTTTGAACTGGCTTATTTTTTTCCCTAAGAAAAGGGCGCCAAAAAGTCTTAATGACAGCTATGAGCTCTGGGAAATTAGTTAATTTGAAGGTAACTATTAAAGTTTTGTTAATATCATGTATTCAGTAATCAAATAGTGTATTCAGCAATCAAATAGTGCAATAGATTTAAAAACTTTGTAACCTGTCTTCTAATCACAGAAAATTTTATATGAAATGTAGACAGGGTAATATAAACTTCTAAGGTCATTTTTCCTGCTTAGTGGTAGTTTATCTGTTGAAATTGCTGACCTTTAGCAAATTTGGTCATCTACTTTTCTCAGAATGAGATGTTTAAGAGTTAAAACAAGAATAGCCAAATCAGTTGTTAAGGCTATCTGCAATTTTGCTGAGTTTCATATATGGTCCTTGAAGCAGAAAACAATATGAATTATTTTGAAGTTTTCGTTGCAAGTACTCTTTAAGTAGCAAGTTCCCTGTAACTGAAAAGCTGCTTGCTGCTAAGTCTCTTCAGTCGTGTCCGACTCTGTGCGACTCCATAGACGGCAGGCAGCCCATCAGGCTCCACCATCCCTGGGATTCTCCAGGCAAGAACACTGGAGTGGGTTGCATTGCCTTCTCCGAACTGAATAGCATTTGGTAGTTTTCTAAAGCACCTTCATATTCATGATTTCATTTCATTCTAATTGTTAACATAGAGTGGCTGAATAATATGCCCATTAAAGAGACAGTTATTGGTCATGTGAGCCCCAAAAGCTTGACCAAACCCATAAATGACAGCACTGAAGCTGGAACATTGTTCTAACTCCTGTTACTATTTTTTCTGTTCCACTGTTCGATAATCAACTAAACAGTTTTACAAAGTATGCCAATAACAGGATTCTAATCAGCCTCTCAAATTATATTTAACACTGGTGTAAGTTATGTGATTTTTTAAATGTCTGTAAAAGATTACTAGGCTTCTAGATCCCTTTCATTTTTCAGTCATTCTTGAGATTCATAGAAAAGCTCTTATCTAGACATTTTTAAAGTCCAGTTTCAGTTCAGTTCAGTCTCTCGGTCATGTCCAACTCTTTGCAACCCCATGAATCGCAGCACGCCAGGCCTCCCTGTCCATCACCGACTCCTGGAGTTCACCCAAACTCATGTGCATCGAGTTGGTGATGCCATCCAGCCATCTCATCTTCTGTCATCCCCTTCTCTTCCTGCCCCCAATCCCTCCTAGCATCAGGGTCTGT
>NW_011494717.1:2880292-2888090 GCF_000754665.1 Bison bison bison | reverse complement strand
CCAATGAACACCCAGAACTGATCTCCTTTAGGATGGACTGGTTGGATCTCCTTGCAGTCCAAGGGACTCTGAAGAGTCTTCTCCAACACCACAGTTCAAAAGCATCAATTCTTTGGCGCTCAGCTTTCTTTATAGTCCAACTCTCACATCCATACGTGACCACGGGGAAAACCATAGCCTTGACTAGATGGACCTTTGTTGGCAAAGTAATGTCTCTGCTTTTGAATATGATGTCTAGGTTGGTCATAACTTTCCTTCCAAGTAAGCGTCTTTTAATTTCATGGCTGCAGTCACCATCTTCAGTGATTTTGGAGCCCCAAAAAATAAAGTCTGACACTGTTTCCACTGTTTCTCCATCTATTTCCCATGAAGAGATGGGACCAGATGCCATAATCTTAGTTTTTTGAATGTTGAGCTTTAAGCCAACTTTTTCACTCTCCACTTTCACTTTCATCAAGATGCTTTTTAGTTCCTCTTCACTTTCTGCCATAAGGGTGGTGTCATCTGCATATCTGAGGTTATTGATATTTTTCCCGGCAGTCTTGATTCCAGCTTGTGCTTCTTCCAGCCCAGTGTTTCTCATGATGTACTCTGCATATAAGTTAAATAAGCAGGGTGACAATATACAGCCTTGACGTACTCTTTTTCCTATTTGGAACCAGTCTGTTGTTTCCATGTCCAGTTCTAACTGTTGCATCCTGACCTGCATATAGGTTTCTCAAGAGGCAGGTCAGGATTATCTACTCTTTGAAAAAGAGTATGTGTTACTCATAAGGCAGGTGACTCAGGAACTGAATATATTATACAATATAGGACTGAATAGATAAGACAGCATATTCAGCTTGAAACGGAATGTTATTTACAGGTTCTCATGATAGTTTAAATGAACGCACTGCTTCAACCCACTGGTGTGTCTAAAAGTCACTTATTTGTTTATGAGTATGAGATATGTTGTGAAGAAATTCTATTAATTATTACTTATGTAGAAGAATTTATTATTTTATGTTTCATTTCTGTATACAAATTCATTAGTCTGAGTTCTGGTTTGGGGTCCCAGTGATTAAGTTTTGGCTTTATATTTTGTTCCTTATCCTTTAATTATGTTATCTGTGACTTTGTGCTTCTGATGACTGAAAAATGTTTTCTCCAGTTAATTCAGTTAAGATAATCTCAGATTTGAGACTAGAAAATGCTTGATGATCCTATTCAGTGGTTTACCATATCAGAATCACTTGGGCCTGTTTAAAATAGTTCGAATGAGGAGGTGATTGATTTGGAATTGTATGACAGCAGTTTTTGCTTGTCATGATGATTATGGGGATTCTCTTGACATTAAATACCTAGCAGCCAGATGCTAAACTCATTTTAAAATGATTATCCCACTGAAATTTCCAGTAGTACTCACCTGGAGAGAGCGACCACTTGGCAACAATTCATAGTTTACATTAGGGGTTACTCCAATTCACACATCTTTTTGACTCATAATTCCTGGATATGGGTTATATGAGCCTTTGATGTTGTCTCCTGTCATGTTACTAATGGATTTTTTTTTCTTCCTGGCTTTTTTTCTTTCCATTTACCTGAAGTCTGCTTACCATTGCATGTTTTAAATTTTTTAATTTTTTGGGAAAAAAAAAAAAAGCTTATGGAATGAGAGAAAATAGGAAAGTCTGATCTCTTTTTGTATATATTTTAAAATACTCTTTCCCTTGATTTGTATTTTGCAAATTGGAGGCTTTAATTTTGTTGGCTATAATTCTGTATATTGTTATTTACTATCATTTGGTTGTTTTACATTTTATTTATTGCCACTAGCTTTCCTTCATATTTGCATTTCATCTCCTCCCTCAATTGTTTATCTACCTTTCCTTCTTACCGATATCAAATAAGTCTTCATGTGTCTTAAAAATTATTGTAGTTTATCAAAAATTTACCAAGAACTTATATTATTTCACTGTTTATGCCCTAAATAATGTACTTTAAGTAAAATAGGATCAGGAAACTAACTCTTAAAATATAGGCAGATGTGCTTCGTCAGAAACCTGCATCTTTATTAGCCAAATAAACTTTAAGAATGAAAGTAGCATGGGTCGCATGGGGTGATATGGAGAATTGACTAAATGTTTAGGGTATTTTTATATAAGACTGTTTCCTTAACCAGAAATAAGTCCAGTGGAAGAAGGGCAAGATCTTTACACTGTAAACTATAAAGCACTGACTGAAGTTGAAGAAAGCAAATAAGAGACCATGTCATGTTTGTGGTTTGAAAGACTCAGTATTGTAAAGATAGCAACTGTCTTATAATTGATATACAGATTTAGCACACTCAGAGTTTTTCAGCTTTTTAAAGAAACTGACAAGGTGATTTATTTCATGTAGATAGAAAAATAGAGCCAAGATTAATCAAGACAGTCTTCAAGAACAAATTTAAAATTTAATAAATTTGCTGGATATCAAACTTATTAAAACTACAGTAACTAAAATTGTGGTATTGGCACAAGGGTAGAGAAAATAGATTGGTGAAATCAAGGACCCAGAAATAGACCTGCTTGTTTGGTTACCTGATTTGTGGCCATGGTGCCATTCTAGTGTGTTTGGGAAGGATAGTCTTTTCAGTTAAGTTGAACTGGAGCACTTTAGTATCCAGACAGGGAGAGATTAACTTTGACTTCTCTTTCATACTACACACACAAATAAAACTTCATTCTCAAAGCACTCAAATAACTTGCTTGTAGTTGTCAAGGGATCTTCCCTGGTGGCTCAGATTGTAGGCTCTGCCTGCAATGTGGGGGACCTGGGTTCAGTCCCTGGGTCGGGAAGATCTCCTGGAGAAGGAAATGGCAACCCACTCCAGTATTCTTGCCTGGAAAATCCCATGGATGGAGGAACCTGGTTAGGCTACAAGTCCATGGGGTCGCAAAGAGTAGTTGTCAAGTTAGTAAGGAACAAAAATTTTGAGCCCAGGTCTATCTGGTTTATTCCAAGATATGACACTGCTCCTTGAAGAATGCTTTTATTTCTGTCTACTACTTCTCTGACTAAATAAAGGATCTTTTCCTATTCCCTGAGTTTAGAATGTTTGTAAACTTCTTATAAAATTGTGGTAAAATATAACTTAGCCTATTATGAGTTGGTGGTGAAAGTGACTTTGAATGTCAGTATATTGGCATTTTTTACTTGCTTGCAATTGACTTTTAATCTCAATTAAATACTTTTTACTTCAAGGATCTCTTAATATATTTTATTACTGATTTTTAAATTTAAACTGATCAGATGCTATTTTAATTAATAGAATAGTAATAAGTTTATTATACTGAAACTAATACCTATTTTATGTTTCTCTTTTATGTGTAGTTTTGTTGTTTTTGTTTTGTTTCTGGCCTCCATTTAAGAATTTTGAGGTCTGATCAAAATTTTTACCTAATTTATTTTACTTAATTCACTTAATAAACTTATTCAACCAGTGTCAAATACCTACATGGCATACTGTACTTGACTTTAGAGACACTGGTGAAGAAAACATTCTGCCCACCATCATCAAATTTGACTTTTTTTGTGGTAAATACAGACAAGTAAACCAGTGATTGCAGTATAATGATTATAATGCTGTTGACTTACTTATTTTATTTAACGTAGTGATCCTCTCCCTTAGAATTATTATCTTTCCTTTATGGGTTTTTTTGTACCAAGTTAACCACAGACTAGATTATATTAGAGTTGTTTGGGATTTTATTTGCTCTCCAATAAATTAGAAATAAGAAAGTTAAGACCATGCTCCACAGCTTTGAAGAGTACAGTTGACCCTTGAAAAACACAGGTTTGAGCTGCTCAGGTCTGCTTATACATGGATTGTTTCTGTTCAAATCCTAAAAGATGATGTTGTGAAAGTGCTGCACTCAGTATGCCAGCAAATTTGGAAAACTCAGCAGTAGCCACAGGACTGGAAAAGGTCAGTTTCCATTCCAGTCCCCAAAAAAGGCAATGCCAAAGAATGCTCAAACTACCACACAATTGCACTCATCTCACACACTAGCAAAGTAATGCTCAGAATTCTCCAAGCCAGGCTTCAGCAGTACATGAACCGTGAACTTCCAGATGTTCAAGCTGGATTTAGAAAAAGCAGAGGAACCAGAGATCAAATTGTCAACATCCATTGTATCATCAAAAAAGCGAGACAGTTCCAGAAAAAATATACTTCTCCTTTATTGACTGCACCAAAGCCTTTGACTGTGTGGATCACAATAAACTGTGGAAAATTCTTCAAGAGATGGGAAAACCAGACCACCTTACCTGCCTCCAGAGAAATGTTTATGCAGTTCAAGAAGCAACAGTTAGAACCAGACATGGAATAACAGACTAGTTCCAAATTGGGAAAGGCTGTATACTGTCACCCTGTTTATTTAACTTATATGCAGAGTACATCATGCGAAATGCTGACCAGGATGAAGCACAAGCTGGAATCAAGACTGCGTGGAGAAATATCGGTATCCTCAGATATGCAGATGATACTGCCCTTAGGGCAGAAAGTGAAGAGGAACTGAAGAGCTTCTTGATAAAAGTGAAAGAGGAGAGTGAAAAAGCTGGCTTAAAACTCAGCATTCAGAAAACTAAGATCATGGCATCTGGCCCCATTACTTCATACAAATAAATAGATAGGGAAAAAGTTGAAGCAGTGGCAGAGTTTATTTTCTTGTGCTCCAAAATCACTGCAGATGGTGACTGCAGCCATGAAATTAAAGGGCTTTTGCTCCTTGGAAGAAAAGCTATGACAAACCTAGACAGTGTACTTAAAAAGCAGAGTCATCACTTGGCTGACAAAGGTTTGTTGTCAAAGCTATAGTTTTTCTTGCATGTACAGATGCAAGAGTTGGACTGTAAATAAGGTTGACCACCAAAGAGATTCCTTTGAGGTGTGGTGCTGCAAAAGACTCTTTGAGAGTCCCTTGGACAGCCAGGAAGTCAAACCAGTCAATCCTAAAGGAAATCAGAATATTCAATGGAATATTCATTGGAAGGACTGAAGCTGAAGCTCCAATACTTTAGCCACCTGATGTGGAGAGCCAGCTTATTGGAAAAGACCCTGATGCTGCGAAAGATTGAGGGCAAGAGGAGAAACAGGCGACGGAGGATGAGATGGTTGGATGGCATCACTGACTCAATGGACATGAGTTTGAGCCAACTCAGGGAGATAGTGAAGAACAGGGTAGCCTAGCATGCTACAGTCCATGGAGTCCCAAAGAGTCAGACACAACTTAGCGACCACCAAACAGCAAAAAATATACTTGTGTATATGTGTCTGTCAGCTCTTTATGTTACTGTTAAGGCTTCTGGTCAACAGCAGTCTGACTATTAGTAATTAAGTTTGAGGAAAGTCAGAATTTATACATATGTTTATGGTGGGGTCAATGCTTCCAGCCTCTGTGTTGGTCAAGGGTCAGCTGTATCCTGATCTCAACAAAATGAGTAATTTAATTTGAGTGGCTTTGTTTCTTTCTGTTTTATAGATAAATTTATTTGAATACTAGCTACTTTCTTGTTTAAAAAATTATTTTAACATCCTACATTTCTACATTAAAGCATTATTTGACTGTACTGTATTGTCTGAGGAGTGTTTCAAGATCATACTCTGTAGAATACTGCACTTGGAAAAGCTTTATGACGGTTGTGAATTCTTATTTTTGCATGTGTGTGTTTTGTTGGGGTAGGGGTAGGTTTTTAGAGTGTCCTCATGTTCAGTAATCACAGAGATAATTTAGTTTTCACTAAAGATGTAAGACTCAGGCGGTCTTGAAATCATACAGGGCTTTTTGATATAATAATGGATATTGGCAAGTTGAGTAGAGATAGGAATGAGAAATAACACTAGTATGAACTGCATAGTTTAAAACAGGCTGTTTAAATGCTCTTTGATGAGTGAAGATAGATTATTATCTTCTGTGAAGATGGTCTCCCTCTTTGTATTTTTAAAAAGTTTGAAGCACTAGATGCTAAAAGGTACTTAGTTGCTATTAGAAAAAAATTACAGGTAGTAGAAATGGAAGCAGCAGATACTTATTTTGGTTTATAGTTGTTCCTTATATTGTTTGTATACTTATTGTCATAAAATGTATACATTTAAGGTAGTACACTTAACAGTTATGCTTTTTTCCTTTTATGTTAGGTAGTCTGTTAGGATGATGTGGAAGATTATACTTTCAACTAGAATTATGTTGGTTTTAAACTCATTGAAGCCTTGATTTTTTTTCCCCAGTAAAAATTCTCTTTATATGGCAAATATTTAGTTAAATTTTCATAGTTAAAAAATTTGCATGGTTTATTTCCGCATGTAACCTCAAACATATCCCAGATTTATGAACGGTATATGGCATTAAACATTCTTCATGAGGCAGAATATTACTGAAAGCTTTAAGTGAATTATTCAGATACAATAGTTTATTTATGTTTGTAGCAGAATATAATATTTATATGTAAGTATAAAAATTATAATAGTTTCTAGCAGAATATAACTGAAAGCTTTAAGTGAATTATTCAAATGTAGTTTTAAAAAACTCAGTCGAATTATTAGCTGTGCATCCTTGAATAAGGATTTAGCTTCTCTAAGCCTATTGTTTCATAAGTAAAATGGACACAATATGTTTGTCTTGGAGAGTTGTTAGGATAACATATATTTTTGTTCTGAGGCTGCAAATTACTGCAACTAAGTTGCTTAAAGCAGCTGCACTTTGCTGGAGCAGCCGTGAAGAGATACCCCACGTCCAAGGTAAGAGAAACTCCAGCAAGATGGTAGGTGTTGTGAGAGGCATCAGAGGGCAGACAGACTGAAACCATAATCACAGAAAACTAGTCAATCTAATCACACGGACCACAGCCTTGTCTAACTCAATGAAACTAAGCCATGCTGTGTGGGGCCATCCAAGACAGGCAGGTCATGGTGGAGAGGTCTAACAGAATGTGGTCCACTGGAGAAGGGAATGGCAAACCACTTCAGTATTCTTGCCTTGAGAACCCCATGAACAGTATGAAAGGCAAAATGATAGAATACTGAAAGGGGATCTCCCCAGGTTGGTAGGTACCCAATATGCTACAGGAGATCAGTGGAGAAATAACTCCAGAAAGAGTGAAGGGATGGAGCCAAAGCAAAATCAATACCCAGTTGTGCATGGGACTGGTGATAGAAGCAAGGGCCAATGCTGTAAAGAGCAGTATCGCATAGGAACCTGAAATGTCAGGTCCATGAATCAAGGCAAATTGGAAATGGTCAAACAGGAGATGGCAAGAGTGAGTTTTGACATTCTAGGAATCAGCGAACTAAAATGGACTGGAATGAGTGAATTAAACTCAGATGACCACTTTATCTACTACTGTGGGCAGGAATCCCTTAGAAGAAATGGAGTAGCCATCGTGGTCAACAAAAGAGTCCGAAATGCAGTACTTGAATTCAATCTCAAAAATGACAGAATGATCTCTGTTCGTTTGTTTCCAAGGCAAACCATTCAGTATCACAGTAATCCAAGTCTGTGCCCCAACCAGTAATGCTGAAGAAGCTGAAGTTGAATGGTTCTTTGAAGACCTACAAGACCTTTTAGAATTAACACCCAAAAAAGATGTCCTTTTCATTATAGGGCACCGGAATGCAAAAGTAAGAAGTCAAGAAACACCTGGGTAACAGGCAAATTTGGCCTTGGAATACGGAATGAAGCAGGGCAAAGGCTAATAGAGTTTTGCCAAGAGAACGCACTGGTCATAGCAAACACCCTCTTCCAACAACACAAGAGAAGACTACACATGGACATCACCA
>NW_011494717.1:2879068-2879789 GCF_000754665.1 Bison bison bison | reverse complement strand
TGCAAAGATGGGCTCGATAAAGGACAGAAATGGTATGGACCTAACAGAAGCAGAAGATATTAAGAAGAGGTGGCAAGGATACAGAGAAAAAGTGTACAAAAAAGATCTTCACAACCAAGATAATCACAATAGTGTGATCACTCATCTAGAGCCAGAGATCCTGGAATGTGAAGTCAAGTGGGCCTTAGAAGGCATCACTACGAACAAAGCTAGTGGAGGTGATGGCATTCCAGTTGAGCTATTTCAAATCCTGAAAGATGATGCTGTGAAAATGCTGCACTCAGTATGCCAGCAAATTTGGAAAACTCAGCAGTGGCCACAGGATTGGAAAAGGTCAGCTTTCATTCCAACCCCAAAAGAAAGGCAATGCCAAAAAATGCTCAAACTACAACCCAGTCACACTCATCTCACACACTAGTAAAGTAGTGCTCAAAGTTCTCCAAGCCAGGCTTCAGCAATATGTGAACCGTGAACTTCCAGATGTTCAAGCTGGTTTTATAAAAGGCAGAGGAACCAGAGATCAAATTGTCAACATCCGCTGGATCATGGAAAAAGCAAGAGAGTTCAAGAAAAAACATGTATTTCTGCTTTTTTGACTATGCCAAAGCCTTTGACTGTGTGAATCACAATAAACTGTGGGAAATTCTGAAAGAGATGGGAATACCAGACCACCTGATCTGCCTCTTGAGAAATTTGTATGCAGGTCAGAAGCAACAGTTAG
>NW_011494717.1:2854608-2878968 GCF_000754665.1 Bison bison bison | reverse complement strand
AGAAGCACAAGCTGGAATCAAGATTACCAGGAGAAATATCAATAACCTCAGATATGCAGATGACACCACCCTTATGGCAGAAAGTGAAGAGGCACTAAAAAGCCTCTTGATAAAAGTGAAAGAGGAGAGTGCAAAAGTTGGCTTAAAGCTCAGCATTCAGAAAACTTAGATCATGGCATCTGGTCACATCACTTCATGGGAAATAGATGGGGAAACAGTGGAAACAGTGTCACACTTTATTTGGGGGGGCTCCAAAATCACTGCAGATGGTGATTGTAGCCATGAAATTAAAAGACGGTTGCTCCTTGGAAGGAAAGTTATGACCAACCTGCTGCTGCTGCTGCTGCTAAGTCGCTTCAGTCGTGTCTGACTCTGTGCGACCCCAGAATGGCAGCCCACCAGGCTCCCCCTTCCCTGGGACTCTCCAGGCAAGGACACTGGAGTGGGTTGCCATTTCCCTCTCCAGTGCATGAAAGTGAAAAGTGAAAGTGAAGTCGCTCAGTCGTGTCCGACTCTTAGCCACCCCATGGACTGCAGCCTACCGGGCTCCTCCGTCCATGGGATTTTCCAGGCAAAAGTTACTGGAGTGGGGTGCCATTGCCTTCTCCAATGACCAACCTAGATGGCATATTAAAAAGCAGAGGCATTACGTTGCCAACAAGGTCTGTCTAGTCAAGGCTATGGTTTTTCCAGTGGTTATGTATGGATGTGAGAGTTGGACTGTGAAGAAAGCTGAGTGCCTAAGAATTGATGCTTTTGAACTGTGGTGTTGGAGAAGACTCTCGAGAGTCCCTTGGACTTCAAGGAGATCCAACCAGTCCATTCTGAAGGAGATCAGCCTTGGAATTTCTTTGGAAGGAATGATGCTAAAGCTGAAACTCTAGTACTTTGGCCACCTCATGCGAAGAGTTGACTCATTGGAAAAGACCCTGATGCTGGGAGCGATTGGGGCAGGAGGAGAAGGGGACGACAGAGGATGAGATGACTGGATGGCATCACCGCCTCGATGGACGTGAGTCTGAGTGAACTCCGGGAGTTGGTGATGGACAGGGAGGCCTGGCCTGCTGCGATTCATGGGGTTGCAAAGACTCGGACACAACTGAGCAACTTAAATGAACGAACTGAACTGAAGTTGCTTAAAACAAAAGGACAAACTCTGGCAAATACAGTTCAATATGATATAGTGTTTTATGTAGAGTCTACTTTCTCAGTGTCCAGTTAAGAATGCTCAACAAGAGTTTACTACCTCTCTAAAGGAGTTACTGTGTACAGGACAATAATAACTCTATATTAATGTGCAGATCCAGTTTGAATGGGGCTCACAGATAGCTGCCTTTTTATTTTTCAACAAAATAATACTCCATGTCATGCATCCTTAGGATCTAGTGTGTAATATCAACTCTGAATATGAAATCATTAAATGGGCTTTCTAAAGTAGGTGAAAAAGCTGATTATATTGAACATAGAAAACCTGTTTAAGATAGTATACCAGAACACAGGATAAAGGTCTAACTGATGTGTATTATTAGAAGTGTGTAGCCAATATCCTGAAGTGATTTATGTGCATATTGAGAAGCTCTGCTCTAAAGTGTTTTTCCTGCTGAAGTCTAGTAAAGTACTAAGTGCATCGGCTATGGGTTAGAAGTAATTAAAAGTAATACCTTAAAGTGAAATAGACATCCTCATTTTAGACTTTTTCCAGCTATGTATTCTTTATTGTTTACGTATTCCAACTAACTAGTCATCTCTCATTATCATCTTATCCTTCTTGAGCTTTCCAGAGCCTTACCTTCTGAAACAGACTCTGCCTAGTAAGCCTGTATGTAGTTGTACCCTTTTAAACTCCTCGATTCTAGTTGGATTAGCTTTTTTTTTTTTTCCCCAAAATTAATAGTTGACAGCCTGAATCCAAAATGAAACCTTAATTTATCTTGATTCTAATCCATTAGCCTCCAAACTTCTATCAGAGTAATCTTGAAGTAGACCTTTTTTCTTTTTTGAAATAAAAACTATCTACTGGGAAAGATTGGAGAATCTATGCTTTTTAAAAAACAGAAAAAAATAATAGGTTCAGGAGCTGCCTTCTCAGATCGTAGGGAGGTGGAAAATGAGATTTATTTTCTTGTGGTTTCAGTTGTTGTATATTTCTCTCCTCTGTATTTTTGTCAGTATCTTAAGATCTTTTTGATGTCTGATATTTAATAGGGAAGGATTTTAAAACAATGGACTTCTCAAGGAAATTAATGAAAACTTATATTACTTCTGCTAGTATAGTTATTAGGTGTTTGCCTTCATTCAGTTGTCATGAATGAGCTTGATAGATACCTGTGTAAATAGCATATAAGGGGCAGCATACAGCTGGGTGATAACCTCTGACCTAAGAGTCCTGGCTGACTAGCTACATGTCACATCACTTTTGGACCATAGTGACTTTATCTGTGAAACTAATAGCACAGCTCTCTGTGTCCCATATGTTTTATTAAGCTAGTGATTAAGGAGTCATAAATGTTAGGGGTGAGATCAGTGATAAATTGTAGGGAGTATTTGGTGGGGAACACATCTGCTTTTAGATGACCAGTAGCAATAGTATGGTGGGCTTTCCCAAATGGTTCAGTGGTAAAGAATCCACCTACACAGCAGGAGACTTGAGTTCAGTCCCTAGGTCGGGAAGATCCCCTGGAGAAGGAAATGGCAACCCATTCCAGTATGCTTGCCTGGGATTTCCATGCCTGGAAATCCCATGGACAGAGGAGCCTGGCAGGCTACAGTCCATCATGTTGCAAAAGAATTGGACATGACTTAGTAACCAAACAGGAGCAGCAGCCGGGGTATGAATATAAATGACCAGTTTGTTTGCTTTTTTAATAATTTTGAAATGATTTCAGACTTAAAGTCATTAACAATTTTTTAAAAATCTAGTTTATCCCAGGTTTTCCAAATATTAAGTGAATTTGCTTTATTGTTCTTTCCCTTTACTCTATCCCCCTCTGCATTACGGGTCCCTTCTCACCCATTTTTTCCCCTGATATTTTGGAAAGGAAGTTGCAGGCACAATGTCCCTTACTCATAAACATATCAGGGTATGTATGTGTGTCCTGAAAACTTAATCTTGAACTGTTTCTCAGCCTTTTATGATCTCGACATTTTTTAAAGATATAGGCCAATTTTGTAAAATGTCCCTAAATTTCATATTATGTTTTCGATGATATGCTTTCAGTGTTTAACTCTCCCCTGCCCCATCTTTATTTTTACTTTTATTTATTTTTTTGGTTGCGTGGCTTATGGGATCTTAGTTCCCTGATCAGGGATTGAACCCTGGCCCTTGGCAGTGAAAGTGTGGAATCCTAACCACTGGATCAGCAGGGAATTCCCTAAAAGGAACCACATTTTAAATGTTTAAACATATATTTTAAATTGAGTTTAAATGCTTATATTTAATTACTTTGTAAGGAAACAAAGGCAGCTTGACCCTTTGTGAAATTAATTTTTCAACTTTATATATGAAAATGCTAGTTATAATTCGTCTTCTAGAACTGAAATTCCAAGATTTTTAAATCTCAAAGCAGTTTGGCATTATTGGACATTTTATGTTGTCAAAGAGTACATCAGGAGTTTGATGTATTAGGAGCTGGTAGAATATAATCAAGAAATATCTAGACACGGGAGGAATTTGTGTTGGATATTGATAGGGCTACTTGGAAGGTACTAAATAAAATTATCATTTTCTGGGATAAGTGTGTATGAGTAAGAAGGAGAGAATTGAACATTAGGGTACTGTTAGGAAATGCATGTGAAAAATAGGTCTGGAATACAGGTTTGAAAAGTAAGCTGAAGAATGTAGAGCAGGTACTCTAGCAGGATGCTGTAGGATTTTAGTATAAAATGACATCATCACAGTAGTCCTTGAATGGGAAGACATAATCATTGTTTATAAAAACAAATTGGAATGATAAGCAGAGTACCCCTTCTCTATGAAAAGGTTAAAGAATTGTTAGACTCAAATGGGCTAAGGATCAGTTATTGCTGTGAACAACTGATAGTTCTATAAACAGATTAAAATAGGAAACTAGAAGGATTAATAATAGTGAAAAGATCGTGACAGTATTAACACTGAATTTTTACTTTTTAGAGTTTTTATATATGAGCACAAATTTATGGTAGAACTGGAATGAACCTGAGAATTTGATGTTAATGACTTTGGTGTATAAAATTACACACTTCTAAGGTATTATAGAACTAGACCATAGGCAGTTGATACTACATTAAATATTTACAAATATGTGTGTACTCACCATGCGTCAGATGCTGTTTTAGGCATGAGGTATCTAGCATGTAGGTGAATATAGCCCTGTGGCACTTGACATTGGAAATGGGGCTGAGGATTCAAATACGTAATGAATGTGTATAATATCCTGGATGATGGGAAATTTAATGAAGAAAAATAAAACTAGAATAGTGGGAACTGAAAGTTAAAAAGGAATTTTCTAACCCAGTTCACTCTCCAGGATTATAACTCTTTTACTGCTCCTTATCCCTGTAAATCTTTTTGGCCTTCAATGCCTTTCTATAACTTTGCACTGACAGTGTGTCCTTGGCACCATCTGTACTCTGGCCTGGATTGTACATACAACACTACTCTAAATTGAAGTAAATCGCAGTAGTATAAAGCTGACAGTGAATTTTGTTTATCTGTACTACTAAGTATGCATTTTCCAATTTTCTATACATTTTTCTTTTTTAAAAGGACACTGTCAAGTACTTTTAAGTGTTTATTTGTCATAAGAACAGTTACCTGCTTCTATTTATTTTTGTTTTTATCAACTGCCCTTTAGTATTCTTTGGAATGGGATATAAGTTAAAGAGGTTTTTTATTCATTTGTTTTAAATGACCGACGTTAAAACTATAGAAATAATAAATATGTTTACTGCTCCTGTTTTTCGTCTGTAAAACAATAGTGGTTTATGGAGAGTGTTTAAGTTAAAAATTTTAATAATTAGCTTGTGATTTAGTTTTATTATGTTGTGGGTTTTTGAAGTTTGAAGTTTAATTAGGTTAACTGAGAAATCATTTTTCTTTACATACAAGTGTATATGACTTAATGAATTTTTATATATTCCAAAAAAGTAGATTTAGTTGTTGGTATTCCATTAACATTGTGGATAAATTTCAATCAGCCTTTATTTTTAGTGACTTGAAATCTGAGTTGGCTATAGCTATTTGTAACTTGTTTGTTAATATAACTGAAAATTTTGTTAGTGGTTTCAATATTCTGGTATTGATACTACTATGTATGACATTAGTTGTAATTATGTTTTAAATTAAGCTTCCAAAAACAAATATAGGTTTTGTGTATGATGTTAGATGTTTTTAAACTAAACTGCCAAGAACAAATACAGGGTTGGTTTTTTTTCTTTTTTTCATTTTTTCTAGTTTCTTTTTTCCCCCATATATTATAGTCACACACATTAAGTAAATGTGTGAGAGTTCCCCTTCAACTTTAATTTTATGTTATACCATATAGGAATTAGTAGGATGAATATTTCTTTATTGACTGCCTTTTTAGTTTAAGTGACTTATTTGAGGAATGAATTTGTAGAAAACATTTGCTGACCATAGTTGCTTTGTTGTAGGAGGACTGACAAATGGTAGTGGTCGATATATCTCTGCAGCACCTGGAGCAGAAGCAAAATACCGAAGTGCTTCAGGCACTTCCAGTCTATTTAGCTCCAGCAGCCAGCTCTTTCCTCCTTCTCGGCTTCGGTATAATAGGTCTGATATTATGCCTTCTGGCCGAAGTAGATTATTAGAAGATTTCAGAAACAACCGCTTCCCAAACCTTCAACTTAGAGACTTGATTGGACACATAGTTGAGTTTTCTCAAGACCAGCATGGTTCTAGGTAGGTGATTATGATTTATGGTACTTACCACTGCATTTTTGCTTTGAAAGAGCCAAGATTTTTCTTGACCAAGATTATTTAACCTGTATAAAAATTGGAATTGTTTAAAAAATAAATATCCAATATGGATTTTTCTCTCTTATGAGGATAAACTATAAAAATACAGATATTTATTTTTTATGGTTCTTCAGTTTTCTATAGTAATTAAATAGTAATGCTCTTTTGTTGAATTATTTTTATTATATTGACTGAATACATTTAATTTCTTTAAACTTCCTTTTGAAAATAGTGCTCTGAATTACATATATGGACTTGTGTCCCTGATGTGTATACTTGTCTAAAAAAATGTTTAAAACAAAGTTAAATGCTTTGTGTTCCTTTACATTAAACAGGATTTGTGTGTACTATAATACTTGAAGTACATGCAAATTAGTGTTCTCAAGATAATACACAGAAAAGAAAATAGTATTCAAATTCTAACACATTTGCTAAGTTTGAGATATCTTAGTAATAATATAATTAATTATTAATAATGAATAACCAGTAATATCTTTTTAGTTTTTTTATTGATTACAATACAGCCAGAACTAACCTACACATTAAACATCCATATGTCCAGATTTTTGCCAGTCTGACTAGAAGTTTTAAATTAAGGTGTTAACAAAGATATGCTTCATAACTTTTGTTCTTTTTATTTTAAATGTATAGGATGTATTAATACTGTTTCTGGAAATGACTTTATGTGGATATATGTTGGGATGTGTTATATTCAAATCAGACACGGATTTTGCAGGAGCTTATTATTAATATACTGTCATGACATTAAAATGTTTCCCACATAGATTCATACAGCAAAAGCTAGAGAGAGCTACTCCAGCTGAGCGACAGATGGTTTTTAATGAAATTCTACAAGCAGCCTATCAATTAATGACAGATGTTTTTGGCAACTATGTCATACAGAAATTTTTTGAGGTAAGCATGCATTCATGTTTGTTCATGCTCAATGCTTAGAAAAGCTCTGAAAGTTTATTTTTCATATAAATTTTATTTTCATATAAAAATATATACTTGGGAGAAAATATGTACAGATTCTATATCCAGAATGTATGAAACTCAACAACAAAAAGACAGCTCAGTTTAAAAAAGGGACAAAGGACTTGAACAGACATTTCTCCTAGAAAGATACTCAAATGTGCACATGAAAAAAGTTCAACACCCTTAGTCATTAGGGAGACGCAAATCAAAACCATCGCTAGCTCCTTTTATATCTACTAGGATGGCTGTATTTTAAAATATAGAGAACAATAAATGTTGGTGAAGATGTAGAGAAATTAGAACTCTCATACATTGTCAATGGGAATGTAAAATGGTGCAGCCACTGTGGAAAACAGTTTGGCAGGTTCCTTAAAAAACAAAACATAAAATTATGATATAGCCTAGCAATTCCATTCTAGGTATATACCCAAAAGTATTGAAAACAAGCACTTCAGTGAACTAGTGTTCATTTCAGCATTATTTACGGTAGCCTGAACATGCAAACAGACAAAAATGCCCGACAGATGAATGTATAAACAAAATGTGGTATATATATATACACAGTAGAATATTGCTCAGCCATAAGAAGGAATGAAGCATTTCATACATGCTTACTCATGGATGAAACTAAGTGAAATAAGCCAGGTACAGAAGGACAAACATTATAAGGTTCCATTTATGTGAAATACCTAGAATAGACAAATTCATAGAGACATAAAGTTGACTAGGGCTTCCTATTCTACTAGTAGACTGGTAGGGGAAAGAGTGGGGTTATTGTTTAATGAGTATAGTGTTTGTGTTTGAGGTAATGGAAAAAATTTGGAATCAAATTGTGATGACTATTGCAAATGGTGAGAATATAGTCAATACCACTGAAGTCAAAATGTTGTATTTTATGGTTAAAATGTTATATTTCATGGTATATATTTATTTTTTAAGTGTATGGCCTTTACACTAAATGAGAAGTTTAATACCTAAATGCTTTCTCTGTACCTACTTGCCAAATGTAATATTTAAAAATAGATTCAATAGACTGAAAACAGTGAGTTATTCAAGTTAACAAAGTAATAATAAAATCTTTTTTTTTCTATCAGTTTGGGAGTTTGGATCAAAAATTAGCCCTAGCTACTCGTATTCGAGGTCATGTTCTACCCTTAGCATTGCAGATGTATGGCTGCCGTGTTATTCAGAAAGCATTAGAGTCTATTTCGTCTGACCAGCAGGTAATTGTAAGTTAAGACAAAATTTTTGTATTCTTTAAAAAATTATATTTTATGTCTCTTTAATTTGAAAATATAAAGCATTGGGAGTAAGCTTTAGATGAACCAGTTCATGTTTGGATTTTTTTTTTTTTTTGGTCCGCTCTGCATGGTTTGCAGGATTGTAGGTCCCCAGCAAGGGATCCACTCCAGTACTCTTGCCTGGAAAATCCCATGGATGGAGGAGCCTGGTAGGCTGCAGTCCATGGGGTCACTAAGAGTGGGACACAGCTGAACGACTTCACTTTCACTTTTCACTTTCACGCATTGGAGAAGGAAATGGCAACCCGCTCCAGTGTTCTTGCCTGGAGAATCCCAGGGACGGGGGAGCCTGGTGGGCTGCTGTCTATGGGGTTGTACAGAGTCAGACACGACTTAAGCGGCTTAGCAGCAGCAGCAAGGGATCAAACCGAAGCCCCCGGCAGTGAGAGTCCTAACTTCTGGACTGCCAGAGAATTCCCTCCTGTTTGGATTCTTTAGTACAGTTGCTTTTGTAACTTAGACCTCTTAAAACAACATTTGTGTAATATCTTGAGTTCAAGGATTCCTCTGTCAGAATACAACTGAGACTTTTTTGGGTGAGAGAAATTTTAAACATAAATACTGGAAATTCCCTGGTGGCTCAGTGTTTAGGACTCTGTGCTTCCACTGCAGGGGACAGGAGTTCAGTGCCGGGTAACTAAAAACTCACTTGCCATGCGGCATGTTAAAAGAAAAAAAAAAAGAATACCTTTACACTAGATGTACTCCATTTCTTCATAATCCTATTTCCTATTACACTGATTAGGTACACACACAGATTATTGTGCAGTTACTTACATTTTTTTCCCCAAGGGTTAAGATGTGTGTTAATGAAGTCTTAGAATTTTATGGGAAAAATAGTTAAAAGAAAATGCACTGTAAGTAAGTTTAACCTTATTTTTGAAGAGTGCAAGTGAAGTTGCTCAGTCATGTCCGACTCTTTGCAACCCCTGAACTGTAGCCCACCAGGCTTCTCCATCCATGGAATTTTATTCAAGGCAAGCTTGAGGATTATAACCTGGGAAGAGCATCTCAGAAAGCTCTGAAACTGTTTCCAAAATATCTTTATCAGTCTGAGAGTTAAGAGCAGAGAAGCTCTAAGTATCTATACAAACTACTGATCTTTCTCCATTATGACACAACTTCAGTGACTCTAAAGCTCGGGATTTCAAGAGGAATGTTATTTTCTCACAGATATTCACTGCTGTGATTACATACGTATATATTATTGTTTTTAATTCTGGAATTTATTGTATGTGTGTAGCTTGAGAGTCAAAGTCAATCTCTTTCTAAACTTACTAATTAGCAATACCTTTTAAGAACTAATTGTTTTCTTCACTCACTGTATTTATGCCCGCATTGCAGGCAGACGCTTTACCGTCTAAGCTTATTAAGCAAATATAAATGGAAAAATGTCATCTTTGCCCATTAAATGAGCAAAGATCTAAAATCTCCTGAGAATCTGTCCCTGAAGAAGTTATAAAATGTTAAAGGAAAATATTGAATCAAGTTGTGGCTGGTCCTGTGCCCACCCATTCGTGTGCATGCACCACCACTGCCTCCCCACCCCCCTCCCCCAAATTGTGTAGCTTGAAGGGTCTTAGTTCCCCACTAGGGAGAGCCTGGGCCCCCAGCAGCAGAAGAGTCCTAAAAACTGGACCACCAGGAAATTCCCTGAATCAAGTTCTTTACTGTAAGATTATTAAAAAGAAGAATAAAAGTGCTCAATAATAATTTTTCATAATTGATGTATTACATGAAAATTACACGGCTCTTCAGGGCTCATTCAGCTCCTTACCGTTTTCTGTGTGCTTGATAATCTCAAATACCCATCAGTAATAACTACTTGGGGGAATTCCCTGGCAGTTAGTGGTTAGGACGCCACACTTCCCACTGCAGGGGGCACAGGTTTGTCCCTGGTTGAGGAACTAAGATCCTGAATGCTGCACAGCACAGCCAAAAAAATGATGATGATGATTACTGGGGGGAAGGGGTATGCTTAGTAGAGAAAAGTATAGAATTCTGATATCATTATATTAGTTGTCAGCTGAGAAAGATGAGTGGAAGATACAAACAGTGAAGACAGTTTAAATATAGCAAATTGAGTATCACTAGGTTACAGCAGCAGCAGCAGGTTATATTTTAGCAAATATCATTTACATTATAATCCAAAATATTTTAGTAATTCTCACCTTCAGTGGCTTCTGCTTATTAACACTTTCAGGAATTTTAAACTTTGATATATAAAAAATTGGAAGCAAATTTTTGAATATACTTTTGTTCCCATCTTCTTTTATGTTGTTTGGTAAGGTAATTTAAATGTCTTCTCTTTTGCAGAGTGAAATGGTAAAGGAGCTCGATGGTCATGTACTCAAATGTGTGAAAGATCAAAATGGAAACCATGTTGTACAAAAGTGTATTGAATGTGTTCAGCCACAGTCACTACAGTTCATCATTGATGCTTTCAAAGGACAAGTAAGATTGACTTTTGTCATCTACTTAGAATTTAACACATTTTTTTTATAAATCACAGGATAATACCTAGTACTTTCATACAAGGAAATAAATGCTGAATGTGTGTTAATTTCTGCCTCTTTCATAGAGTGTGAGTCAATAGATAGCTTCATTTTTGCAGCTGAAAAATGTAGATGAGTTTAATTATATTACTCTAAGAAATAAAGATAACTGCTGTTAGTGTTGTAAGCCCGACAGTGTTTTCCAAACTTCCTGGGAGAGGGGGAAGGAGAGAAGAAGACTTAAGATTGTATAATAAAAGACAGAAAAATAAATATAAATTAGTAACTAATACATAATAATTAATAGTGTCTGATTACAGTGTGCACTACCACTACCCCACAATCCATTCTTTGTCATTATTACATGCCTTCCTTCTTCTGATTAGGTTCCTTTTGATCAAAATATCTGTTAGCTCCTAAACTGCGTACCCTGTTTCCCGGTCTTTGCCAACGTGGCAGTTAATGTATTAAATGTAAATTACCTGTTCTTGTATGTTAAATTAACTCAACATGTTATCAAAAACCTGTGTAAACCCGTCTTTCCAAAAATGTCACAGATTGGAAGTTTATTTCTTCTAATTGTTTTAAGGTATTTGTACTTTCAACTCATCCTTATGGCTGCAGAGTAATCCAGCGCATTCTGGAGCATTGCACTGCAGAGCAGACCTTACCTATCTTAGAAGAACTCCACCAACATACGGAGCAGTTAGTACAGGTATAAAATCCCTAAAATTTGAAACGTTTATATACTTCTGCAAATGGTTCTGATTTTTTAAAGGAAATATAATTTATTGTTAACACATTATAGAGTTAACACACAATGAAACAAAAGCCTTTTGTATTCTCTTGATTGTACTATTGGATTTTTAGAAAAATAATAAACATCTTTTTTAAGAATTACCGTTATTCCTAACGAATGACTTTAAGGAAATCAATTTTTAAATGTCTGCACTCAGGATCAGTATGGCAATTACGTTATTCAGCATGTACTGGAACATGGTCGACCTGAAGACAAGAGCAAAATTGTTTCTGAAATCCGAGGAAAGGTCTTAGCCTTGAGTCAACACAAATTTGCCAGGTATTGCATTATTTTCTCATTCCAAGGGAAAGGTCTTTTAACACTCTGGCTTTTTAAGCACAGAAATGCATATAGACTGTAACATTGGAATACAATCTCTCTAATTTTTTTTAGTAGAGGCAAAAGGTACATCTAGAGTGTTGCTTTTGTTCTCAAAGAATCTGCATGACAAATTGGTTTGCCCACATATATTCCATTTTTTAAATCTGTGTTTGGAAAATTATTTCTTCCCAAGATGTGTGGATAATTGCACATTTAATTTATTTAGTTCATGCTCATGAAAGCCTCAGACCTTATTAATGACCTAGTTTCACCCCCCATCCCCCCTCCTTGAATTATGGGTCTTTGATTTGTTTTTGTTTGGCCATACCACATGGCCCCCTACATTGGAAACTTGGGGTCTTAACCACTGGACTGCCAGGGAAGTCCCGATAGTTTAATTATTATTTAGTTATCATTTTAAGAGCCCTGCCATTAAACTTGGGGATGTCCCATATGGATTCTTCCATGATATTAATTTCTGTTTTAGAAGTAACTGGAGAATTAGAAGAGAATCCTATTTTGACTCTTCTGCCTGCCAGTGCACTGAACAAGTTCTTTCAAAAGCCAGAGAAAGTTTTCTGTTAAAAAATGACAAAATAATTTTCTGTTTATGTACTTTAATTTTTAAGCAATGTAGTAGAAAAGTGTGTTACTCATGCCTCCCGTGCTGAGAGAGCTTTACTGATTGACGAAGTTTGCTGCCAGAATGATGGTCCTCACAGTGCCTTATACACCATGATGAAGGACCAGTATGCCAATTATGTCGTTCAGAAGATGATTGATATGGCTGAACCTGCTCAGAGAAAGATAATCATGCACAAGGTAATACTATTTATAGCACTTAAAATAGATGATTCAATTTGTTTAGGCTACTCTTAACTTCCTCGGAATGTCTGAACTACAGAAAAAGTTTAAAATCAGTGGAAAAGCTTTGGCAGATGTAGGTATACTGTACTCTTTTGTTAAGTTCTTAAGGTAATCAGCTCAATAAAATCACATTCATTTCTCATATTTACCTACCATTTACTTAATCAATTAAGCTGGTTTCTCTCTATCTTTTTCTACAGTCTAATGATTCTCAAAGAAATCATTACTTTCCACAGGAAAACTTACTGTTAAAAATGAACACTGGTGGTATTTTTGCCCTCTTGATTTTGTTTTTAAAATTTAATATTTCTGTTTAAGAATATATACCTGTAACAGTTTTTTCAGTGTTATTTTTAACTGCATTATTTATTTACCAATTTCATATTTAGGGCATTTCAATTACTTATTTTTTAGTAACTGTTCTTAGCAATGTTTTATACATCTTTGCATAATTAAATGTTTTTGTAAGGTAAATTCCTAGATGTGGAAATTGGTGGCACAAAGTATGTGAACATGTTACATTTTTATAGATTTTGCCAAGTTGCTTTCCAAAAATTTTGTACAAGTTTGCATATCTGTCTGATGTTTACCTGTTTACATTATCTCATCAATGCCAGTTATTGCTTATAAAATCTTTTCCAGTCTGGATGGAAAGATAATGATATGATTCTTCTCATAGGTGTTTTTAAAACCACTAGGGAGATATTGAATATCTTAAACGTATTAGCTCTAACACATCTTGCTTGTTCATGTCTTTGCTCCATTTTGTATTGAATTTTTGTCTAGTTGCTTAGAGTTACAGAATTCTGCCCTCATAAACTTTGTAAGAATATACTAGCTCATTAGTGATACTTCTCTGCTATGTTTGGAGTTTCTCTGTTATTTGCATGTGTAATAGTTTATGGGGATAGTGGCTTGTTTTGTTCATTAGACAATTTTGAGAGTAGAAGTTTGGAGAGACTGAGTGGAACAGAACTGCTTTTGCAAACAACTTTCTTTGGATTTGAATTTTTAAATTTCAGTTATTTCTTCCAAATCACCCAGATTTGGGGGCAGTTTTTTTTTTAGGAATCAGAAACTAAAATAACTTAGATTTCCTAAGCAGATTATTTATTTTTCAGATTCGACCTCACATTTCTACTTTACGCAAATATACATATGGGAAGCATATACTGGCCAAGTTGGAAAAATATTATTTGAAAAATAGCCCAGATCTAGGGCCTATTGGAGGACCACCAAATGGAATGCTGTAAAGGAAAAAAAGAAGATAATGTAACCATGTGAGAGGAACGTTTCTTTTGTGAATTATCAAAACACAACTCAACTATGAATCTTCAAATTTTTTTTAAAGCAAAACTATTTATTGACTTTATTCATCCATTTGTAAATTTTTTAAGGTTCTTGTGTATATTTGGGGGTGGGGGTGGTGAATAAATTATATTCAGCCCTGAGTGGAGACCTATCAGATTGAATTGTGGGCAAAGCACAGAATGCCTGTATATGATGTAACTGTATCAAAAAATGCTGTCACATATTTTGTAAATTTTTACCTTGTAAAGTCACAAAAATAGTTTTTAAAGGGAAAAGTACAGTATTCTTTTAATAAACTGGCTTGCAGTCTGGTAGGTCTACGGACCCCACAGCACAACAGGTTTATAGAGATGTATATAAAAATATAGTCCTTATTTTTTTTTTGTCCTTTGTGTGAAGCCTTTTATAACAGATTAACAATCAACTGCATAAATTAGTATTTTAAAAAGAAAGTTAAGTTGTATTTTGGTAATTCACAAACTATCATGCAAATAAAAACTCAGTAAGATAAGAATTAAGTGATTTGAAAGGAAAAGAACTTAAGAGTATTTACAGTGGATATGGTTTTAATACAAATACTGCCCTAAAATGTCTCTGGCAATGTACAGAAGTATTGTATATACTTACATATGTAATTGTTATAAGAGGTAGAAAAAACAGAATCATGGTGACACTTCCATCCAGTTAAGTATGCTAAACGAAAAGTTAAGTTCCATTTTAACTTTTCAGTTTGGTTTGCGATGAGAAAGAGTGGAAATTTGTACATTGTTTTGCTTATAGAATTACAAGGACATGTTGAGAAATTGTTGAGCTTTATTTTGCTTTTTCATAGTAGATTCAGAAAGTAGGAACCTGATAGAGGTGAAAAGGGGCCACTGAAAAGTGAATTTGATAGCTCAACATTTAAGCATGATTACATATTCAGATAGCTTTTTTTGCTTCCTATAAATATATGCATTGTGTGTGTAGTAATAGATGTAAGTTTACACTTTGAAAGCAAATCTTGTTTCAATGTTTATTATAAAAGCCTTGCTAATTTGGTAGTGATGCTTTCTTTGGTTGTACAGGTGTATATTTGTAAACCTCAATGCTGTAAATGGAATTTGTTTTATCTCTTTGGGAAACATTTGCATTTTGGTGTACATTTATGTCCCTGCCCTCTGACCTGGCATATAGTGTTGTATAATGTAAATTGATTTCTCCAAATTGAGAGTGATTTTTTAAAATTTTTTATCTTTATATGGTTTCAGAAGTATGAACCAGCTTTCTTTTTATTATTGTGGAAAACATTTTGTTTTATAACATAGTTGTTGACTCTGTTAATATGGACATGCTAGGATTTGGGTCACTTTCAAGAAGTCAGGGTATTGTGCATAATAGAAAGTATTGGACTGAGATATTTGATGACCATGGAGGCCAATGCTTTTTCCATCTTATTAAATGTGATGTGACTTTTTTTCTTTGTACAGAAGAGTACTGTATTTTTGAATAGCCTACTCCCAAGTAATAGCAAATCTGTATGATAACATTTTTTCTCTGGACATAAGACATAACAGTAACATGATGTACATTTACAAGCGGCCTTATGTACATTTCCCAACAATCTTTTTAAGGCAAAATTGTGACCATATGTGTATAATTAAAATCGTTTTTAATCCTTTGCCTATGAAAATATTTTGGAAAAAACTTGCTTTGTATATTCAGTTTCTGAAAGATAAAGAAAGTGCTTTGTATTTTGTTGAAGTCAGTATTTTGTATAAAACTTTTATGTTGACCCACTTATGTTTAGTGCTAAAAACTAATGAACTATGCTATCTCTTTCAATTGAATATGTAAGGGATTTTTTTTATTGGAAGTCTGCAGAAGAATACCAGTCTTCTGAGCACAATAGTGAACATAAAGGTTTTTCACATAGCTGTTCATATCATGAACCTAAGAATAACAGCATGAAGTTTGGGGTGCCAGGCATAGTTTTTCATGTTTGATGTTGAGTTATTCTAGTTTTCTAACCCAACATTCCTTGTTGAGGCCATTAAATTTAACCACTTGTTCACTGTCCCTTCTCACAGTCACACTTGTTCATCAGCATGTCCCAGCCATAGTGACAGAGCTTTTTTCCCCTCCATACAGGGCTGCTCCCTGCCGCCCTTCCCGCTTTGTTTTGCCAGCCTCAGAATGTCTTGGCCCTGGGCTGAACTTTTGTTCCCAGTATCAGCTCATGGTTTCAGGATCAAAGTTGTCCTTGTTGGAGATTGGTGGTGACTTTCCTGGATTTGCACAGTTAAATTCCTGGTTTTCCTTTATCTTCTGTTCACACAGACAAATTATTTCTGCAGATTTAGCAAGTCCTAGAGAACAGCACATTGGGAAACTGGACCATTGTCTTGGATTCCTGATGTTCTTGTGTGTCTCATTAACAGCCCAGTCTTCCCAGTATTTTAGGGCTTATCATAGAAAAATATCTATTACTCTAGAAATTTTGGTCTGCCATTTTTGATGCCCACCTCTCTGATTCCACCTTTTAATAAATTGGCATGAGGTTTTGGTATAATCTGAAAATGACATTTTAGAATAAACTTAATTGGGCAGAACCACTTAGGCTTTACTCTTGGTTGTCTTTTGATATGAATTGTTTCTGGACCAGTTTGTCTAAGTCCTGGCTCTTATTGGTTCGTATGAAATAATGTTATCTTCACTTCTTTGTATATTATGTATAAATTAGAAAATGAAAAATGTGTGAATAACATTGTATGAAATAAATCTGGTCTTGTGTTTTTCTCTACATAAAATACCCCACTGTACCTCAATTACAATTCCCATTGACCATTCAAGTTTACTCTGATTTAAGGAAAACGAAAATACCTTTATCACATGGATGCTAGTCTGGGGCCAGTGATTGCACTGATGGTATGAATCCTGTCTTAAAATATTCATAATTTCTGTCTAACTATATAGAGTCATTACACACTTCATATGATGAAACTTTAACCCTTTTTCTTTATTGATAAAATGATACTTCAAAGTTGTTTTTGAGGATTAAATTAAATCACATATCTTTACCCACAGGTGTTTTTTTCCTTTGCACATACATGCACTTTAGGAGACTATGTTGTCTGAAAGTACAGTCTAGGTTCAGGCCTGTATTTAAAGTTAACCTCACTTTTCACAAACCTTTTGAATTTGATTATGCTATCTCAGCCGTACCTTCATTTTTAGTATGAAGTGAAAGTCACTCAGTCATGTGCAACTCTTTGTGAACCCATGGATAGTCCATGGAGTTCTCCAGGCCAGAATACTTGAGTGGGTAGCCTTTCCCTTCTCCAGGGGATCTTCCCAACCCAGGGATTGAACCCAGGTCTCCCACATTGCAGGCGGATTCTTTACCAGCTGAGCCACAAGGGAAGCCCTCATCCTTAGTATGTGAAAGTGAAGTCTCTGAGTCGTATCCGACTCGTTGCAACCCCGTGGACTATAGCCCACCAGGCTCCTCGGTCCATGGGATTCTCCAGGCAAGAATACTAGAGTGGGTTGCCATTTCCTTCTCCAGGGGATCTTCCCGACCCAGGGATCGAACCCAGGTCTCCCACATTGCAGGCAGATGCTTTAACCTCTGGGCCACAGGAAAGCCCTTAGTATGGGATGGAGCTATTTTTAAATTCTCAGTCGTTTTAAGAATTGATATATATAAAGAGATCTAAAACCTAATTCTCAACCAGTGCTAGTACTGTTTCCATTTTCCTGTCCCTTCTATAGGTGATTTTTTAAATCTATATGGATTATTTGGTAGAATTCAAAATGGATATCTTCATAAAACTAAGTGGAAAAGGAATTTTTCTCATACACATTGTTTATCCTCCATTTTAGTTTTATCCTGATTTCTAAACGGTTAACCCTTTGGGAATGTTTCACATACCTCATTATAGTGATGAAATTAAAGTTCCTACAAGGGAAATAAATGTCACATCCTCCCACCCGAGTTTATAAACATCACAAAAGTGTTTTCCTAAAGTGACCTGGGTAGTAGTCTGTTTGCCCTCGTAACAGTGGTTTCTCCAAAGTGGATGGGGGAAAGACGGAGAAAACCCTAAGGAGTAATCTTCACTGTCTACCTTACCCATCTGACTTCAAAGGACTGGATCAACATACGGGATTTGAATGTGCAGCCATTTGGTAAATTCATCTCTAGACAGAAGGAATAGAGCTCTCAGTAGAGGCTCCAGTGTGCCTCTGGAAGGTACTGCTGAGGGAAAGGAAGGGGTTGGGCCCTGAGGTGTGTGATCTGTGTGGTTTACCCTTTAGGCCTCTTAAGTTATCTGCCTGTAAGTGTGAAGAGTTGACTCATTGGAAAAGACTGATGCTGAGAGGGATTGGGGGCAGGAGGAGAAGGGGACGAGAGAGGATGAGATGTCTGGATGGTATCACTGACTCGATGGAGGGGTTTGAGTGAACTCCAGGAGTTGTTGATGGACAGGGAGGCCTGGCGTGCTGCAGTTGATGGGGTTGCAAAGAGTTGGATGCGACTGAACTGAACTGAAGTAGAAGCAACATCCTGACTTCCTGTAGAACCTCAGATCTGAGAGTACTTTATGCTAAGAACCTTAATAAGTATAGAGTAGATCCTATGGGAAGCTTAAAATTCAGTGGAATATTTGTTGAACTTTTATTATCTATCTACACATGCTGTTGATAATTTCTTGTTTCTTTTTGTGCCAGTCATACTTTTTTTTCCCCCTAAAGTTTGATAGTTTAGGAGCGAAATTGGCTACATTTAGATTCAAATTTTCCTGGGCTTAAGAGTGTAAATGGTTCAGTGTTTGAACTCTAGCACTGGACTGCCCAAGTTCCTTTAGTTTTACATTTTTAGACAGGCATTTTCATCTTGTAAGCCTTAGTTTCCTCATGTGTAGGCAAGGGAAAAAACACCCACCTCCTAAAATTGTGAGGATTAAAGGAGAGTATATGTGACGTGCAGAGGCAGTGAATATTCAGTGCCTTCTGTTACAGTTAAAGGGGGTTTTGTTTTTAATTTGCCTATGTACAGCCTCAAAATATTTGACTTGGAGCTCTTGGTTCTGCAAATGAGCTCTTGATTCAAGTTGCCAGATAAATCACTAGGAAGAATACTAGAAGAAGACATGAGTAGGAAACTTTATAGCATTTTCATTTTTTTCTTGGTACATTTAATCTTTTTTTTTCCCTTGGTACTAATGGAGGTATTAGTAGCTTTGGCCTGTTGGTGAGTGGATGCCAGGATGGAAGCAGCACAAAGAAATGAAAGGCAATGTGGTAGAGAACTCCGTCTCACACACACACACCTAGAAAAGCATAGTAAGAGACTCAGAAGGCATCGAGGGTTTTGGTCTCTACCATTCCTCATGCCCATCCCTCGCACCATTTTCACTGAGTGAGTGATTCAGGAATCCTTTAAGCTGGGATTATGCTTCAGTCAGAAGAGTGCTCTGCTAATACATTAATGTTTTGCTGAGTGGTTGAGGAGTCGCTCTGGATCATTCCTGGGTATCTACTTGGTTTGAGAGCTGAGCTATAGTGATAACCCAGTGTGGAAAAGCTTTCTGTGACTGATGTGACCTAAAGGAATCCACAGTATCACTCCTCAGTAATTTCTGCCAATTTGGCTTATTCTAGCAAGGAAAGCATTTAATGGAGAAAAGTGCCCCTGTTGGTCTTCTAAAATAACCCCTCCAGCATCTACCTGTGCAACAAAGTTAAGGGGAAGTCTCCTCTCAAAGCAGTAGGTATGTAGAAATCAGACCAGAGGGTCTCACCCAGGTCTTGATACCAGTCACAGAATTTAGCCTTCAGGGTCTACGTGATAACTCCTAGTGGACAGAGCCATCTAACTTCCTAGGCTAGTCAAGGGCTGCCTGAGAAGATTGTGATTCTCGCACCTCAGCAGACATTTTAGTAGCAGTGCTGGGGCCCATGCAGTTGAGTAGGAGGTTCTCATTAAAAGTTCAGGACCACCCGGAGGATGGGCGGAGGCGGCACAGGGCTGGGAGAAGGGTTTGGAATGCAGGTCCTGATCCTTTTCCTGCCTGTGCTGCCTCAACCTGTAGGAACTGTTGACTAAAAAGATGCACAATGAAAAAAAAAAAAGGTCAGGACCAGACCGTTACTGTGAACCCAGAACCTAAGTCATGGTCAGGGTTTATGGAAAGAGTGGTAAACAGTGGAGAAAAAATATACCGCAAACCATTGCATGATCAAATGATACTGAGAAAGCACTGTGTCCTATTTATTGTTTGGAAAGAGTAAGCCTGGGAAAAAATTAGTTTATACCTCAACAGCTTTAAATTTAGAAATCAAGAATTCAGATATAACCACAGGTGAGAAGCACAGCACGGGATGCAGTGCCTTGGGCTAGGAAGGAAAAGGAGAAACGAATAGACTTAACACTAGATGAGCAGGTGGGCCTGGGAAGTTGGGGTTGAGGCCCTGGCATCAGCTACCGTGTTTCCTTACAGTTGTGTTTAATGAACACCTAAAAGAGAGATCCTTGAAGCAATGCTGTGGTTAACAACAGGGAATCCTAAATTCATGAACAAGGAGTGACAAGTGCAGCGCTGTAAAGGACTCACCTACGTGATGGGCAGAGCTTTGGAAGTAGGGAGAAACTGAAGGGAGTAGGAAGTAGGGAGAAACTGAAGTTACAACTACGAGTTACAGAGTTGAAGAATTCCCATTACAACTGCCAAGTCCTCAGTCTCAGGCCTTTCATGAGAAGCCTTGAAAAGCCAGGATGTCTCAACATCTGGTGGGCCCTTTTTAAGCAAAGGTTGGGAGGAAAGCATGTGGATCACCCAGAGGAGGGGAGTGATATTTGGGAGCCCTCCCTGCCCCAACTTCTTTGAAACTCAGTTCTGAAATCATACAGGGCACATTCATTGAATGGACTGCAGTAGGATTCACTGAATAGAATTAGAAAAGGAGACCAAAAATATTCCTTAGAAGTATATCTATCACTAGAAATATATCTTAGGAATCTTTAAAATGCCATTCATTCTTAATAGCTCCTAGGTAAAAAAAAAATCCTACTCTGGAATAAGCAATTTGCGCTAACTTAAAAATTAATTATGGTCAGAGTATTGTACAAAGCCTGGGGGATTTGAGCCAAAGGCTATTCAGAGAAGAATGTTTAGCCAAGAAGATCTAATTTACTAAACAATTTGTTTAGTAAAACAAAATAATTACCAAAAAATGTAGAAGGAATTAGTAAACCCCACAAAAAAGAATAGATTCAATCAAAACCAATAATGAATTAGACATGCTTTTGTCAAATTTGAATTTTTGAAAAAGGACAATACAGTATCATATAAAATTATTTTTCTAATTATGAGACCATTTATATTAGAAGTCTACCTGTAAATTAAAAATTAAAATGGGTAATTCTCTAGGGCAATATAAAATTCAAGAACTGATTCAAGAGAAAGACAAATACAGTATCACTTATATGTAAAATATAAAAAATAATGCAAATGAACTGTAATACAAAGCAAAAACAGACTCACAGACACAAGAAACAAACTTGCAGTTAACAAATGGGAAAGGGAGCAGGTGAGGAATAAATTAGGAGTATGGCAATAACCTCAGATATGCAGATGACACCACTCTTAATGGCAGAAAGCAAAGAGGAACTAAAGAGCCTCTTGATGAAAGAGGAGAATGAAAAAGTTGGCTTAAAATTCAACATTCAGAAAACTAAGATCATGGCATCTGGTCCCATCACTTCATGGCAGATAGATGGGAAACAGTGGAAACAGTGTCAGACTTTATTTTGGGGGGCTCCAAAATCACTGCAAATGGTGGCTGCAGCCATGAAATTAAGACGCTTGCTCCTTGGAAGAAAAGTTATGACCAACCTAGATAGTATATTCAAAAGCAGAGACATTACTTTGCCAACAAAGGTCCGTCTAGTCAAGGCCATGGTTTTTCCAGTGGTCTTGTATGGATGTGAGAGTTGGACTGTGAAGAAAGCTGAGTGCCAAAGAATTGATGCTTTTGAACTGTGGTGTTGGAGAACACTCTTGAGAGTCCCTTGGACTGCAAGGAGATCCAACCAGTCCATCCTAAAGGAAATGAGTACTGAATAGTCATTGGAAGGACTGATGCTGAAGCTGAAACTCTAATACTTTGGCCATCTGATGTGAAGAACTAACTCATTTGAAAAGACCCCGATGCTGGACAAGATTGAAGGCAGGAGGAGAAGGGGACGACAGAGGATGAGATGGTTGGATGGCATCACCAACTCAATGGACATGAGTTTGAGTAAACTCTGGGAGGTGGTGATGGACAGGGAGGCCTGGAGTGCTGCAGTCCATGGGATTGCAAAGAGTTGGACACGACTGAGCAACTGAACTGAACTGATGGGATTAACAGATACAAACTACTACAGATAAAATAGGTAAGCAGTAAGGATTTACTGTACAGCATTTGGAGAAGGAAACGGCAACCCACTCCAGTGTTCTTGCCTGGAGAATCCCAGGGACGGGGGAGCCTGGTGGGTTGCCGTCTATGGGGTCACACAGAGTCAGACACGACTGAAGTGACTTAGCACATACAAGATATTACAAAATGTAATAACCTATCATGGAAGGGAATCTGGTATACACACACACACACACACACACACCTGAATCACTTTGCTAACAATACTGTAAATCAACTATACGTCTAAAAGAATTGATTTAAGAAGAATAAAAAACTTGAATACACCTAATAATAAAAGAAATTAAGAAGGTAGTCAAAGGAACAAAGTTGAAGGAAGGGCTCAGTGTCCTAATTTCAAAACTTTTAAATCAAGCTACAGTAATAAAAAGTGTTTGGATGTTTCTAACTGTGGTGATTATTTTGCAGTATATACAAATACCAAATCATTATGTTGTACACCTGAAACTAATACATTATATGTCAATTATATCTTTAAAAAATCAAAATAACAAAAACAATGTAGGATTCTCATAAAGACAAACATGTAAACCAATAGAAGAGAGGGCACAGAAATAAACCTTCACACATATGATCAAATTATCTTCAACACGAGTACCAAAAACGTTCAAATGCGGGAAAGCACTGTTTTCAACAAACGATGTGGGAAAACAGGATATCCTCATGCTAAATAATGAAGTTAGACCTTTGCCTTACCGCATACACAAAAATTAACTCAAAATGGATTAAAGACCTAAAATTGTAAAGCTCGTAAAAGAGAACATATGGGAAAGCTTCATGATACTGGATTTAGCAATCATTTCCTGCATGTAGGGCTTTCTTGGTGGCTCAGATGGTAAAGAATCTGCCTGCAATGCAGGAGACTCTGGTTCGATCCCTAGGTCAGGAAGATTCCCTGGAGAAAGGAATGGCAACCCACTCCAGTATTCTTGCCTTGAGAATTCCATGGACAGAGGAGCCGAGCAGACTACAGTTCATGGGGTCACAAAGAGTTGGATACGAGTGAGTGACTAACACTTTCACTTCACTTCATGCATCTAACACCAAAAGTACATGGAACCAAAGCAAAAATAGATAAACGGGACTGTATTAAACTTCAAAATGCCTGCATCAACGGGCCCAATCAGCAGAGTGAAAAGAATGGGAGAAAATA
Source organism: Bison bison bison (assembly GCF_000754665.1). Classification (NCBI taxonomy): domain Eukaryota; kingdom Metazoa; phylum Chordata; class Mammalia; order Artiodactyla; family Bovidae; genus Bison; species Bison bison. The sequence goes on along the minus strand of NW_011494717.1, from coordinate 2,855,321 downwards.
TTTACAAGCCATGTATCTGATGAGGGGTTAATATCCAAAATATATAAAGAATTACAACTCAAGAAGAAAAAAACACAGTCTTATTAAAAAAAAAATGGGTGAAGGACATTAAGAAACATTTCTCCAAAGATGGTATATGAACAGTCAACAAGCATGTGTTCAGTTCAGTCGCTCAGTCGTGTCCGACTTTGCAACCCCATGAATCGCAGCACGCCAGGCCTCCCTGTCCATCACCAACTCCTGGAGTTCACTCAGACTCACGTCCATCAAGGCGGTGATGCCATCCAGCCATCTCATCCTCTGTTGTCCCCTTCTCCCCCTGCCCCCAATCCCTCCCAGCATCAGGGTCTTTTCCAATGAGTCAACTTTTCGCATGAGGTGGCCAAAGTATTGGAGTTTCAGCTTTAGCATCATTCCTTCCAAAGAACACCCAGGACTGATCTCCTTTAGAATGGACTGGTTGGATATCCTTGCAGTCCAAGGGACTCTCAAGAGTCTTCTCCAACACCACAGTTCAAAAGCATCAATTCTTTAGTGCTCAGCTTTCTTCACAGTCCAACACTCACATCCATACATAACTACTGGAAAAACCATAGCTTTGACTAACAGACCTTTGTTGGCAAAGTAATGTCTCTGCTTTTGAATATGCTATCTAGGTTGGTCATAACTTTCCTTCCAAGGAGTAAGCATCTTTTAATTTCATGGCTGCAATC
>NW_011494717.1:2852192-2854508 GCF_000754665.1 Bison bison bison | reverse complement strand
AACAGACCTTTGTTGGCAAAGTAATGTCTCTGCTTTTGAATATGCTATCTAGGTTGGTCATAACTTTCCTTCCAAGGAGTAAGCATCTTTTAATTTCATGGCTGCAATCACCATCTACAGTGATTTTGGAGCCCCCCAAAATAAAGTCTGACACTGTTTCCACTGTTTCCCCATCTATCTGCCATGAAGTGATGGGACCAGGTGCCATGATCTTCGTTTTCTGAATGTTGAGCTTTAAGCCAACTTTTTCACTCTCCTCTTTTGCTTTCATCAAGAGGCTTTTTAGTTCCTCTTCATTTTCTGCCATTAGGGTGGTGTCATCTGCATGTCTGAGGTTACTGATATTTCTCCCAGCAATCTTGATTCCAGCTTGTGCTTCTTCCAGCCCAGCGTTTCTCATGATGCATGTAAGTTAAATAAGCAGGGTGACAATATACAGCCTTGACATACTCCTTTTCCTATTTGGAACCAGTCTGTTGTTCCATGTCCAGTTCTAAATGTTGCTTCCTGACCTGCATACAGGTTTCTCAAGAGGCAGGTCAGGTGGTCTGGTATTCCCATTTCTTTCAGAATTTTCCACAGTTTATTGTGATCCACACATGAGGTAACTGCAAATCAAAATCACAATGAGATATTACCCCCTCCCATTAGGATGGCTACTATCAAACAGAATATAGCAAGTGTTAAGTGAGGAGGTACAGAAACAAGCCCTATGCCCTGCTGCTAGGAACGTAAAAAGGTGCAACTGTTATGGAAAACAGTATGGCAGTTCATTAAAAAACTAAAAATAGAACTACCATATGATCCAGCAATCCTATTTCTGGGTACATATCCAAAAGTACCAGTCAATCCTAAAGGAGATCAACCCTGGGTATTCATTGGAAGGACCGATGCTGAAGCTGAAGCTCCAATACTTTGGCCATATGATGCAAACAGGCAACTCATTGAAAAAGACCCTGATGCAGCGAAAGATTGAAGGCAGAAGGAGAAAGGGGAGACAGAGTGTGAGATCGTTGGATGACGTCACCAACTCAATAAACATGACTGGGCAAACTCCGGGAGATGGTGAAGGACAAGGAAGCCTGGAATGCTGCAGTCCATGGGGTCGGAAAGAGCCAGACACGACTGAGCAACTGAACAAAAACAAACATCCGAAAGAAAGTAGGATCTCAAAGAGATGTTTGCATATGCATGTTTATAGCAGTATTATTCACAATAGCCAAAAGATAGAAATCCAGTGTCCATTGATGGATGAATGGATTAAAAACTGTGTTATATACATACAATAGAGTATTATTCAGCCTCTAAAGAAGGAAACTTTGTCTCATGCTGTAACATGAATAAACCTTGAGGACATTATGCTAAGTGAAATAAGCTTGTTACAAAAAGACAAAACTGTGTGATTCTGCTTAAATGAGGAATTTAAAATAGTTAGATCCTAAAAGCAGAATAGTGGTTGCCAAGAATGGGGGTGGGGGACAGGAAGTAGGGTAGGAAGGGGAAATTAGTGGTTTAATGAATGTAGAGTTTTAGTTTTGTGAGATGAAAATGTTCTAGACATCTGTTGCACGACAATATGAGTATATATAACACTACTGAACTGTACACTTAAAAATATTTAAGTGCTCATTTCAGCAGCACATATACTAAAATTGGAACAATACGGAGAAATTAGCATGGCCCCTTAAGCAAGAGGTTTTTCCAGTAGTCATGTATGGATGTGAGATTTGGACCATAAAGGAAGCTGAGCGCGGAAGAATTGATGCTTTTGAACTATGGTGTTAGAGAAGACTCTTTAGAGTCCCTTGGACTGCAAGGAGATAAAACCAGACAGTCCTAAAGGAAATCAGTCCTGAATATTCATTGGAAAGATGGATGCTGAAGCTGAAACTCCAATACTTAGGCCACCTGATGCGAAGAACTGACTCATTGGAAAAGCCTCTGATGTTGGGAAAGACTGAAGGAGGGAGGAGAAGGGGACGACAGAGAATGAGATGATTGGATGGCACCACCGATTGATGGACATGAGTTTAAGCAAGCTCAGGGAGTTGGTGATGGACAGGGAAGGTATGCTGCAGTCCGTTGGGTCGAAAAGAGTCAGACACGATTGAGCAACTGAACTAAGCAAGGATACATACAAATTCATGAATCGGTCTATATTTTTAGTTTTTATAAATATTTTGTGTGGAGGGGAAAGAAGTGGATTCTGCAGTTAAAGTGAAAGTGAAAATGTTTATAAAAATAATTTATATTTGGCAAAACTAATACAATATTGTAAAGTTTAAAAATAAAATAAAAATTTAAAAAAAAGAAAAA
>NW_011494717.1:2847097-2851976 GCF_000754665.1 Bison bison bison | reverse complement strand
AAAAAAGAAAATAATTTTTATAATTTGTTATTCAAATAAATTTATATCATTTATCTGTTGAGAGTAATGTGTGTGTGCTAAGTCACTTCATTTTTGTCTGACTCTTCACAACCCCTTGGACTGTAGACCACCAGGCTCGTCTGCCCATGGGATTTCCTAGTAATGAATACTGGAACAGGTTGCCCTTTCCTACTCCCAGGGATCTTTCTGACCCACAGATCAAATCATGTCTCTTAAGTTTCCTACATTGGCAGGTGAGTTTTTACCACTAGCACCATCTGGGAAGTCCATTGAGAGTGTTGAAAATATCCCATCATAATTAATTTTTCACTGTTTTTGCCCTGTATATTTTAAGGACATGCTATTAAGTACATGCAAATATACAGTTGTATTTTCCCGATAATCTATCCGATAAAAGAATATTTTGTTTAAGAAGGAAGGAAAGTAAAAAGAAGAAGTTATCAAAGATATACCCTTAAAGGCACAAGCCCAGACTGTTTTGGAGGCAAGTCTACTGTAAACCTTCAAAGAGCATATAATTCCTAGTTTAAGTAAAATTTTACAGAGCATGGAAAACAATGAAAAGTTCCCAAGTTATTCTACAAAACTGTAATAAACTTGAAAACAAAACAAAATGATAGTACACACACAAACAATAAGCATGGGCTATTTTCATTTACATGTATAGATACAAAACTCCTAAGTAATATGTGAATCTACCAAACCCAGTGGAATCATACTTCATGACCCAGCAGAATTTTATTGTAGAAATTCAGGATAGTTGAACATCAGAAATTTTATTAATGTAATTTTAGTGCATTAACACATAAGCAGGGAAAATATATCAAATAATAAGAAAGGCAATGCTGCTGCTGCTGCTGCCAAGTCTCTGCTAAGTCGTGTCCGACTCTGTGCGACCCCATAGACGGCGGCCCACCAGGCTCTCCCGTCCCTGGGATTCTCCAGGCAAGACCACTGGAGTGGGTTGCCATTTCCTTCTCCAATGCATGAAAGGGAAAAGTGAAAGTGAGGTCACTCAGTCGTGTCCGACTCCTAGTGACCCCATGGACTGCAGCCTGCCAGGCTTCTCCATCCATGGGATTTTCCAGGCAAGAGTACTGGAGTGGGGTGCCATTGCCTTCTCCGAAGAAAGGCAATAGATAAATTTCAATATTCATTTCTTTTTTTAAAAAAATTTATTGAAATGTAGTTGATTTATAATGTAGTATTAGTTTCGGACATACAGCTGGATATTCATTTCTGGTAAAAACTCATTACAAGCTAACAATGTTGAGAAGTTTCCTTCAGCTAAAAAGTAATACCTATCAAACGTTTAAAGCAAACAGCAAATTTAATGTTGAAACATTAGAAGTAATCCCATTAAAGACAGAAGCAAATAAGAATGTCCACAATTGTCACTGCTATTCAACATAAAGCTGGGGTCCCTAGACAGTGCATTAAGAAAAGCATAAGAGATTTAAGTATTAAAAAGGAAAGAATGGTAGAATGATTTACCTAAAATTCCAAGAGGATCCACTGAAAAAACAGTTTTAGAACTATTAAGAGTTCAAGAAATTGGCTAGACAGAAGATTCATATACAAAAACTAATCAACTGATTGTAGTTACAGCTGTCTAGACACCAAAAAACTAATTTAAAAAAATCATCATAGTAAAAAAAAACCTTTCAAATAACTGTGGAAAAAAATAAATTCACAATGTGAAGAGAATAATTTTCATTGAAAGATGGCAAAGAAAAATGGATTAAGTAGTGACAGCATATTCCCAGATAGAAAGAGTCAATGCTACGAACTGTTACTTCTCCCCAATTTAATCTGTAAATTCAATTCATCCAAAGAGTTCAGACTGAGGTCTTCAAGTTCCATTTCTTATTGGCTAATTGCAGATCTAGGGTAGGAGGTGTCCAGGATAAGCCTGGAACATTGTGTCATCTTCTAATGTGTCTTGGAGAAGGCAATGGCACCCCACTCCAGTACTTTTGCCTGGAAAATCCCATGGATGGAGGAGCCTGGTAGGCTGCAGTCCATGGGGTCGCTAAGAGTCCCACACAACTGAGCAACTTCACTTTCACTTTTCACTTCCATGCATTGGAGAAGGAAATGGCAACCCACTCCAGTGTTCTTGCCTTGAGAATCCCAGGGACAGAGGAGCCTCGTGGGCTGCCGTCTATGGGGTCGCACAGAGTCAGACACGACTGAAGTGACTTAGCAGCTTAGCAGCAAACCACCTCTGAATCCAGTGGCAGAATCTTCGTCTTCCTCTTCCCCTTCCTTTTTTTCAAGCTCATACATTAGTAGTGTGGGCCAGGATCAGAAGGCAGCGTGTCTATACTCGGTGTCAGCTGGGGCGGCCTGAAGGCTGGGAGCTGGAATCACAAGACGGAGAGTTTGCTCACATGTCTGGCGCTTGACGCCAGCTGTCAGACAGCTGACACCCCCAGAACACCCACATGCGGAGGCCTCTCCCCGTAGCCTGGGTTTTCTCACTTTGTGATGACTGGGTTCTAAAAGGAGCATTGAGGGGAGAGAGGCTGGGAGGGGAGGGGGATAAACCCCATCACCACCATCACTGGTCACCCTCACACCTACAGTCTGGCCAGTATTCTTGACTCTCTTCCAAGGGCCCATAGGACTTGTGTGTGTTCCACAGCTTCCTGCTGTGAACTCCAGAACAAGTCACTTAGATCCCAGCGACACACTTTCCTCATTTGTAAAATAAGGTATGCCCAGGACTAGGCTGCAACATTCGTGTTCTATGTAGTGCGTGTGTGTTACTCGCTCAGTTGTGTCTGACTCTCTGCAACCCCATGGGGTGTAGCCCACCAGGCTCCTCCGTCCATGTGATTTTCCAGGCAAGAATACTGGAGTGGGGTGCCGTTTCCTTCTCAGTTCTATGTAGTATTGTTCGATTTTTTGTGATGTGACTTTATTCACGTATTATGACATTGAGTCTTACTATATGATTCAGTAATTGTGCCCCTAGATATTCACCCAAATGAGTTGAAGATTTATGTCCATGCCAGAAACAGCACACAGATATTGACAGCAGCTTTATTCATAATTGCCAGAATTTGGAAGCTGCCAAGATGTCGTTCAGGAGGTGAATGGATACACAAATTAATGCATCCAGACAATGGAATGTTATTCAGAGATAAAGAGAAATGAGCCCTCCAGTTATGAAAAGACAGGGAAGAACCTGAAATGCATGTTACTCAGTGAAGTCAGTATGAAAAGGCCATGTGCTATGTGATTCCAACTGTATGACATTCTGGAAAAGGGCAACCTATGGAGACAGTAAAAAGGTCAGGGGTTACCAGAGGTTGGGTGGTGGGTGGGATAAACAGGCAGAGGGGAAGGGATTTTTATGGCAGTGGAACTACCTTCTGGGATATTATAATGGTTTGTACATGACCATATACATTCATCAGAACTCACAGAATGTACAAGGCCAAGAGTGAGTCCTAATGCAAACTGCAGACTTAGGTAATAATCATGTATCAATATTGGTTCACTGGTTGTAACAGAAGCACACCCCCTAATGCAAGGTGTTAGTAATGGGGAGACGGGGTGGATGTCTGTACTTTCTCCTCAATTTTCCTGCAAACCTAAACCTGCTCTTAAAAAAATCTATGAATTAGAAAAAAGGAAGGAAGGAGGGCAGGAAAGAAGGAAGAAAGGCAAAGAAAGAAGGCCCTTCACACAGGGCCTGCTTCATGGTGGGCTCTTAGCTGATGGGAATTGATGCCTCTTCCCCTTCCCACCCTCCTGGATCAGCCTTGACCATGTGCTTGTGGGTGAGAGAGAGGTCAAGCACCTCTGCTTAGCCCCCTGTGTGACCATCCTCGGGCGACAGTCACTCTCCTAGCTTGGCATCACCTCCTGCCACTCCCATCCCCCATGGCCCTGAGCACTAAGGAGACAGCAGTACTCACAGGGCATGGCTGGCTTTGGCCCTCTTCCACTTGCTGCTCTGCCCAAGCAAAACTGTGCTCCTGGAAGCCCTCCTTGCTCCTCTCTGTTCCCAGTCCTGGGCCCCCATGGCTCACCCCATCATAGGACCCTAAGACTGAATCCCTGGCTCCCTCTCCTAAGCAGCCAAGAGCTGTGCCAGGACCTGGCTCAGAATAGGCACTCGGGGCCATTTGAGAGCCCTGGGCAGGAATGTGGAAGCCCAGCCTGGAGGGGCACAGTTCAGCAGGGTTCTCAGAATCTCTTGGGCCGCCCCTCCACTTCCATCCCAGGCAAGGTTTATTCCCTCCATGAAGAAGCCCAGGCGAGGATATTCGGTGGCATTTTTTTGATTAGCAAAGTTTTAATAAAAACACCCATCAGAAGGGAGATGGTTAAAAATCAATGTAGAGCCAAACCAGGGAATCCCCACACAAGATGGAGTCTGGTTATAGATACTGACATTTCTAAGACATATTAAATCAAAACGGTGAGTTGCAGATGTTAGTATAAGTACTACTTATGTGGGTAAATGCAAAGGAAAAGGTCTGAATAAATCCCTCCCTTCTTGTATTGCTAGAATTTGTTTGAATTTTTTAAGTCTATTGGTTGTTACAATATTGTTCTACTTTTTTAAAAAAAATTTTGGGGTTTTTTGGCCAACAGACATGTGGGATCCTAGCTCCCTAGACTGGGGATGGAACCTGCATCCGCTGCATTGGAAAGCAAAGTCTTAACCACTGGATCTCCAGAGTTAAATTACGCAGTTAAGGTCATGCAGCTAAAGTAGTGCTAAGAATCTGTCAGAGGAAACTGCAAAGAGTTTTGTGGCGGTGGGGGCGTTGGGGTGGGTGGGGAGAATGAGCTTGGCCTGCCTCTTCCTGGCTCCCCAGACCTCCACTACTCCACTGAT
>NW_011494717.1:2839724-2846997 GCF_000754665.1 Bison bison bison | reverse complement strand
GGAGAGGGCCGGGGGCAAGTGGCCCCACCCTAGGAAGTGGCTCAGGATGAATCCGCACCGGGCGGCACCTGGGTGGGCATGGCTGGCATTGGCACACCTGCCTGCTGGAGAACTTCCTGTCCAAGCCTCTGACAAAGGCTGCTCCTTCCCAGGTGGCCCAGAACTGAGTCAAGAGCCACAGAGGGGTTCAGCGCATGACCTCATCGGTGGTGCCCACTTCACCTAGTGACTTGGGCAATTTACAGAAACCAAGTGGAAAGATGCCCACCACTGATTTTCAGAATCGCCCACTTCCCTCTTCCCTATCCATCACACCACAGTCTATCTATTTCCTCCTAGTTTTCCATCCTGCCCCTTCCCTCTCTTCAATGTCACCCTCTCCAGACAGGCCAGTCCTCTCTCTCTGTTGTCTTTCCCTGTATCCCAAGCAGCAGTCTCCTTCCCTTCAGCCCGTCTTTCCACGCAGCGGTCAGGGGATCTTTCTAACATGCGACCCCTTTGAGTCCCTCCTCTGCTTGGTGGCTCCTCTGGCCTAAGCTTGACTGGGGAAACTTTTCCAGCTCTGACCTCTGACTCAACTCTCCAGGGGACCTGTGCTCTGGCCAGTCCAGACTCCTTCCAGGTCCAGAACACTCTGAACCTCTTTCTTGCTTCCCTGACTGTTCTTTGCTGGGTTCCCACACTTGGAACCAGGTTGGGAATGTCCCCTCTCTATCAAAATTGCTGGAACTTGTGAATATTACTTTACCTGGCCAAAAAAAAAAAAAAAATTGGAGAGACGTCTTCTGCAGATTTGGAGATGCGATTCAGTTAAGCTTTTTGAGATGGGGAGCTTATCCTGGATCATCCACGTAGGCCCTAAAGCCAATCAGACACTTGTATCCTTGTTGTTAAGTCACTGAGTCGTGTCCGACTCTTTGCTACCCCTGAAGAGCAGCACACCAGGCTTCCCTGTCATTCACTAGCTCCCAACGTTTGTGCAAACACATGTCCATTGAGTAGGTGATGCCATTCAACCATCTCATCCTCTGCTGCCTCTTCTCTTGCCTTCAGTCTTTCCCAGCACCGGGATCTTTTCCAGTGAGTCGGCCAAAGTATTGGGAGTTTCAGCTTCAGCATCAGCCCTTCCTATGAATGTTCAGGGTTGGTTTCCTTTAGGATGTAAGAAGGAAGCGGAAGGCAATTTTATTACACTGAGATAAGAAGGCGATGTTAAGACAGAGTGGAGAGAGCCCTGAAGACTGCAGTGAGGCAGACACAAGCCAAGTGATGTTGGCAACCACCCCTTTCTTGGAAGAGGAAAGGAACATGTTCCCTTAGAGCCTCTGGAGGGAGCTCAGACCTGCTCCGAGCTGGGAGCAGCAATTGGGAGATTCAGCCCAAAGAAACTGAATCGGGGTTTTTGGCTTCCAGCATTGTAAGAGAATAAATATGTGCTATTTTAAGCAGCCAAATTTGTAGTAATTATTACACTAACCACAGGAAACTAATAAACTGCAAAACCCTCTTTTCATCTAAAAACAGGTTCTAATGGCTTCCCCAACCCCCAGTCCACATCCATGAAACTTTTGAGAACCTCTTCTCTGTGTTCCAAATTGATGTTTCCCTTAAGCTATCAATAAACAGGCTGACAGGATAGTTCTTCTTTGCTTTATAATGACTGTTTATATCTGTTTCTTCCCCCAAACTAGGACCCCCTGGAACTTGAGAACCTTATGCGGGCTGGCTCCAGCAGGCACTCCTGAAGCTGTTGCAGTGCTGTGCTGCCCAATTCCAGGGAGCACCATTCAGGCCAGGTGCTATGGGACGTGAATCCCCAGGGATCCTGTTTACCTGGGAGGCACTGGGGATGGTATTTCCTGGGAGTTGGGCAACATTGCTACTTTGAACACAAGTATCAAGTGCATGAACTATTACACTCCACCCTCCTCCAAAAAAAGCTATTCTCTTAGAGTCTCTAGGCCTCCCTGGAGTGATGGGATGGGTAGCAAGGTAACAACAGCATCAGGTGATAAGCAGGGTCTCTGGAGGGGACCTCTTTGGGGAAGTAATACTCTGACTTGGATGGGTAAATTCCAATGATATTTACATAGGATGTATTTAGTCTCTCTCTTTCCTGCTGATATTCTATCAAATATTACAGGCAACCCAGAAGGCAAGGGATTCCCCATCAAGGGATATACATAACAATATCTTTGAGCTGTTTTGCAGATACTAAAACCTCCAACAAGTGGGAGAAGTTAATTGTATGTTGCCCATAAGCAGGTAGACCCCACACTGGTTGGAACCGGAAAGTCAATGATGCTGACTCCCACTTACTTCACCACAGAAAGTAAGCAGAAAAACGTTCAACCAATCAGAAGAATGTCCACCAGCCGATCACGTCTTCTTTGAATTATTTTACTATAGAATCCCTCACTACCCCCTCCAGGTCAGGACACTTAGTTTTGAGGGCATTAGCCCCCCGTGGCCCCCTTTGCCTGGCAAAGCAATAAAGCTGTTCTTTCCTACTTCACCCTCCCCTGCTGCTGCTAAGTCACTTCAGTCGTGTCCGACTCTGTGCAACCCCATAAATGGCAGCCCACCAGGCTCTGCCATCCCTGGGATTCTCCAGGCAAGAACACTGGAGTGGGTTGCCATTTCCTTCTCCAATGCATGAAAGTGAAAAGTGAAAGGGAAGTCATTCAGTCATGTCTGACTCTTCACGACCCCATGGACTGAAGCCTACCAGGCTCCTCCGTCCATGGGATTTTCCAGGCAAGAGTACTGGAGTGGGGTGCCATTGCCTTCTCCATTCACCCTCCCCACCCCCCCAAAAAAAAGAATGCAAGGGAGACTATAAATTAGAGATAGACGGGTAGTGAGGTAGGCGTGAGGATGGGACGGAGAAGCAGGGTGTCAAGTCCAGTATACTTGTAATAACCCAATCACCCGTTGTCTGTTTCAGTAAAAACAGAACACACGCAGTCACACAGTCCTCACTCTCTATGAGAACAAGCACACCCGTTGCTTAGAAGAAACAAAAATGTCCCAAGGTTTTTATTCTTCGTTTCTCCCAAAGGACTCAAGCCCAGCCCCACAGTAGGTGTGGGCAAGGAGTTACACGCCGAGCCTCCGTGGAGGTCAGGGTCATGCCTGCCACCTCCTGAGACCACCCTCCAGGAGCAGTTCCCTCGAGAGGCAGAGGGGGCCGCACAGACTTCAGACTCTGAAAGCACCGCCTCACTCCAAAATGATATTTCTTGTCTAGACTTCTTCTAGGGAAGGATGTTAGGTGACTCAAGTCACGTCCAGAGTTTAACTCACAGTCCAGGCCTCAGAAACAGGCCAGGTTGCCTTCTATAGGGATGTATTGGTGCTTCCGCAGAACTGCTCCTTTCTCCGTCCTTCCCAGACACACACATGTCCTCCCTTGGGTGGTGTGCGTAAGACTGAACTGATGAGTGTATTGTTAGGATTGGATTCCTCATGAGAGATAGAAAATATAGGGTAGCAGTGTCTGAAGCAAAGCAGAAGTCTCTTTCTCCATCATGAGTATGTCTGGGTGGGCAGTCCAGGGCTGGTGCAGTGAATCATGGGTCATGGGTCCACCAGGCTTGTTCCTTCTAACCTGTTCCTCTGCCACTCTTGCTTTGGTTTCCAAGTTCACTTCATCATCCAAGATAACTGCTCCAGCTGCAGCCATCGTATCTGCATTCCAGCTGAAAGGAAAGAAGAAGGGAAGGAGAAGGGCATGCCCCCTCCCTTTGACACTTCCTGAAGGTGCACAGTCACCGTTCAGTCTAATCAGCGAAACACTAATCACTTGGCTACACATAGTTGTAAGAGATGATGGGAAGGGTGGTCTTTATTTCAGGAGGCCATAAGCCCAACTGAAATTTAGGTGTTTTTTTTTTTTTTTTTTTTGGAAAAGCAGAGTAAAACAGCTGTGGGGAGCAAACAGTACCATCTGCCCAAACAGTCAGCAACAAAAGGGCTCAGCAAAATGTTTCATAACAAGAGAGCCATTCAAAATCAAAAGGACAATGAGATATCATTTTACCTGCATCAGATTGTCACAATCAAAGGGTCCAATGAATGTCAAGTCACAGAATGTAGAAAAATGGAAACTCTCATAATTGCCGCTGGAAGTGTAAATTGCTGTAAGCCCTGAGGAGAGATTTGGAGATTTGTTTAGAAAAATTGCTTAGAGCAATTCCTGAGAAAGTCAAAGATACTTATACCTACTGCCCAGGAGCTCTATCTATCTATCCTTCTAGAGAAAACCTCACATGCACTTACAGAGAAAAATACAAGAATTGACTGCTGCACTGTGAGTAATATTGAAAAACTGAAAACAACTGCATGTCCATGGATAAATAAATTGTGGCATATGCATGAATTATAATACAGCAATTAAGATAAATGACACAGAGCCACATGTATCAACACAGATAAATCTCAAAATATAAATTGAGAAGATCTAGTTAAATCCACAATGTTTTGTTTCATTAAAAAGAAGAGGAAAAAAGACATCATGTGAAGATTTGATAAACTAAGTGTTCATTATATTATTCTTTTTTCAAGATTAAGTTGAAGGATTTTTTTGCATTCTTTTTTTACTGTAAAATATACATAACAAAATTTACCATTTTAACCCTTTTTCTTTGCCGAGAAGGGTGCAGGATTTTCAGTTTCCTGAAAAGGGATGGTACCTGTGCCCCCTGCAGTGGGAGCAGAGAGTCTTAACCACTGAACTGCCAGGGAAGTCCCCCATTTTCACCTTCTCAAGGGTACAGTTCAGTGGCATCAAGTACATTCACATTGTTGTGCAACCATCAACAATGATAGAGCCTCTTTCATCTTCCCAGAATGAAACTCTGTATCCATTAAGCAATAATGCCTTGGACTTCCCTGGTGGTCCAGTGGTTAAGACTCAGCACTTCCACTGCAGGGGGTATAGGTTCCATTCCTAGTTGGGGAACTGAGATCCCATGCGACACATGGTGCCACCAAAAACAACAATAAAGTCTCATTCTCCCCTCTCTCCAACCCCTAGGAACCACCACTCTACTTTCTGTCTCTAAGACTTTGACTGCTCTCGGAAGTCCAATCACATGCAATCATACAGTATTTGTCCTTTGGTGACTGTCTTATTTAACTGAGCAGAAAATCTTCCAGGTTCATCAACATTGTTGCCTGTAACAGAAATTCCTTCCTTTTAGGGCTGAAGAGTACTCCACTCTCTCTCTCTCTCTCTCTCTCTCTATATATATATATACACTTCCTTTTATTTATCCATTCATCTATCAGTGGACACTTGTGTTGCTTCCACCTTTTGGTTATTGGGAATAACGCTGCCATGAACGTGGGTATACAAATATCTGTTCTAGTCCCTGCTTTTACTTCTTGTGGATATATATCTAGAAGTAGAAATGCTAGATTATATGATAATACTATTTTTAATTTTTGAGGAACATTATTTTTTATTATTTGTTTCAAATGCTTCACAATAAAATGATTAATGGTCTTTTTAAATGCTTCATGATAGGAAGAAGTTACCATGAAAAATGTTTTATCATCTTGAAAAATGCCTTTACACACATCTGAGATGCTTTAAGGAGTCAAAATATTTAGTGGGTATGGCATCAGTTTCCCCAAATCCAAGCCCTTGGAAGGTTAATCTATACCCACGTTGGTATGGAAACTCGCCTTGCAGTGCTGGCTTCATGAAGGCATGGGGCTCACTTCAGGCCAGTGAGATGGGAAAAGAAGCTATGTGTCCCAGGGGTGAGGGGGGATAGGGTTAATTCAGAAAACTATTTCCTCGTTCCTAAGAAAAACATCAGGAGAAGGCGGCCTTGTTTCTGGGCATGGCTGTGTTAGCTCTGATGGCTAGAAACAATGCTGCCATCTTGCCTCCATACAGAGTGGGGAGCCACAAAGGAGACGGCAGAGCCAAAGGGTAGGAGAGGCTTAAATTTCCATATTGTGGAGTTTTTAGTTGTTGAGTAGATAATACAGGTATAGGTATGTGTAATAAATGCCCTAATATTCAGGTTACTTGAGGGGAAGCTATTAGTTGAGGTTGAAAGCATCTCCGCTGATTCAGTAAATAAATTTAAGTAAATAATTTAAGAAATTCAGTTCAGTTCAGTCACTCAGTTGTGTTCGACTCTTTGAGACCCCATGGACTGGAGCACACCAAGCCTCCCTGTCTATCGCCAACTCCTGGAGTTTACTCAAACTCATGTCCTTGATGAGTTGGTGATGAGAACCTGAGTTGGTGATGCCATCCAACCATCTCATCCTCTGTCGTCCCCTTCTCCTCCTGCCTTCAATCTTTCCCAGCATCAGGGTCTTTTCCAGTGAATCAGTTCTTTTCATCAGGTGGCCAAAGTATTGGAGTTTGAGCTTCAGCATCAGTCCTTCCAATGAATATTCAGGACTGATCTCCTTTAGGATGCACTGGTTGGATCTCCTTGCGGTCCAAGGGACTCTCAAGAGTCTTCTCCAAGACCACAGTTCAAAATTCTTTGGCACTCAGCTTTCTTATAGTCCAACTCTCACATCCATATATGACTACTGGAAAAACCATAACTTTGACTAGACAGACCTTTGTTGACAAACTAATGTCTCCTTTTATTATTAAAAAGTAATATGTTGTCTAGGTTGGTCATAACTTATCTTCCAAGGAAGCAAGTGTCTTAATTTCATGGCTGCAGTCCCCATCTGCAGTGATTTTGGAGCCCCCCAAAATAGTCTCTCACTGTTTCCACTGTATCCCCATCTATTTGCTGTGAAGTGATGGGACCAGATGCCATGATCATAGTTTTCCGAATGTTGAGTTTTAAGCCAGGTTTTTCACTCTCCTCTTTTACTTTCATCAAGAAAAAGTAAAAACTTTCATCATTAGTTCTTTGCTTTCTGCTGTAAGGGTGGTGTCATCTGCGTACCTGAGGTTATTGATATTTCTCCCGGCAATCTTGATTCCAGTTTGTGTTCATCTAGCCCAGCATTTCTCATGATGTACTTTGCATATAAGTTAAATAAGCAGGGTGACAATATACAGCCTTTGCGTACTCATTTCCCTATTTGGAACCAGTCTGTTGTTCCATGTCCACTTCTAACTGTTGCTTCCTGATCTGCATACAGATTTATCAAGAGTCAGTTTAAGAAATTAGACAAGTAATATATATATATATAATATAATTATAAATACTTTAAGAATACAGAGCAAACTTAAAATTTCCCCTTCACTTTCCCTATCAAAATTTCCCCCCTAGACCTTTTT